>NC_090748.1:80681467-80708967 GCF_036898095.1 Palaemon carinicauda | reverse complement strand
AAAAATCCCTTGATTGCGGTCCGGAAGTTCTTATGATTGGCCTTTATTTTAGGGCTGCCTTCAACCATGTTAATCATGAGGTACTTGCCTTCAAACTCAAACAGTTGGATAGAGGTGTATCTTTTCTTGGCATAATTATTCCTTTTTTAAGTAATTTACTGTAAAGAACCGTTGTTGATGGGCAACATAGTGAGAATGGTTATTTGACATCTGGTGTTCCTCAGGGTATTGTTCTTAGCCCATCACTTTTCATACTATATACTGCACATGTGATATGTGGTTTAGCCTAGAAAACAAGCTCGTTGCATATGCAGATGATGCTACTCTTTGCATCAATTCCATCTCCTAGAGGTAGATCTGTGGTTGCTGAATCCCTTAACAGAGATCTAGCTAAAATCAGTGTACGGTGCAAATAATGGGGCATGAAGTTGAACATTGACAAAACTCAATGTATGATTGTAAGTAGGGGGGAGGAGAGTGGCTCAACTTCTGGATCTCTGCACTAATAAGGTTTATTTAACTATATAATACTCTTTAAAATTTTAAGTGGGATTCTTGATTGCAAATTTACTTTTTAGAAACACATTAGGTCTGCTTCTTCTTCAACTGCACACAAAACTTGCTTACTGAGAAAGTCTCATGATTTTGATGATCAATCTAATCTAAAATGATCCATTCTTTCTACCTTATTTCGACTATCGTTCTCTTGTATAAAAAAAAATTTATATACAATCTATATAAATAAATTTTTATTATCATTATATACACACACACACACACACATATATATATATATATATATATATATATATATAAAATACACAATAACATCACAAACTTTTTTAATGACAACCTTTAGACATTAACAATACTATCTTCTCATTCAACTTCATCGAGTGCATTAATCAATTAGTAGCGCATAATAACCTCATAATACGCGAATTTCAAAAAAATGTACTAATACCTCTGAAATACAACCTGTAGCTGATTGAGAGGCTGGTTTTAATTTTGTTAGTTGAAAGTCATGCTTGACTCCATACTGAAATGAACAGGCACTAAAACCAAAATTTAATACATTAACTTGTATGCAAGTTTAAAATCAACACAAGGACATTTTTTTAATTAATAATAGAATTGATAAGTATAACTCTCTAGTTGATTAAAAAGAAGTGTTCCCCCTAACAGATAGATTCATGAATTTCGGCCATTCAGCGCCGTAGAGCAAAAGGGAAGAAATGACGCAGTTGCACAATAAAGGAAGATGGAAGAAAGGAAGCAGGAACAGAGGCAATATTGAAAGCTAAAAGGTGAGTTCACTTATGGACCAAAGAGTGAAGCAACTGATGGCGATACTTCAAACACCCAACTCCCATCTTTAAGGATACCTTAATATACCCTTTAAAGGATAATGCACATGTTGCATATATAAAAAACCTACATCAGTCAAGTCTCACATGCCTGTGCATGAATGCGTTTGTGCGTTCAGCGAGTTTCACTGAAGTGCAATTACCTATTACACTGATATACAGAGGTTGAAACAACCAACACAGAACACGTGTGCTTCAATTAGCGGACTTTGTTGCGTTGTAATTTAGATGAAGGACATCTGTTGGCAGCTGTGACGCTCATATCACAAGGCATTTCCCGAGATTTCGAAGAGAGAAAAAGTTTCACCAAAGTTATGTACACCCTATCGTCGGGATTGAGGAGGCAATTCGACGCTAAAAGGACAGGTGAGGGAACAATCAATCCTGCAGTCCTCCAAAACGATAAGAATTAAAAGATGGTTTACATAAAGGGGTAAAATAAATACCGGGAACGGCGGTAAAATGAAATTGCGCACACAAGACAAATGGTAGATAAATCAAATAAATGGAAAATTCATCGATTAAGCTTGTCTACTGTATATTTTATGAACAGTAATAAAGAGCAACACCTTTGAAAAGCGACACCGTAACTTCCACCTCTTCAGTCGTAGCCAAGGGTAACTACCATATACACACCTGTTGCTATAATGCGTACTCTCTTTCAATTACTCTACCCCCTCCCCCTACTCGATTAGGTTTGCTCGACATTCCCACATTAGATAGTACTGGTTACAACACAGCTATCGATATCATGATCCAGGTGTTTGCTCCGTGGAGCTGTTTGATTCTCATAGTTGTATATGATTTAATAACTACTAGTATTCTTCAATATATTGTAACAATTTTTATCTTTAATTCTTTTCTGTTAAAATTGGTATATCTACATACAATATTGAGTACGGTACTTTACATAACCAATAGTATACTTTGAAAATAAAAATTTAAAATTTCAACCATCAACACAACAATCAAGTCCCACTACTATTCATCCTTTCTCTCTTTCTCATGCAGGTGTCAGTGGGCACAGTGGTTCAATCCACAACTGCTCTCCTTCCGGCTCCTCTAGGGTGCCTGATTTTTATGTCGACCACCTGCTGCTGGGCTGCTCCTGGACTACCCCCTGCCGTTACAGGTCATGATGAGTGTTGGCAAACTGATTTTCAATTCAAGTTTAAAACCATAGCTGCACCTGATCTATAAACCAGGCTTGCTCTGTGCTGAGCATTGCCCTTAGCAAGACTAACTGCGAGTGCTGAGGTTTTCTACTTTTGGGGGCTAAGACTGATGGTAAAACGAAAGCCCCGAGAAATCTACAACGAACGAACAAACTATTCAGAAATTTTGATATTATAAGACATATTTCTTGTAAGTGATTATCATTTTTTTCAAATATAACAATTAAGACAAAATATATATTTAATTTTATCGCTTCGAGCTAAATCCAACACACTGTTTTTTTTTCACGGGATGGAAAATATAAGACCATTTCTAAAGTTACCCCTTCACAATGGTTGAAAATGCCAAACACTAAAACGAATACATGTGATTTCATGTAAATAAAAAAAATACTCTTGGATCCTCCACAAACAATATTACGTTTTTTTTCTAATTTTTGAGACACTAACAACATTAACCTACCAAATTCGTATCCAGTCTTATCAATTATAATAAAAAATAGCTACTCATTTATTTTGATCTAAATAAGTAGCCAGATTTCAATACTGTACGCACATCTAAAAAAATAAAATTGAAGACAGATTAGACAATTAACCAATGGTTTAGGATTCAAACCATGTGGTCAACACAAGCATGTCATTGAAAGGAAAATAAACACCAGAAAAGATCAAAATGGGGGATAAAAGAAAAAATAACTAGAATCAACACACGAATAGCAGGAAAATAAAGATGTCCGAATATCCTACATGAAAAATCTAAAATGTATAAAATTAAGATTTTGAACATGAATTGTGTATAAAAACTTAAGTGTAATACAATAAGATAAATATGTGTAAATATATCAAACACATATAAAGAAAGCAACGCCAGTTGCAGTACAATATGTTAGGATTATTTGAAAAAACGAATTTAGGTACTTGTGACAGAGCCTCTCTTATATTACAAACCAAAACCAGCAACAGTACTTCAAGAAAAGACATTTCAGTTTTAGAATAAAGATATGGAAAGTCCCCATGTGCTACGAAACACGGCATCATCATGCCACAGACAACTTTAATGGTTCATTGGATTAAAAAGACAAATAAGAATTTAGATATGATGATAATGGAACAACAATAAACTATGACCTATATATTTGATTCGTGAATTTAAGCCAAAAGGATCTGCACTGGAACATGGGAATCCATTCAGTATCAATGTGCAAATGGAGGGAAAACATCGCAGTTGCAGTATGAAGGTTAAGAGGTTGGACAATAGGATGTAAGAAAGGAAGCGTGAAAGAAGGTACGGTGGTAGAAAGCTAAAAGGGGAGGGGAAGTTCAAGACAAAAGGAAGCTGGAAAGGCCTATAAGTAACGCCTATAGTGTCCTACTTGAGGTGCACTGATGGCACTAGCACCTTACGGGCTTTATAAAATGCATTTTCATGAAGAATTATCTTCTAGACATGGTGAAAATGCTTATTTGACCACAGTACGTCAAGAATAGACCACTATAATAATATTGTCTATGTTTTTTCACAAAGTTATGGCTTATTTGTCAGTCTGAGGATTTGAATAGATTTATAGATTTGGGCTACATAACTCCGTGGTGGGGCCTGAGAGGCCATTCTCTGCCTAAGTGAAATTTGGGGTAAAACCATGCAGTTACAATACTTATGAGGTGAAAGTAAAAGAACTTCGACAGCAAGATGAAAAAACGTTTGTGGGAACAGATATAGGAAAAGGATATAAAACAAGTGGAGTGGGGGGCTAAAGGAATGCTGCAAAGACCCTTAATTAATGTTTGCAGTGCACCACATATGAACTGATGGCACTACCCCTCTATGGAAAGATGGAAGAAAGGAAGCGGGAATGGAGGTAAAGTACGATTTCAAGCAAGTATAGCCAGGGGCCAAAGGAATAATGCAAAACAACGTAGGGTCCACTTACGGCACTACACCCTGAGCTAACTCACAAAGAGGGAGTGCGTCATCGTCAGCTGAGGAGCAAGACCGAAGTCAAGCTCTGAGTCGGCTGCAAGTGGCTTTCACGGACAGCAGTGAAGGTGCATCAAAGGAGAGTGACTCCCTGAGGAGGAGGGCAGAATCTCATTGCTAAGGGAAGAGGCAGAGTCCTTCATTGCTAAGAGAAGAGGCGGAGTCCTCCATTCCTCAGGGTAGTAGAGCAAAGAAGGAAGAAGTTTCCTTGTCCTCGAGGAAAAACTCCAAAGAGATGCAAACTTCTTTCAATGCCTGCATGCCGACTTTGATTGGCAACAATCACATCTGCAGCAATAAAGAAACAAAACAAAAATAACAAGTTAGCCAAAGGCCAATCAACATAAGTTGAGAGGCAGAGAGGGACGACATCCGATCTCTACCAAGCCAAAAGAAAAAGTGAGGAGACAACACAAGTGTGTAAACTCCAGATACACAGGCTTCTTTCACTTCCTGCATGCTGACTACAATCAGCAACATTCGCATCTATAAAAATTAAGAAACAAAACTAAAAAAGCAAATTAGTCAAAGGCCAATCAAAAAAGGTTGAGCGGCAGAGAGGGACGACATCCGTTCTCTACTGTCCCAGAAGAAAAAGACAACACAGGTGTGTAAGCGGGGTAGACGGTGCTACCCCTAACCCCCACTAACTAGCAATGGGGTAGCTATACTGTGCTAAAAGTCTTATGGCTAGTCTTCCAGCTTCGCCAGAAGTATATTCCCTAATATAGAACGAAAGGGTTTGCATTAGTGTCAAAACAAATAAGACCTTAAGAGAAAATTGTTAGCAAGTATAAAATTGAAATTGTGAACCGAAGAAGACAAAATAGATATAAGATCGGTGATAGTAAAGACAATTTCGCAACAAAAGAAAAACTACAAATTTTAAAAACAATTTGTATTTTTCCTAGCTATACAAACCTGAGTAATTTATATGGATTACTCCTTTTCTCATTTTCTATGACCAGACAATCAAAGAAAACTGATTGCATCATACTTAGTTGCTAAGTAATCACTGCACATGCAGCGTAGGAAGCCTATCCATGGCGCTTAGTTGCTTCCTTACACTCTCCTGGTCAAAGCCTTGAGGCGGGATCTTTGATAAATGACTCAGGTTTGTATAGCTAGGAAAAATACAATTTTATTTGAAAATTTGTAGTTTATTCCTACGCAGATACAAACTTCTGAGTTATTTATATGGGAGTCTTCCTTAGGTGGGAGGAAGTCTCCATTAAAAGGAATGCCCTTAATCCCTAATAGACACAATTACTATAACTAATAACAAGAGATCAAAGTTAATAATTTATGAAGTGTAGCCGGCTCGTGAAGAGGCAAGGACGTACGTTCTAGTTTAGAGGATTTGTTTTTGCCAAGGGTAAAGTCATATGAACATGACGTGTTCCATAATATTAAATATTCAATATATCATCAAAAACTAAAATTCAAGGCATTCTTATTTTCATTAGGGTGAAGTTCTAGTGAAGGCTTCAAGTCCAAACAAGATATCCCAAATGGTATTTTTCTTTTGTTTTTCATAAAGACAGCAGAGTTCTTAGCTCCAAAGTTATCTGTTATTTTGCGCAAGTTAGCAAGGAGAGGAGCTTTTAGCAATTGTTAGAGAATTGGTAATGTTACTCCTCTATGTAAATGTGTTTGTGGTAGCTCAAGTACAACTGATTATCACCCAATTTCCATAACTCCCATATTATCTAAAGTTTTTGAATGTCTTCTGACAAAACGTCTTAATAGGTTTGCTGAAAGTAATCATCTGTCCCCTAGTTTGCAATTTGGTTTTCGTAAAGGACTTAGAGCATGTGATGCCCTTCTTACAATCTCCAATGCTGTACAGAAATCCGTTAATTGTGGTCAGGAAGTTCGTACGATTGGCTTTGATTTTAGTGCTGCCTTTGACCGTGTTAATCATGAGGCCCTTGTTTTCAAACTCAAACAGTTGAGAGTGGGTGGGTTGTTTCATAGCATTATTATGGATTTTTTAAGTAATAGACCTCAAAGAGTTGTTGTTGATGGGCACCATAGTGAGTATAGGAATGTGGTATCTGGTGTGCCACAGGGTAATGTTCTTGGTCCATTACTTTTCATACTATATACAAGCTTGTTGCATATGCAGATGATGCTACTCTCATTGCATCAATTCCATCCCCTGAATATAGATCTGGGGTTGCTGAATTTGTCTCCTTCAATTGCACAAAAAAATTGGCTAACTGAGAAAGTCTTTCAAGATTTTCGGTGATCAATCTATTCTGAAGAAGAGTTTCAATTCTTTCATTCTACTTTGTTTTGGGTATTGTCCTCCTGTTTGGTCTTCAGCTGCTGATTCTCATCTTAATTTGTTGGACAGAAACTTACGGTCTATTAAATTTCTTATTCCTGATGTAGATATTAATCTTTGGCACCATCATTCAATTAGTTCATTATGCATGTTGCATAAGATTTTTCATAATTCTGACCATCCTTTACATTCAGATCTTCCAGCACAATTCCATCCTGTTCGTAATACTAGGCAGGCAGTTAATTCTAATAGCCAGGCCTTCTCCATCATGAGGCTCAATACTACACAGTATTCTAGAAGTTTTATTCCAGCTGTGACAAAGTTGTGGAATGATCTTCCTAATCGGGTAGTTGAATCAGAAGACCTTCAAAAGTTCAAAGTTGCAGCAAATGTTTTCATGTTGAACAGGTGACATAAGTCTTTTTATAGTTTATATATGACATATCTGTTTTGAATCTGTTACTGTTTGTAGAATGATATATTGTTAATTTATTCTCATCATTTATTTGTTTCCTTATTTCCTTTCCTCACTGGGCTGTTTTTCCCTGTTGGAGCCTTGAGCTTGTAGCATCTTACTTTTCCAACTAGGATTGTGGCTTGGGTGGTGAAGGTAAAGGTAATCTCCCTTAGTAACAATTATATACTCATACAATATAGAGAATAAATGATGCCTGACATAAAAACAGTAGGAGAGTACAATTAGATGATTTGTTGTGCTACAACAATATGGCCTAAATAAAAGTTGGCTAAAGACCTGTGTGTATAATCTATAAGACAGTGGTCCGTAAAAGTGGTATGTTTCTTCCATACACCAGCTTTAAGGATTTGTGCTACAGAGTGGTTTTTGTGGAACGTGAAGATTGCAGCAAGCGATACTTTCCATGAAGATATATAAGCTTTCAGGATTGTTTCTGTTAACCAGAAAGAGATAATGTTTCTGAATGAAAAATTTGTAGATAATTGGTATTTTTCCTACTGATACAAACCTTCAGTTATTTATTAGGGGTATTACTTTCGGTGAAGCTGAAAGGACAAATCATTAAACTACCCATCCCGCTAGTTATTGGGGGTTTGAGGGTAGCTTGCTACCACTCCCACTCACACACCTGTGATTTAGCTCACCTTCCTTGGAGGTAGGACTTCAAGGGGGATAGGGTAGGCGGGTGAGTTTGTATAAAATGCTAAAGGTTTGTATTGATAGGAAAAATACAAATCATCTACAAATTAGGTATTTGTTCCATAACTGGAATACAAACCTACTCTATTAGGGGTGACTCGCCCATTTTGAGGATGGACGTCCCTGCCAATCTGGCTTTTTGGCTTTACTATAGGGACTCCTTGTATTGAATATATTGGTACCAAATATAAGGAGTCCCTCCACCTTGCTAGATCCTGCTATGCAAGGTCTGCGGCCTACGCAAGCTGTGTGTCAAGATAAGCAGTGCGACTGTCAAGGTGAAAGTTATTCAGAGATTTTGTAGGAAAAACTGTTGTAACTTAAGACTTAACCAATACCAGCTCTGCAGGGTATGGGGACGCAACAGTATTGACACAATACTAGGTACACAAGGGAGCACGGTTTACCCGCAGTGGTTGAGATCAGCTTGTGCAGAGAACCCAGGCTGCTGCTTTCCCCATAAGAGGGGATGATGAAGAAAAGAAAAAGAGCCAGTCATTCCTTTTCATACATGCAGACTAAAGCTGGGTAACAAGGCCCTCAACCTTCTGCTACTTGTCCAACAAGGAGCTTGAGGTATTCAACCAGCTGTTCTGCATCCACCACAGGACCAAAAGAGATCATATCGAGTTCCTGTGGGTCACATCTTGCAGAAAAAAAGTTGTGAAAGTCGCCTGGAACATTCACAAACTTACTTGTAGAACCTGCATCACAGAGTAATCTGCTTTGAAGAGCCAGGGGCACAGCTATGCCCCTGACATCGTGGGTTGATATGCTGGAGGAATATCTGATTTCCGAGCGTGATTGAAGACTCTGTGAATCTAGCAGAGATGATTTTTTGTTGATTCTCCTCTTGTCTCTCCCAGTGCTGATGACAAGAGAGGGCACCCGGGTGGGCTATAGCCGTTCTCTTGAGGTAGAGCCTCAAACCTCATCCCGGGTACAGTAACAGATGATCTGGATTGTCAGTTACCGAGAGGAGACTTGTTGCCTGGAAGGGGTTGGATCAAGAATCTTTAACCTCTGGAGACAGTGTCTTGGCGACAAACTCCGGGACGAAACTGAACGTTGCCTTTCACCATTCTCATTGAATGGGCAATGTTGAATGAGAGACCATGAAGTTCCTTGACTCGTTTGGCCGCTCTCAAAGTGTGTAGGAACACTGTCTTCTAAACCAGTTGAAAATTTGTTGCCTGGTGAAGTGGACCGTAGGGAGGTCTCCTTAGAGACCGTAGTCGTCGAACCATGTTCCGAGAAGGTGGTCTCAATTCCGACTGGGGAAAGGCAGTTTGTAAGTCTGCATGAGTTAGGAAAGATCTAGCGATGAGGGGATGTCCCTTCCTTTCAGTTTGAAGGCGAGGCTCAAGGTTGAGTGATCGACTTTACCTGCCGAATCAGAAAAGGGGGTCTTTTCTTCCTGCAAATACTCGAGGATTCCGCTATTGCTAGAATAGAGGTATCAAGTGGAGAGATACACTTTCCCATGAAACCAACAACAGAAGACGTTCTACTTTGTCTGGTAGACTAATGCTGATGAATTTATGATATCCAGACACCCTCTTCGCAAATTGTTGCGAAAAACCTCTCTCAGAGAAGAGGTGCTGGGTAGTCTCCAGGCGTGCAATCATATTGAAGCAATAGCTTGTGGTATATGTCGAAGTGTGGTTATCTTTGAGTGCAGAGGGTTATCTTGGAGACTGCATCAGGAGCTGCAGAAGGTTCGGAAACCATTTCGCATAATGCCATAGGAGCCATGAGTGACCTAGAGAGACTGACGGATGTTCTAGCCTTGTTGAGTACCCTTCTCATCAGACAAGATGGGGACGAGACGTAAATGTAGTTGTTGTACCCACCGTTGTTGGCATGCCTCTTGCCTTGGGGTCTAGGACTGGGGAGCAGTGGAAGCCTGAGGTTCAGGGGCATTGCAAACAGATCCACAGTTGGAGAACCCCACAAAGTCAAGACTTTGTAGGCTACAAGGTGATCCAAAGAGCATTCGGTACACCTTATCTGAGATGCTGTGCTCAGATTGTCGGGGAGCACATTCCTCTAGTCTGGAATGAAGCAGGCTGATAGCCGTACCAAGCAGACTTCAGCCCATTTTAGCATTTATACTGTATAATGGGAAGAGGCTGCAAGCAAATTCCTTCTTGCTTGTTGATGTGAGCCACTAAGTGGTCTTGTCACTCATCACACCGCTGAGTGGCCCATCAGGAACTGATGAAGCTGTTGAAAGACCGGTAATTTGGCCTTCATCTCTCAAAAGATTTAAGTGTAGGTACTTTCGGCCTCTGTCCAGAGGCCTGAGGTCGTTTGGTACATCATGATGGTCGCTCCTCCCTTCTTTAGATGTGTCGATTGTCGACTGCCACCCATCCCTTGAGATCCGTCCACTCCTCTGGTCCCATGGGGATCAGAATGTCCAGGGAATCAAAGGCCTGATTCTAATCAGACTCAAGCTGCCACTGGAGAGAACGAATCCTGAGGCAACCATTGGAAACTAGACGGGCCAGGGATGATAGGTGTCCGAGGGGACATAGCCACTCTGGACTGGGAGTTCTTCTCGTCTTGAGAAAGGATCTTGCGACCTTCCTAAGCCTCGTTACCCTGTCTTTGATGAGAATGTTTTTGTGGAGATTGGTGTCTACAATCCTTCCCTAATACTGTATACCAGTCTTCAAAAATGGAAGTAGGGAAGACTTCCCAAGGTTTACCATGATCATCAGATCTTTGTAAAAAAAAAAAAAAAACTACAGAAGTTTGGGTGCTGACACAATGTTGCCACCGAGTCTGCTATGATCAGTCAGTCGTCCAGAAAAAGGAGGAGACGAATGCCAATCCTGTGAACCCATGATGGGTGTTGTGGAAAGATCGAAGCACAGTGCCCTGAACTGGTATTTCTTGTTGTCTAGACTGAATCTCCGATACTTCCTTGAAGATGGATGGTTTGGGACCTGAAAGCATGCGTCATTTAGGTTAAGCGTGCACATGAAGGCATGTGGTCTTACCCCTTGTCCCAACTTCTCCAACATGGTGTGGACATCAGCCCAAAGGGCAACCTCCTTGCGGATTCTTTTGCATAGGAATTTGTTGAAGCCGGGGTCTTGACTTGTGGAGGAAAGGATGGGATGCAATACCCTGTATAAGGATTCTTCCCTGAGAGAGAACTCCTTTAACTAATAGAAGTGGGTAAGGCAACGCTTGACCTTACCATGCGCCCTGACGTGGTTGATGCTATTCCTTAGAACAGCATCGTTCTGGAGAACGTTAACCAATGGACAAGAGCTGGGTATCATGGCTACTGTGCAGTTGGAAAGTGCTTGCGAGTAGTCACCTGTCGGCAAGCCACTGATGGGGACTGTCCATCGCCTGCCGATCACTTTAATGGATTAATGTGATGGCGAACGGAGGGTAGCGAGAAGTGTGTTGTTTGCGTTCTGATCTAGGGAACAACAGGCAGAGGTTGACTAGAGTGTCGAGTGACAAACTGCTAATGATCGGCGAATCGGCGATCTGTGAGCCGAAGATGGTAACTGACAAGCAGACGAAGACTGTCTGGTCAGTCAGCCAAGGAAGGTTGGCGATCAAGGAGTTGACATTCGGCTTGGAGCACCCTGAGAAACAGCAGAATGGTTTAATGATTGCTAGTTGGTGATCGGCAAGCCATTGATGATCAGCGCTTGGAGGTCTGAAAGGAAACTTGGAAATCTGAAGATCGAGAACCATATGGTTAGAGAAAGGTTTGACGAACGGAGTGTTGAGCTAATGATTGGTGAATGGCGATCTAGTGATCAGCGATCGGAGCATTAGCAAATGGTATGCTAGCGATAGGCAAGCTAGCAATAGCCGACTATCGAGGAATGACGATAGACGAGCTCGAGATCAGCAAGCTGACAATTGACTATTAGAGATCTGGGGCTCAGTGATCAGCAAGACTAGGGTCAATAATCAAAGAAAGATGGGCTAGCAATCGTCGATTGGCGAGCTAGTGATCAGCAAGCTGACGACTGGTTATCGACTCACAATTGGCGATCGGCAAGCTAGCAATCGGAGATTGACGTGTCTACATACAGGTGGTCTGTGAGCTAGCGATCTGCGAGCTAGAAAAGCTAGTAATCAGCTATCGGTGAGCTAGCAATCAGCAAAACTGGAGGTCAACGATCAGAGAAAGATGATCAGGCAATTGTTGGCGATCTGGTGATCGGGGAGCTAGCAATCAGCAAATGTGGATCTAACAACCAACCGGTTGATGATTTCTCATTAGTGGAAGACGAGCTAACAATTGGCGATCGGCGAACTAGTGAACAGCGGTCAGCGAGCAGGCAATTAGAGATTGGCGAGTTAATGATTGGCAGTTCGCAATGTCCAGATCATGTTTGCTGACAGTGGCACTGTCAGAAAAACCTCCTGAAGAGAAAGGGACCAAAGGTTCCCTGTGAGAAGTCTCGACTGATGGTTGATGTGGTGGGTCCGCCGTCAAAGATGGAATCTTCGGGATCTTGAAACCTTCAGTGAAGCCTCTTCCCTCTTTATCCGACGGGCACACTATAATGCATTTGCGGGGAGGGGAATGGGGTGATGGCAACCTGTCAAAAAGTTTATCCTGTTGTTCCTTTTGACTTTTGCACGAGTGCGCAGGAGAGTGCTGGCGCGTTAGCGAGCACAGTTAGCAAGAGACCGCTTGTGGGGTGGAGAGCGGTGGGCGCAGGAAAGCGCTGCGCAGGAGAGCACTGGTGAGCAGGTGAGTGCTGGTGCGCAGGTGAGAGCAGGCACACAGCAGAGTGCTGGCGAGCCGGAGTTTGCTGATGCACAGGCGAGCTCAGGTGCGCTGATGAGCGCGGGCGAGCTGGAGAGCGCTTGCGAGTTGGAGAGCGCTGGAGTGCAGGAGACGCTGGTGAGCTGGCGAGCAGGCAAACGCTGGTGTTAGAACGGCGAGAACGTGCTGGAGAGCACCGGCGACCAGGAGATCGCATTGGAGAATGCCGAAGCGCATGAAAGCGCTGGGGAGCACTGCCGCGCTGAAGAGCGTTGACGCACTGGAAAGCGCTTGCGTGCTGTGCTGGAGAGTGCTAACGAGATGTTGGTGAGCGCTGGTGCACTGATGAGTGCTGGCACGTTCGTGAGGGCAAGTGATATCCCACCTCACCCAGGGGGAGAGGTGGGGATGCTTCACTAGGGGGGGGGGGGGGAAGCACACCATCTCTCGAGGACCGGGGTTGACCAATAATCAAAGGGGCTAATCTACCACTCAACGGTCTCTCGAAAGAGGCCGATCGAGTAGGAGGTTATGAAGAAGGTCGGGAGGCGGAAGAAGAATCCTTGGGTTTTTCCACTTTTGTAGAAATCTTCAAAAGACGAATACCCAGCTTTGACTTCTTCCACCGGCACCCAAACCTTTCCGACTCGGAGGCAGACCACTCCCGACACTCACTAATTTTCCCTATCACACAGTTGACCTCTGTAGACGGGACAAATGGTGTGACGATCAGTGTCCACGGCCGACATGAAAGTACCGCAGGGCCGGCCTTCAAATCCAGGGCAGGTACACATGGTCGGCAGAAGCACAAACAAAAAGCAATTAATGGCAGTCCAAAATAACTTGGTGAGGATGAAGAACGGCAACGACTATTCACCATCCGCGCCAAAAGCAAAGTGAGCTAAATCAAAGGCGTGCGAGCGGGAGACACCCCTACCCCCGCTAACTAGTAGAATAGATAGTTGACCCACGCTAAAATTTTAATGGCTCTCTCATTTCAGCTTTGTCGAAAGTAATACTGTGCCCTAATAAATAGCGTATGTTTGTATTCCAGTTACGGAACAAATGACAAATTCGAAGATAATTTGTATTTTTCCCCAACTATTACAAACCTGTAGTAATTTATTTCAGAGAAGCTGGAAGATGGCCCTTAAACTAAAAGTACGAGGTGGCAACCCTGCCTAACCGCTTGAGCGGGCAGGCCAAGGGTGGCTAGGTGGTACCCAGCCACCTTTACATATACTTTCACAGCAGTGAGCTACGTAACTTTTAATTGCAGGCAGGACTTCTGGGGGACAGGTGATGGCAAGACAATTTATATAAATAACTACAGGTTTGTATTCGTTAGGGAAAAATGAAAATTATCTCTGAATTTGTCATTTGTTCCCATACCAATAAACTTCCATTATTTATGTAGATAACTCACTCTTAGGTGACTGGAAGTCGTAATTCTGGCATGGACATTGACCAACTTTTACATAGTACAGTACAGTATATGACTGTGGTCTAAGGAAAACTTTGACACTTCACTAAAATATACAAAGTGAGTATAATAGCAGCCTCAGCAATTCATTGCCATGAGAGTTATGTATGTCTTATATGAATACATTCCGAGTTTATATAGGGATTATTAAAGACGTTCTGTAACTTTAGTCTTCTGGAAGCATTTTAAATGTTGTAGATGAATTTTGAGCAATGATCTTTCTGTAATTTTTGTCTTTTCGCATTGTTTACCTCATGGAAGCGATGGGGACGTGGAGAGTATATAAATTTATGACATACTAGGCTACACAAGGGAAATGATAGTTACCTACAGAGGTTGAAGCCAGCTTGTAGAGACCCATGGTGTTGTACCCCAAGGGGTGGGAAGACGAAGATAGAAAAGCCAGACATACTCTCAATCATCTCAGTCTTAACCGAGGTAACCAATGCCCACAACCAACTGCTACTTGTTCATAAAGGAGCCCAAGGTATTCTTAAACCACTTGTTGAGCAGCCACCACAGGACCAATAGTAGATATACTAATTTCCTGTGGGTCACGTCTTTTAAATAGTGGACTGTGAATGTATTTTGTCGTTTCCACACTCCCGCTTGTAATACTTGTAACACGGAAAAGTTGCATTTGAATGCCAGGGATGTACTGATGCCCCTGACATGGGCTCTAGGTCATCAAGCTGGAGGAGGATCAGGGGCTAAGGCTCTTTCGATCACCAGGCAAATCCAGGATGAAACAGTATTTTTAGAGATCGTCCTCTTCACCCTACCAGAGCTAAAATAAATAAAAAAAAAAAAAAAAAAAAAAAAAAATAAAAAAAAAAAAAAAAAAAAAAAGAGATATTAGTCAGGGACACGTTGCTTCAGAGCATTTAAGATGATATAGTATCTCAAACTCCTCACTGGGCATAGTAACAACTGATCTAGGTCATTGGTTACAGAACGGAGACTCATAATCTGAAAGGGTCCGAATCCAGGGTCCAGTACCCCCGAACTTTGAGTCTTAGCAATGAACTCGGGGACAAAGCCTAGTGTCACTTCCCTCAAATCCCCTTGAATGGGCGATGTCATACAAGAGGCCATGAAGTTCACCGACTCTCTTTGCCGAGGCTAAAGCAAGCAGGAAAGCCCTCATCAAAGTGAGGTTTCGGTCAGTAGCAGGGCGTAATGGTTCATAGGTAGGTCATTTCAAGGACCTCAAAATGCAAACCACGTTTCAAGGAGGAGGCCTAATCTCTGACTGAGGACAAGTGATCTCATAACTGCATAAGTAAAGAAAGCTCCAACAAAGTGGAAATGTTCACTCCTTCCAGCTTAAAGGCGAGGCTCAAGGGTGAGAGATAGCCTTTCATGGCGGAGACTGAAAGGACCCCTTCTTCCCAAAGGTATACAAGGAACACTATTACTGGTAGAGAGGCATCGAGAGGAGAGATTCCTTCCCCGACACCAACCACAGATGACTGTCCATCTTCCAGGTACACAGAGGCAGAGGACTTACGCAAGTATCTGAACATTCTCTGCGCAACTTGTCAGGAAAAGCCATTCCGAGAGAGGAGTCTCCACGCGCGAAGTTTAAGTGACTGCATGGTTCTGTAGAAGGTATTTGCATGTGGTTGTTTGAGTAGATCTGGTCATGGAGGGAGCTCTCTCGGTAGACCTAATAGCTGCAGGAGGTCCACGAACCACTCTGCATGACGCCATAGCAGAGGTACAAAGGTCATCATTAGGTGTTTGGATGCCCTGGTCTTGTTGAGCAGTCTTCTCATCAGACAAAACGGGGGAAAAGTGTACACATCAATGTTGTCTCACCATTGTTGAAATGCATCCTACCATACAGCCTAAGAGTCTGGGACTGGAGAACAGTACAGCGAAAGCTTGCTGTTCAGAGATGTTGCAAACAGGTCTACAGTCGGGGAACCCCACAAAGTCAGGACTTTGTTGGCTATCAGATTATTCAAAGACCATTCGGAGCATACTATCCGAGTCGCTCTGCTCAGATTGTCCACAAGCACATTCCTCTTGCCTGGAATGAAGCGAGCTGATTGGGACACCGTATGTTCTGCTGACCATCTGAGAATCTTTACTGCAAGATGGCATAGAGGCTGCAAAAAGGTATTGCCTAGTTTGTTTATATAAGCCACTACTGTGGTGTTGTTGCTCATCAACACCACAGAGTGACCTGCAAGCAACTGTTAGAACTGATGAAGAGCTAGGTATACTGCTCTCATCTCTAGGAGATTTATGCGCTGGTACCTTTCTAACTTTGACCATTAGCCGGGGATCATGTAATGCAGGAAGAGCGCAAATGAGGAGCTTTAGATAGAGATTTGGGGGTGCGAGAGGAAAAAGAACAAGCTTTCCTTGCCCCTGAGGGTGAAAGATTATGCTTATCTTTCTTCTTTCTGCACAGTCCAAATTTCTCCCATTGGGAGACAAGCCACTGCCTACACTCTACACAAGGCAAACCCTGTTCGCAACGATGCCCTCTACACGAAGGACACAAAGTAAAGGTCGATATCCAAAGATGACATAAAGGTACCACACGCAGCACCCTCGCTCCCAGGACAGGTCCACACGAAGGCGATCAGAAGAAGCAAGCACAACTGAAAAAGAGAAAGAACAATTTTAATGTCCAATGACAGTCTTGGGAAGAGAGAGAGGAGACATCCACTCCCTACCGAGCCAAAGGAAAAAGTAACGTACCTCACAGCTGTGAGAGTATACTGTATATAGAGGTGGCTGGGTATTGCCCAGCCACCCTCAGCCTACCCACTCAAGCAGTTAGGCAGGATTGCCCTCTCGCACTTTTAGTCTAATGGCTACCTTCCAGCTTTGCCGAAAGAATATCCAAATAAATAACGGAAGGTTTGTTAGTATGAGAACAATTTACTTTTAACATATTTAATATTTCCTGTAATAACAGTTTAAACTTGGGGATGAATTTTCTTTCTTGTTATTAAATCTAAGTTTATGAAGAGAAGTGGGCCTAATGGTCCTTTTTAAACAACCGAGGTCCCAAATGGAATGCTACAAAATCCCTTGAATCCTAAAGTTCCACTGAAATATGAATGATGTCACACAATCGGGCTGTAAAAGGATTTTTTTTTAAGTGATGTTTTGTTAGTAAAATAAATAAAGACCGTATCTTTTTGCATACAGAGTTGTGGGATAGAGATATGTTGAAACCTGATAGGTTCTTTTGCTTCAAGTGTATCAAGTCAACTACGATTTTGTAATTTTAGCGTAATTCCATCAAACCAACTTCATTTGACAAAAATTACTTGTTTAATGTGAGCATGCCATTTGTGCTCTATTAACAATTTCAGTTTTGTTAAAATTTTACTCTAATAATCTAATGAATAAAAACCACATGTGGTTAATATCGTAATTTTTCGTTTTTCATCAAGGACCAATGAAATGGTGAGATTATAATGTATCTAGATTCTGATGGGCCAATTCATATTACAGAGCCCACAAAACGGGAGAAAACTAAACTTTTTTTTATACACACGCGCAGTAAGGTCAAGGATAACCACGACATCAGCGCAATCAGGCAAAACTTATCACAGTGCGCAAAGGGGTGGAGCTTAATAGATTAGGAACAAACATACGAAGTAACCGGAGCTACTCTCCGTGTCACTGTGAAGATAAAAAAGGGATTTAGAAAAAATCTTTATTTACCGTAGGTTAATTTAATTTTTTTCTCTCTTATTATGTATTTGCGAGGATAATGTATTAACAAATATTCATTTTTTTCACATGTTTTACCTGACAAAAATACATATACTGTAACAACAAAAGCCTTGGGTGGGTTTATTACGAAAAAATTAGTTAATATTTTTGTAGCAACAAACTCAAAGTAACTTTACATTTATTCCCTGTATCAGTACATTTTATGGTAATTGTGAGCATTTTGTGCTTCATATACAGTGAATGATTAAGTACCACAGGAAGAAAAATCACTATCTTCAACTTCTTGTATAGAATAATAAAAAAATAAGGTTAATAAGCCAAGCCTAGCCTAGCCTAAGAGCATGAGTGGTCTACTAAAAGTTTTCAAAGTGATATTGTCTGATAGGATAGGGAAGGGGGGAAGCCCATTTAGTTACTAAGAACCCAGCTATCTTAGGTTAGGTTAGACAGCATCCTTGTATTTTACTTATTCTGTGATTTCCCCAATACAAGAATCCAGAATTCCAACAGTCTCTGTTATCCATAGGTGTCCTGTATCTCTAGAACTATTCATCTCCAACAGAAATTAAGGAACCTTTTGAAGTTGGTTAGGACGACATGAACAAACACAAGAATACCATCTAGCCTAACCTAAGGGCTATGACAACCACTTACACAGCCGTAAGCTTAGGCTAAAACTAAGTCTCAAACCTGTTTTTGCTTCCTATTCAGCTTCTCTCATGGTAAGGAAACACTAATATTGGTATCATTACAGTTTCAACCATTATGGGAAATCTATTATATTAATATTTTTTCCGAGTAAAGCCCGTGATAACAAAACACTTCTCAATAAATTATTGTCGCTAATGCATACTTACAGAGAAAAAAAATATTTCAGGTATTGAAGGTCTTGACTTTTTCTAAGTTTAGTGTATATCTTTCCATGGGCATGCAAGGTACCTCTTGTTAGTTTGTATATCTGTTTTCATCTTACTTGACTCCTCCCTATTGCGTAATATGACAATATTTACTTGAATGCGCATTTCCTCCTCCCACTAATGTCGCTCCTCCAATCAAAATACTACTGGGATCTTTTCAAGAGTTATTATTGGCTTCCTGCTAGTAATGTCGCTCTTCCACTGAAATTAGAGTTTTTTTTTTCAAGAGTTATCGTTGGCTATTTTTTCCCTTATAATTTGTTTTCGTCTATGACAATGTTCACGCTTAATCAAATTATCATTCATTCCTGGCCATATTGTTAAGAAATTTTTTGTAGAAACTATCGTAAGGAAAGGCTTACGGAAATATTGGATGATTCATTTTGTCTCTCATTCTTACCCCAAGGATCTGTTTTTCGTGCAATATATAATTGCAACCGATAGTATTTTGTTTTTTTCCTATTTCATTGTGGGAGAAACGCCTGATTGTCGTTTGTTTTCGATTTTGAAACCTGCCGGTCTCTATACGTTCAGCACTCTCGTTACTTAACTGTCATGGATCCTCCGGTGCAGGTGTGCAATATATGTCGCTATTCATATTTTGAGGTGATCGCTCGAGCTGCTCCATCATTTTTTCATTACAGCCAGCCAATTGTATCCTCGACAATCTGAGGCACAACGTATTCCCATAGGTATAGATGATTCACAAGAGGCTCAACACAACCTTCCACATCTTCATCGTCAGGTTCCATTTAAGGTAAGAAGTGACTTAGCAAAATATATATTAAAATTTAGCCCGGGGTAAAGGGGGGTCGCAGGAAGGGGCGAAGCCCCCCCCCGGGTAGGTAAGGAAGGAGCTAGGAAGGACACTGCTTTTAGGTTAGGTTAAGTGGGATGGTTAGGTTAGCTGGTGATTGGGGTAGGTCTAGGGTCTGCGACCGGGGGCATTCTAGGTTAGGTTAGGGGGGTTTGTTAGGTTAGCTGGTTTAGTTTAGGGGTAGATCTAGGGTCTGTGACCGGGGTCCTTCTAAGTTAGGTTAGGGGGGGTTTGTTAGGTTAACTGGTTTAGATTAGGGGTAGGTTTAGGTAGGTCTAGGGTCCGAGACCGGGGGCTTCTAAGTTAGGTTAGGGGGGTTTGTTAGGTTAGCGGGTTTAGTTTAGGGGTAGGTCTAGGGTCTGTGACCGGGGTCCTTCTAGGTTAGGTTAGGGGGGTTTGTTAGGTTACCTGGTTTAGATTAGGGGTAGGTTTAGGTAGGTCTAGGGTCTGAGACCAGGGCCGTTCTAGGTTAGGTTAGGAGGTTTGTTAGGTTAGCGGGTTTAGTTTAGGGGTAGGTCTAGGGTCTGTGACCGGGGTCCTTCTAGGTTAGGTTAGGGGGGTTTGTTAGGTTAGCTGGTTTAGTTTAGGGGTAGGTCTAGGGTCTGTTACCGGGGTCCTTCTAGGTTAGGTTAGGGGGGTTTGTTAGGTTAGCTGGTTTAGATTAGGGGTAGGTTTAGGTAGGTCTAGGGTCTGAGACCGGGGTCCTTCTAAGTTAGGTTAGGGGGGTTTGTTAGGTTAGCTGGTTTAGTTTAGGGGTAGGTCTAGGGTCTGTGACTGGGGTCCTTCTAGGTTAGGTTAGCTGGTTTAGATTAGGGGTAGGTTTAGGTAGGTCTAGGGTCTGAAACCGGGGTCGTTCTAGGTTAGGTTAGGGGGGTTTGTTAGGTTAGCTGGTTTAGTTTAGGGGTAAGTCTAGGGTCTGTTACCGGGGTCCTTCTAGATTAGGTTAGGGGGGTTTGTTAGGTTAGCTGGTTTAGATTAGGGGTAGGTTTAGGTAGGTCAAGGGTCTGAGACCGGGGTCCTTCTAAGTTAGGTTAGGGGGGTTTGTTAGGTTAGCTGGTTTAGTTTAGGGGTAGGTCTAGGGTCTGTGACCGGGGTCCTTCTAGGTTAGGTTGGGGGGTTTGTTAGGTTAGCTGGTTTAGATTAGGGGTAGGTTTAGGTAGGTCTAGGGTCTGAAACCGGGGTCGTTCTAGGTTAGGTTAGGGGGGTTTGTTAGGTTAGCTGGTTTAGTTTAGGGGTAAGTCTAGGGTCTGTGAACGGGGGCCTACTAGGTTAGGTTAGGGGGGTTTGTTAGGTTAGCTGGTTTAGTTTAGGGATAGGTCTAGGGTCTGTGACTGGGGTCCTTCTAGGTTAGGTTAGGGGGGTTTGTTAGGTTAGCTGGTTTAGATTAGGGGTAGGTTTAGGTAGGTCTAGGGTCTGAAACCGGGGTCGTTCTAGGTTAGGTTAGGGGGGTTTGTTAGGTTAGCTGGTTTAGTTTAGGGGTAAGTCTAGGGTCTGTGAACGGGGGCCTACTAGGTTAGGTTAGGGGGGTTTGTTAGGTTAGCTGGTTTAGTTTAGGGATAGGTCTAGGGTCTGTGACTGGGGTCCTTCTAGGTTAGGTTAGGGGGGTTTGTTAGGTTAGCTGGTTTAGATTAGGGGTAGGTTTAGGTAGGTCTAGGGTCTGAAACCGGGGTCGTTCTAGGTTAGGTTAGGGGGGTTTGTTAGGTTAGCTGGTTTAGTTTAGGGGTAAGTCTAGGGTCTGTGAACGGGGGCCTACTAGGTTAGGTTAGGGGGGTTTGTTAGGTTAGCTGGTTTAGTTTAGGGGTAGGTCTAGGGTCTGTGACTGGGGTCCTTCTAGGTTAGGTTAGGGGGGTTTGTTAGGTTAGCTGGTTTAGATTAGGGGTAGGTTTAGGTAGGTCTAGGGTCTGAAACCGGGGTCGTTCTAGGTTAGGTTAGGGGGGTTTGTTAGGTTAGCTGGTTTAGTTTAGGGGTAAGTCTAGGGTCTGTGAACGGGGGCCTACTAGGTTAGGTTAGGGGGGTTTGTTAGGTTAGCTGGTTTAGTTTAGGGATAGGTTTAGGGTTTGTGATGAAAGATTAAGGTCTGTGGTATACTTAACAGCTTTCAGGATTGGTTTTCTAACCTAAACCATTTTTTTTTATTCTAAATATCATTTGACGCGGCCCCCCCCCCCCAAAAAAAAAAACCCCGGTTCCCACCTGGTGTCCCCCATAATTGTTGGGATGAAGTAGGGTCTTTCTGCATTACAACATATGAAACAAAAACAATAAAAACACGATTACAAACACTGATTTTTCTGGAAAACTCGTAGTTTTAACTCCAATTACATAGTAAATCTCTAAATCGGATGGTTTGCGGTCAAAATAAACGTTAAATCCGTTGAAACTACACTATTTCTAATGCAACAAATATATTTTTATTCGTTTCCCCATAATGGTTGAAACTGTAATTTTACCAGAATATTTAATAAATCGTATAACTTTAGCTTCATTTTGTATTTCAGACAATGAGCTAGGCCTACAGTATAAATCATAAGTAAATATTTAAGCCTAATATATGATACTTGACCTTTTTGGTATCATTGTACCGTATTACAGGGCAATGTAACCTCGGAAAAAAACCTATTTAACTTATAGAAAAAATGGTAATTTTGTATAGAATTTGTATTTTCCTACGGTTATAATAAATACAAGAAGGAAATGTATTGAGAAGAAAAGGACTGATTTACGGTTATATATCGGTTCCCCAGTATGTTTTCCCCACCCAAAACCCCGGGTTCCCAAAGGGGGTCCCCCATTATCGGAGGATATAGATGTATATATATTTCTGTAACTATTCATTTGCGACGGGAACGAGTGTTATTTTCGAAGGGAGCGTAATTTTTCCTATAAGAACAAGTAGTTGGAATACTAGGATACATTGCCATGTAATACACTACAATGAAACCGAAACAATTACGCTCTCTTCGAAAATGACACTCGCTCCCGTCGCAAATGAATAGTTTCAGAAATATATCACCCCACCTTGAGTTCCCCAAATTACTTTTGGGTGGTGGTAATCGGAAAACGATAATTTGCTGGAAAACAACAAAACAAGAAAGCTAACGGGAAAAAGGTACTTTACTTCTTACCTTACCAAATTGCGTAGCCTCAGAGTAGCAATAAAACCGAAACTTGTCATTGGAAATGAAGAGCGTTTCTGTTGCACATAAAATGCAGATTAGCAAAGTTATAAACACTGTAAACACACACTATCCAACCACGGTCTAAGATTGTTTGTGTTCTATTACCTTCACAATAAAATTGTCTCAAAATCAACTATACTATTAAAATATACTTCCAAAGTAGGATACACTTGTATGGCAAATTCTACAGTCCTGAAGGCTACTACAAGGACCCAGTGACTGAGTGACCAGTGTTGCCAGATTATCATTATAGGTTAGTCTAAAAATCCCCAAAACTCATGATAAAAAAATCCCCCAAACAACCCCAAAATCCCCATTTCCACAAATTATTTTCTTCTAATCATGTAACTATTCTATTATAGAAATTACTAACTATACTTCATATGAGTGCAAGCAAACAAATTGCAACAATATAAAAGTTTACTCATCTTTGTTTTTTTCGTCATAGAAATGAGTACAGAATATTCCCACCAGACACCCCAAATCCCCAAATCTAGGGATAAATCTCCAAATCTGGCAACATTGAAGGACCGTTATGACAATACACATTTACATTCGAATATTTCGCAAACTGTAAACTGTAAATTGCTGTCGAATAAACTTCTTCTTCTTCTCTTTACTTTAAAGACTGTTTTCCTTTTTCCTATTACACAAAGGGACGTCCTGACCCTGCAAACCCTACACAATTTGGTTTCATTGTATATTATTACATGGCAATGTATCCTAGTATTCCAACTACTTTTTCTTATAGGAAAAATTACGCTCCCCACGATTTCTTTTATTAACATGGTAAAATGGAATTAATTATCTGTGGAGACTCCAATCTTCAGCATTTGATTGGAATAATATCAATTGCTTAATAATACTGATTATGCAACTCCTTTGACTAGGTATACGTTGGACCTAGTTTAAAGTGATGGAATGAATAATATTATATGATTTGTATCTGATATATATGTAAAAGAGGTGTGCACTATCTCTCCAGTGCGTAGGCTTATTATTTTCAGACACCCTTTATAGAAACGCGCAGTGATGATGGAAATAAGCTTTAGACAAATAAAACTTCTCTCCTTGTGTATTTATTGATGAAGTTACAAAGAAAATAAATTTCGATATTCCTTTTAACGACGGTAACCAATGTTTGTTAGGGTCTGCGTGTTGACTACCTTATGACCTTATGTAAAAGGATGAGTAAAATCGAATATCACGCCATGTAGTAGGATATCTATGATGTTCACTGATGAAAAAGACTAAGGATACCCAAGACTAATTGTTAAAGACTGTCTCCTTGGTCTGATGAGGAAACTTTAGATGGAAAAGAGACATAAAGGCCCAGATAAACTATCAATCATGATTGTGCAATCTAAGTGGTTGTGCAGGCATATCCTTTAGTGAGTAGGTGTGATTGACAGTTTGCGCAGATGATTGAGTAGTGTTTGCCCAATCATAGTAGTTACACAATTATGACTGATAGTCTGTAGCGATGATTGCGCCAAGTTGCCAACAGCCCAGTTTTTTCTTTGGTACCATGGCGAGCGCACAGGACTCTTAAGATACGGGATGGGTTTTGAAAAGTGAATGCTATGTCAAATAGAAAAAATGCGAAAAATAGACCCGGGGATGATGATTTAAATGGAAAACGGAATTATCTCTGCTTCATCAACACCTCTCTCTCTCTCTCTCTCTCTCTCTCTCTCTCTCTCTCTCTCTCTCTCTCTCTCTCTCTCTCTCTCTCTCTCTCTCTCTCTCACTTGCAGGTAATTTCATTCCCTCCCTTCTCTCCCTTGTAGGTAATTTCTCTCTCTCTCTCTCTCTCTCTCTCTCTCTCTCTCTCTCTCTCTCTCTCTCTCTCTCTCTCTCACTTGCAGGTAATTTCTTTCCCTCCCTTCTCTCCCTTGTAGGTAATATTTCTCTCTCTCTCTCTCTCTCTCTCTCTCTCTCTCTCTCTCTCTCTCTCTCTCTCTCTCTCTCTCTCTCTCTCTCTCTCTCTCTCACGCGCGAATTTACTTCTTTTTTTGAACAACTCTTTCATCCACATCTTTTTTTTCTTACTTTCCTCCTCATCGTCTAAAGCCAGGATAATGCCTATTATACATGCTGCCTCTTTGTTCATCTTCACGCCACAAGCTTTAGAGGTGAACTAATGATTGCACAAACTTGATAGTAGTGTAGGGCTCAAACACTGTTTGCGCAATCTCGAAGATTGTACAATCATGATTGACAGTTTATCTGGGCCTTAAAGTAAGAAAGTGAAATCTTAAAAGCTAAAAGTACATGGGCACAATATAAAAGCGTAATGTGCCCATATAATTACTTATCAAGGGGAAAAGAAAACGAATACTATAAGAGAAAGATATGGGAAGCAACAACAGACATAAATTAGTTATATCGTCTCCTAAATTGTATAATGGGAATGTAAATTTAAAAAAGATACCAGGCGGGTTCAGCGACCAGGAACTATCAAATAATTTTCTAGAATTATTTAAAAACGAAACAGAAAATATAAAATGTGGTACACCAGATTCACAGATAAAGCTAGCGAGATTCGATAATATAACAAAAGACGGTGTCACCAGATTATCAAAAAGCAAAGGAAACAAACTGTGCGATCGATCAAATGCCAATATCTGAAATAACTAGAGAGATAAACTTTTCTAGTCTTGCCAAAATAATTACAAGAATGGTGAATGAAAGCATCGATGAGTGTAAGTTTCCCAAATCTTAGAAAATAGTTATAGTTACACCGGTTCTGAAAATTGCTCTGGGATATATTATTTATTTTATAAAATGCTAGAACATGTAATTATCGAACAACTATAGTCATTTCGAAAAAAATAAGCAATTAATGCATGATTACAGACTGCTTACAGAAAATTATACTTTACGGAGACGGCTATTTGTTCTGTTGTAAAATATGCTGGAAATGATGGCGAAGACCAAATGTGGTATTCTATACCACTCGATTTAAGTGCTGTCTTTAATAGCCTTGCTGCTGCTAAATTATTTACGATCCATCGGTATTGAAGATCAAGCATTTGAGTATCTAAAAGACTACTTGGTTTACAGAAACTACCGTGATTAAACTGGAAACTGTTATTCATCATATGAACCATTAAACAGAAGGATACTCCCAGGGAAGCATACTGGTTACATCTAGTGTATACTAACGGTACTACAGAGGCATGGAGTGAAGTTTAAATTGCATGCAGATGATACACAAATTTACTTCTTCATAAATTATATAGATGATACTGCTGAAACTTCAAGCCAAAGTCTCACCAGTGTTATGGAAGAGGTAACAATTAAACAACTAAAATAAAGCTGAGTTTATGGCGATTAAGGGGGGGGGGAAGGGCAGCTTAACAAGGGGAATATTCAAATAAATATGAATAACAACTAGGTCCCGATATCTGGTAAAATTCCTATAAACTAGGAATATCTCTTGACTGCAACTCGTCTCTAAATGCTGAAATAAACAATGTAGTAAAAAAAAAAAAAAAACATATCTCATAAACATTTTTTTAGCACTTGGATGAACCTTCTGTAAAGAAACTTGTGCTAAACTGTTATTACCAGGATTGAATATTGTTACTCCATATCTACCGAAATCTACCCAAAGTGCAACTTGGGTAATTATAAAACAATAGCCTACACAAGAGAAAGACTGATTAAAAGTTTCGCACCCGGAAATAGGATTTTTACATAGTATATTAATTGAATTACACTTATGGCTGCCTCTTAAAGTTAGAATAGAGTTTAATATATGTGCAATAACCTATAAAGTTATCAGAAACGAACGTCTAAAATATCTAAACGAATTGCCACATATCGTGCAGCCAACAAATGGTGTAGACACGAGGATAGTTACAGATGATTTCAAATTATTGGAACCAAGATATACTGTACTTTTATAATTTAGGTTTTCGAGCTTTCAAATATGCGACTCAGAGACTGTACAACAAGCTCCCACTAGACACCCGAAAGACTGAAGATATTAAGGCTTTCAAGAAGCAACTGAAGACTTTCTAGTTCTCTAAGTGCTTCGATAATGTGGATTTGACAATAAACACAAACTATAGTCCATTTCTTTTAGCGAGTCATATTTGCACCGACTCGCAACGGTACCCTTTTAGCTCGGAAAAGTTTCCTGGTCGCTGATTGGTTAGAATTATCTTGTCCAACCAATCAGCGATCAGGAAACATTTCTGAGCTAAAAGGGCACCGCTGCGAGTCGGTGCAAATATGACTCGCTAAAAGAAATGGACTATACGTAGCGTGATACGTATAATAATCAAGAATGTATATGCCAAATTAATGTATAGGTCCTGTAGCAAGGTTCCTCGGCGCGATAGCGCTAGGAAAGCAGCCCTTAAAGTAAGTAACGTATCACAGGTAAAGAGCGAACGTGCACAACTCATTAATTATACGAAAAATTCACACTCTTTATGATCACTAAGAGAAGACTAGGCTTGTGTCTTCATAAGATGACTAATGATCTATGACCACTATAATACAAATACACAGACGGAATTTATATCATCATTAGGAATTTACTTTTTTTTCAGAATCTCGGGACGTATAGCAAAATGACGGAAATGCTCAAATTAACTTGAACAAGGAAATTGTTATATATTTTGATATAATATAACAACTGAT
>NC_090748.1:80568967-80676467 GCF_036898095.1 Palaemon carinicauda | reverse complement strand
GTCAATGAATGCTAAACTATATGTTATGTATAAAAAAGCCACGTACTAAAGTACACAATATACATGTTTTTCTCTTGGCATTTTTTTTAATTCTATCAACAATTCACTGAGAACACTGTCTTTACTGTATGTTCTTCCACAATCGCCTTTCCTACTTAGTCATCTATCATTATTATTATAATTGTTGTTATTATTATTATTATCCTTATTATTATTATTATCATAATTATTATTATTATTATTATTAATAATGATAATAATGATAATGATTACTATTATTATTATTACTATTATTATTATTATTATTATTATTATTATTATTATTATTATTGTTGTTGTTGATGTTGTTGTTGTTGTTGTTGTTATTTTTACTAGCTAAGTCTAGCGGTAGTATCTCAACGGGTGGCTGGTGTCCTGGATGACCTATTACCTATCTATTTATTGAGTTATTTTTTTGGTCCCATCATTGTTTTCCATAATCCACATCGTTATCTTTTCATGTTTTAACAATTAGGTTATACAGTATAGCGTTTTACAGCACCTCTGTCATTCTTATACAAGGTAGTATGTTGGTCAGGGCACCAGCCACTCGTTATGATACTACTGCTAGAGAGTTATTGGGTCCTTTGACTGGCCAAACAGTACTGAATTAGATTCCCCTCTCTCCTGTTACTGCTCATTTTGCCTATGGCTACACATGCACCGAATAGTCTAGCCTATTCTTTACACGCTCTCCTATTTTATCATATACCTGACAATACAATGATAACCAAAATTTTCACATTCACATAAGGGGTTAACTACTGCAATATAATCGTCTATTAACTAATTTCCTTTTGATAAGGGTAGAAGAGACTCTTTGGTGCAATCCTTTTAGGAGAAGGACCCTCCAAAATCTAACCAATGTCCTCTGGTCGTGAGTAGTGGCGTAGCCTCTGTACCATGGTCTACCACGGTCTTGGGTTAGAGTTCTCTTGCTTTAGGGTACACTAGGACATGCTGTTGTATCCTATTTCTCTTCCTCTGGTTTTTAGAAGTTCTGATAGTTTGTGTGAAGGATCTGATTTAATGTTACTGTACATAAAATATTCAATTTTGATTGCTTATTCTTATATTTTTGTTTATCTATTTCCTTGTTTCCTTTCCTCACTTGGCTATTTTTCCCTGTTGGAACCCGTGGGCTTATAGCATCTTGCTTTTCCTACATGGGTTATACCCTAGCTTATAATAATAATAATAATAATAATAATAATAATAATAATAATAATAATAATAATAATAATAATAAATTCCCTAAAGAACAAAATTCATAAGATTTTCATGTTTATTTGAGTTTTCTCGGTGTATTTAATTATTTTACGTTATCACAAAACGTATTTTATAATACTGAGCTTTGTTGTCTTGTCGACACTTGAAAAATAAAATGAGCTCACTTTTTAAGAGCGGACTACAACAATAATTCATAGAACTTTTCTAGCTATTCATCGATCAGAAGTAGGTTGACTTCAAATACATGCGAATATAATTCAGAGCAACAAACACTTCAGCTGAAGTCACTCGGGAATCACAAAGTAACAATCGATGTATTCATAAATCACTTGCAGCGATTGTCTGTTCGCCCGGCATATGTGTGTAATCTAATATAAACAACTTATAAATCACTTACTTCATCATGATGGAAATGCCTAAATTGTAGAAATATGTCGTAGAGCAAATGTTGATTAGGGGAGCAGTGGTTGATTCGTAACTGAATGAACGGCGATCAAGAATTTTACTGCTGTAGTCTCGTCACTTATTTCGTCAGCACTAACTCGAGTTCTCGGCCACGGCTACCCCGTAGACTGTAGTCACTACGGCTCACCGCTACAGTAGCGGAGCTGTGGAGATTCAATCGGTCCACTAGCAATCGAAAGCCGCTGCTAGTTACTACCACACCTGCGCAAACTTTCTCAGACGACTTCATATAGCTGAAATTTAGTTTGTATATCTTCATTCCTAAATGTCACTGGTTAGTTGCACGAGCTATTTGGTGGTGGGTCGTGAAATTATGATTTTGAATTAAGGTTACCTTGAAATTACTTTATTAGAAGAGATCGATTGAGATCAAGTCTTGGCAAATGTCACGTTTTGTTTAACCTTTGATTGCAAACTTTTCGCCTTCATATATTAAACAAAGAGAGCAGTTTGAGAAGAGCAAATGGACTAAAAAGAGGATTCTATTGAACGATATTTACTGATAATCTATATTTTACACTCTTGTTTGGTCATTGGCTCTCCTGAACTTCGATGACTATTTGCAATAATTGTATTTAACATCTTTTAGGCTAATGGTACAAATGAATTGTTTTTCCTAGTAAATAATACTGATCTCGTATCTGAAATATGTCTCAATTTTCATTCTTGTTTGTGTAAAATCAATGGTTTTACGTGAGATCAATAACCCATCTTACTCTGAATTCGATTGGAGTTCTCTGTGGAGTAATCTCTTACACTCTCGTTACTATGAAAATTTCTCCCAAAAATTTCACTGTCCGCTTTTGTGAAAAATTCATGTTACCCAGGTATAATATCTACATGAAAAGGGATAGGCTTAATTTTTGGTCGTGCTTACGAACAATGAAGTTTGCTGACAGGTATGGAAACAATGGATGCTGGAATACAATAGCAAGTGTGCTGGCCGCAAAATATTTATGAGTGCAGGTAACTTTATTATACGATTAAAACTTATTTGAAATAAAGAAAACTATCTAAAGTGAGAGCTAGAAGGTAATTCTAGGAATTTCACACTAGAGGAAAATCTAAGGCAGTATTTAGCCTTTAGTTGAATGAATATGGTCTCATGTAATAATTAGTTTCTCTATCGTACCCATATAGCTAGGTAGGTAGCCAGGCTACACATTTGTTAGCAATGAAAAGAATGTTTTTTTTTTTTTTTTTTTTTGAATGTTTTTTATTTATTTTTTTTTTGCAAAGTAAAGAGACTTCAACGTTCCTGCCTCCCTATATTTATATAACGTCTCAGGAACCATAATTAGTTTTTTTATAGATTTTTTCTTGGGTTACATGTCATTTCTACAGCGAAGAAAAACACACAGCGTTACACATATGTATAAAATCCAAGAATTTTTTTTATTGAAACTATATAAGTGATGAGTGGAGTAGTGGTTGGAAAGCTCACGATAGAGACGACTGGCGAAATCTAACCGAGGCTCTTTTCGTTAATAGGCGAAGGAGGAGATGATAATGATGATGATAATGATGAAAAGTGTCACATTATGTGAGGGTTTTATCGAAGTTGCTTACGATACGCGAGTCGTTCAGCTACCAAAACACGAATAACATTATCTGCAACTTGATTCAAGTTAAGGTTCTAGGGTAAGGCATAGCTTTTGAAACGACGCCGTAAGTGCTCGATAGTGCTATTTTAGCTCATATTACTTTTCTCTTTTATTTGAATTTGATTGTTAATCCAGATTTGTGATTACAAAAAAAATGTGCAAAAAATAGTTAACATTCATTTATTGTGTATCAAATTCTTGTTTATTAGTATGGGTAAGAATAGTGTATTATTATTATTATTATTATTATTATTATTATTATTATTATTATTATTATTATTATTATTATTATTATTATTATTACTTGCAAAGCTACAACCCTATTTGGAAAAGCAGGATGCTTTAAGCCCAGGGGCCCCAACAGGGAAAATAAAATAGTGAGGAAAGGAAAGAAGGAAAAATAACATAATTAAGAGCAGTAACAACATAAAAATAAATAGTTCATATATAAATTATAAAAACTTTAACAAAACAAGAAATAGAGAAATTAGATAGAATATTGCGCCTGAGTGTACCCTCAAGCAAGAGAACTCTAACCCAAGACAGTGGAAGACCATGGTACCGAGGCTAAGGCACTAACCAAGACTAGAGAACAATGTTTATGATTTTGGAGTGTCTTCTACTCTTATCAAGAGGAAAGTAGCCACTGAACAATTACGGTGCATCAGTTAACCCCTTGGGTGAAGAAAAAATGTTTGGTAATCTCAGTGTTGTCAGGTGTATGACGACAGAGGAGAATCTGTAAAGAATGGGCCAGATTAGTCGGTGTATATGTAGACAAAAGGAAAGTGAACCGTAACCAGAGAGAAGGATCCAATGAAGTACTGTCTGGCCAGTCAAAGGACCCCGTAACTCTCTAGCAGTAGTATTTCAATGGGTGGCTGGTGCCCTGGCCAACCTACTCCCGCCTTAGTTGTCGAGATGTTCGACTATAAATAGTCTGAAGATGCTTTAGTATAACCAAAAATCTGAGCATTTTTGTTTTAAAAGTAAAGAACCTACGGAGGCTACACATTTACAAATTAAAGAACCCACGGAGGCTACACATTTACGATAAGTACCACATTTTGAAAATAAACGACCAAGTTATGTGCAGTGAACCTGTTTGCAGCTGATCGCCGTCCTTTTAGCCGGTTATACTACTTACAATACTGGATTTGTCGCTCATGCTTTTTGCTTGAGCAGCGAATAAGTTTAGTAAGAGTTAAATACTTTCTTAATTTTTCAATCCACCTGTTAGATAAACTTGAAACCAATAGAATGCAGAATATGGCAACTTCCGACTTTCGAAAAAGCTATGAAAGAGAAAAGTCAATATAGCTTCTTTTCAAATATGATCTCTTGGTCTGACGGCCATTTACGCATGATTAAGAAACTCGTTTTCTAAATAGTCTGTGACCATTTCTCAACTATGATTTAGTTGTGTCAGGAGCTCAAGTGACAACTATGGTCCATTACGCGTTTACTTACATCTGCGAAGAATATATCCGGGGTTAATCCCCAATGTGATTTTAAACACATGTGCAGAAAAATTCAATTTACGAACCTTTCAGGTTAGTTTTTGATCGATATATCTACATATTCTATGGCAGCCGAAAAAAAAATATGATTTATTAATTCCACTGATTACCTGGCAAGAGCGTTAGGAAATATTTAATAACTTTGCTGTAATGTAACAGCCTCCCATTCCATGAAAATAGGTGTAGGCCTACGATCTTATACAAAAATGCCTATTAATAATTAGATCCTTTCATGTCAAAACCGATCGATTCAAAACGAAAGTGAAACGATTTTCCAAACAAAATGTGAACTTTGAATTTTTATATAAAGTAAAATAGCGTCGATCTCTCAAACGTCTGGACTCTCGGTAAATAGTCGGTTTTGAATTATGTATTAATACCAGAGAAGGCGCTGAGGTATGTGCAACGGAAAATGCCCGGACCATTTTGGATGAAATTGATCGATAAACATGGAGTCTAATGTGACATTTCACATTTGACTCTCTCTCTCTCTCTCTCTCTCTCTCTCTCTCTCTCTCTCTCTCTCTCTCTCTAGCATATATATATATATATATATATATATATATATATATATATATATATATATATATAGATATATATATATATATATATATATATATATATATATATATATATATTCAACAGCAACCTTGAGGATGGTTCAAAGGAAAAACACCATATAGTTTGTATAGGAGAAATTTATTTCAATGTTGTTACACCTCTAAAAATATTCTATTTTTCCTTGTTTCCTTTCCTCGCTGGGGTATTTTCTCTGTTGGAGCCCCTGGGCTTATAGCATCCTGCTTTTTCAACTAGGGTTGTAGCTTAGCAAGTAATAATAATAATAATAATAATAATAATAATAATAATAATAATTAGCCGCTGTCACGCTCATACGTTACCTGCTGATTTATGACAGAAATCGTGACTGATACCCGATCAGAGAACTTGAAGAGTGGTACTGTCTTGCTTCCTGGATATAACGGCTGTTTCTTACCAGAACCTCTTTCACACCACAAGTTCAACAAAGGACTCGGTTATACTCTCCGTTGACCTCCCGATTTTAATCTATATCCACCAACCCATCTTCCTGAATACAAGCCCAAATAAAAAAAGAAAATAATCTGATACCATCTTTCATCTACGCTAACTTTCTTAACCACGCCTACATATATCATCATTTCAACTTACGCCACATCTATAAAAATCAGTACTTTCCAGCCTTCCTTCATCTCAAATTTAATTGCTCCATCAACCTAGTTTCCATTTATTTTTCTAACCTTATTCCCATTCTCTTTTTACCTCACATAGACATTAACAAACACTTTTTCATATTCCTGTCGTTTCGTTTTATTATTCCCAATTGGACACTGCCTCACCACCCAATTCTTTATCTGGGTTCTCACATCACCTTATCCATGAATATATTATATAGTACAGCACACCTGTATCTCAAAACTACCTTCTACAACAACACAGCTGTCCGATTTACATTACTTAGCGCACACTTGGTTTTTTTCTCACACATGTCCATAGGATGTTAAATATCATATATACATACACACACACACACACACACACACACACATATATATATATATATATATATATATATATATATATATATGATAAAGAACAAATGTCTAGCTATATATACATACATACACACACACACACACACACACACACACACATATATATATATATATATATATATATATATATATATATATATGTGTGTGTGTGTGTGTGTGTGTGTGTAATATCTAACATCCTATGGACATGTGTGACAAAAATGTATTAGAGAACAGTCTCCTTGGTGTATGCTTTTTGCTGATAATGTTATACTGTGTAGCACTAGGTGAGAGGTAGTAGAAGAGAAACTGGAGGAGTGGAGAAGAGATATGGAAAATAGAGAATTGAAGATCAGCAGGAAAAAGACAGAGTATTAGGGATTGAAAAATGGGGAGAATGGTGAAGTTAGTTTACAAGGAGAGAGAAATTTAAAAGAGTTGACAATTTCAAGTATTTAGGATCAAGTTAACAGTTGTATAGGATGGTTATCTGGGGGCAGAAATAAACCACAGAATACAAGCAGAATGGAAGAATTGGAAAAAAAAAGGTGTGTGGAGTACTATGCGACAGGAAAATAGGGGTTAAGTTGAAAGGTAAATTGCACAGGGCAGTTGTGAGACCGGCAATGGCGTATGGAGCGGAGACGTGGGCAATAAAGAAGACAGAAGAGAAGAAACTAGATGTGGTAGAGATGAGAATACTGAGATGGATGTGTGGGGTGACAAGAAGAGATAAGATACGAAACGAGGTAATTAGAGGTACCACAGGAATTAGAAAACTATCAGATAAGATCCAAGAAAGTAGAATGAGGTGGTATGGTCATGTCATGAGAAGAGATGAATAGTATATTGGGAGGAGAGGGATGAAAATGGAGGTACAGGGAGCGAGAAGGAGAGGGAGACCAAAGCGAAGGTGGATGGACTGTATCAATGATGACCTTCGATCAAAGTGATTAACCGGTGATGAAGTGTGGAACAGAGGTAGATGGAGAATGCTGGCCAGAAACATCGACCCCACATGAAAGTGGGAAAAGATGCAGACAAGGAAGAATATATAAATATATATATATATATATATATATATATATATATATATATATATATATATATATATATATATATACCTTATTGCCTTATTGCCTTATTTTTTGTTTGGGTTCCCCCAGGTCCCTCAGTGTGAGGCACCTCGTATATCCACCAGAGAGTTGCTAATGCATCTTCCGGTGTATTTTGCATCTTCCAGTCTTGGATAGTCTGGGATACATCTTAGGTATTTATCGAGCTTATTCTTAAACGCATCTATGCTCACTCCTGATATGTTTCTTAGATGAGCTGGCAGCACATTAAATAGTCGCTGCATTATCGATGCTGGTGCGTAGTGGATTAATGTCCTGTGCGCCTTTCTTAGTTTACCTGGTATATTTTTTGGCACTGTTAATCTACCTCGGCTTGCTCTTTCTGATATTTTTAGCTCCATGATGTTTTCAGTAATTACTTCTATTTGCTTCCATGCTTGTATTATCATGTAGCGTTCTCTTCTCCTTTCTAGACTGTATAGTTTTAAAAATTGCAGTCTTTCCCAGTAGTCAAGGTCCTTAACTTCTATTCTAGCAGTATAGAACCTTTGTACACTCTCTATTTGCGCAATATCCTTTTGGTAGTGTGGGTACCATATCACATTGCAGTACTCGAGTGTACTACGTACATAAGTTTTGTAAAGCATAATCATGTGTTCAGCTTTTCTTGTTTTAAAGTGTCTGAATAACATTCCCATTTTTGCTTTACATTTAGCCAACAGTGTTGCTATTTGGTCGTTGTATAACATATTCCTATTTAACATTACACCAAGGTCTTTAATTGCTTCCTTGTTTGTGATTGTCTCATTATTAGGTCCCTTGTATGCATATATCATTCCTTCTCTGTTTCCATAATTTATAGATTCGAATTTATCGGATTTAAATACCATCCTATATATCTCCGCCCATTCATATATTTTGTTTAGATCTCTTTGTAGTGAGTTCCTATCTTCATCACAAGTAATTTCTCTACTTATTCTTGTGTCATCGGCGAAACTTCTCACTACGGAGTTTTCAACATCACAGTCTATGTCTGAGATCATAATAACAAAGAGCAGTGCAGCTAATACCGTACCTTGTGGCACGCCAGATATTACCTGGGCTTCATCTGATTTCTCGTCATTTGCAACCACTATCTGTTTTCTGTTTTGCAGGAATTCTTTTACCCATTTTCCTAGCTTCTTTCCCACAATATTATGCTTTCTCATTTTTTTCTCTAATATATTATGGTCTATCTTGTCAAAGGCTTTTGCAAAATCTAGATAGATCACATCTGTGTCTTTTTCATTTATCATATTTTTGTATATGTTTTCATAGTGTGCTATCAGTTGGCTCTGTGTACTTTTTCCAGGCACAAAACCGTGTTGGCCTATATTAAACAAATTATTTTTAACCAAATGGTTCATTATTTTCTTTTTTATTACCCTCTCATACACTTTCATAATATGTGATGTTAGACTAACAGGTCTATAATTGCTTGCCTCTAGTCTTGATCCACTTATGAAGATAGGGGTTATATAAGCTAATTTATGTTTAACATATATCTCGCTCATATCTACACTTTGTCTTAGCAGTATTGCAAGCGGCTTTGCGATAGTGTTTGCAGTTTTTTTTAACAAAATCGCTGGAACTCCATCTGGTCCGGCTGCCGATCCATTTTTAATTTCGTTTATAGCCTTGACAATATCTGCTTCATTAATATCTATATCCGTTAGATATTCAAAATTTTCTTCTCTCATTTCTGTTTCATTATTCTCATTCGCAATTCTTGGCGTGAACTCACTCTTATATTTTTCTGCTAATATGTTGCATATTTCCTTTTTTTCATTCGTTAGCCGTCCTTCAATTCTTAGAGGGCCTATTTCTAATCTCCCTTTATTCATCTTTTTTGCATAGGAATAAAGTACTTTGGGGTTTCTTTTTATATTTTGAAGTGTCCTTTCTTCTAAGTCTCTTTTTTCATTTTCTTTCGACTGTATAATCTTTTGTTCTGCATTTTCTATCTTACATTTTATTTCCATAATTTTCCACACATTTTTTTCTTTTGCAAGATTTTTCTTCCACTTTCTAATTTTCTGAAATAAGATCCTTCTGTCTCTTGGTATGCACGTCTTTTGTTTATTGTTTTTTTTCGGTACAGAGAGAGAGAGAGAGAGAGAGAGAGAGAGAGAGAGAGAGAGAGAGAGAGAGAGAGAGAGAGAGACTGTATATATATATACAGTATATATATATATATATATATATATATATATGTATATATATATATATATATATATATATATATATATATATATATATATATATGTATATATATTGTATATATACACTTAACAAAGCCACAAAAAGAATGTTGGGAGTTAAATGACAGCACAGGATTATAAATTAAACTATAAGAAAGATTGCTTGCATGCCATATGTGCATGAGACTATGGTGAGGGGTAGATGGAGATGGTTTATACATGCTCTTCGCACTCCCCAAGTGAGATTAGTAAACAAGACTTTTAACTGGGCTCCACAAAGCACTAGAAGGGCTAGAAGGCCCAGGCCCACGTGGCTGAGGACTATGAAGCGCGAAGTAGGAGATGAATGAAGAAGTATTGATTTTTTTTCTCAAAAAACTAAAGATAGGGACGACCGGTGAAATCTAACCTAGGCCCTTTGCGTCAATAGGTGTAGATGATATATATATATATATATATATATATATATATATATATATATATATATATATATATATATTTATATATATATATATATATATATATATATATATATATATATATATATCTGTCCCACTGAACGACAACCACTCGGAAAACAAATCTCCCACTAATTGCTTAAACTAGCTTATTATAGGTATGAAACGGGGAAGGGATGGGACGGGTTATTATTATTATTATTATTATTATTATTATTATTATTATTATTATTATTATTATTATTTGCTAAGCTATAACCCCAAGTGGAAATGCAGGATGCTATAAGTCCAGGTGCTCCAACAGTGAAAATAGCCCAGTGAAGAAAAGAAACAAGGATATAAGAGAAGTAATTAACAAATAAAATGAAATATTTTAAGAACAGTAACAACAAGTAACATCATTAAAATAACAATTTCACATATGAACTATGAAAACGCTAACAAAATAAGAGGAAGAGAAATAAGATAGAATAATATATCCGGGTGTACCCTGAAGCAAGAGAACTCTAACCCAAGACAGTGGAAGGCCAGAGTACAGAGGTTATGGTACTACGCAAGACTAGAGAACAATGGTTTGATTTTGGAGTGTCCTTCTCTTAGAAGAGCTGTTTACCTTGGCCAAAGAGACTTTTCTACCCTTACCAAGAGGAAAGTAGCCACTGAACAATTACAGTGCAGTAATTAACCCTTTGAGAGAAGAATTGTTTGGTAATCTCAGTGTTGTCAGGTGTATGAGAACAGAGGATAATATGTAAAGAATAGGCCTAGGCCAGATTATTCGGTACATGTGTAGGCAAAATGAAAATGAACCGTGACCAGAAAGAAGAATCTAATGTAATACCGTTATGTCAGTCAGAAGACCCAATAAAACTCTCTAGCGGTAGTATCTCAACGGGTGGCTGGTATCCTGGCTAACCTACTACCTACAATCTGTTTTGTGTATGCGTGTGTGTATATATGCCTAGATATTTAGCCACCATTTTTACAGATCGCGTATATTATTTAGTAAAGAAACACCTAAACAATGCGAATGAACTCATATAGCACTTTAAACCAACCACGAAAGTACACTGGAACGATAATTTAAAGCCTAAAGAATACTAAATTAGTTTGATGATTATATTTTGCTGATTATACTGAAGCGATGGCCATTTTAGATGACTGATGATATGTTAGGAGCTTCTGTAAAAGGGCATAGTAAATCCAGAATGTTCTGTTATTAGTCTTTAAAATAGTAGAATATTACTTAATCAAAAGGATTTGTAAAAATCCAGGCATGCATTACATAATCCTCAATCTAAATTGGAATTATGTCCTTTCTACATTATATAATCATCGATCTAAATTTTAAATCTTATGAAGAAAAAAAAAAGCAATGCTTAATATTACACATCATCTCAGCAAGGCAAACTTGTACTGTATAATATAGATATATATCCTGAAATCCTCGAAAAAGAGAACTCATAGTAAACTGGTTGAAGTATTAAAATGGTTCTTAACAAATATCTTTCTACATCTTCCATTCTCCCCATTTTACATTTTAGGAGAAGGACACTTCAAAATCAAACTATCGTTCTCTAGTCTTGGGTAATGCCATAGCCTCTGTACCATGGTCTTCCACTGTCTTGGGTTAAAGTTCTCTTGCTTGAGGGTACACTCGGGCACACTATTCTATCTACTTCTCTTCCTCTTGTTTTGTTAAAGTTTTTACAGTTTATATAGGAAATATATATCTTAATGTAACTGCTCTTAGAATATTCTATTTTTCCTTGTTTCCTTTCCTCGCTGGGCTATTTTCCCTACTGGAGCCCCTGTGCTTATAGCATCCTGCTTTTCCAACTCGGGGTGTAGCTTAATAATAATAATAATGATAATAATAATAATAATAATAATAATAATAATAATAATAATAATATCAACTCTGCTTCACACGGCGTTTTCCTTTTACCTTCAACCTTCCCTTATAACTGTCTCATAACAATTATATCATTTAATTTGCCCAAGCCCGTACTGCTCTTCCCCTAACAATCTCTTTGTTGTCTATTTTACATTATCAATAAAAAAAAATCCCAATTTACTTTAATGACTCAATCATCCTTATATTTACTTAACCACCCTTACAGATGAATCAATTTCATGATGATTTGAATATTTATGTGTAGGCCTATCTATCTCTTTTAGCTGTGTAGCCTTTATAAATATCATTATGCCTCGCCCCTAATTTTTCAACAGGTCATCAAAATGAACAACCTGTCAACATACAACAGGACTGCATAGTCTTCAGACATCATATCCCTATGAAAATGTATATAAAAAAATCAATTTGCTGTTTAACCTTTCTTTTAATTTCTCAAACAGCAATGTCACGATCTTAAATAATTTTTTAGTTTCATCCATCTATCGTAACTGATTCCCTTCTTTTTCTCACCCTTGTTTCCTACTACTCTAATATACTTCTATCGTGTATGAAAAGTTTTTTTTTTTTTTTTTTTTTTTTTTTTTTTTGCCCACTAAAACTTTCGTTGCTCATTCCTCAACTTCCAGCTTTTCTTCTATCATCCCGTATTCCTTAACTCTAAGATCATTCTAATTAATTCTTTCCGAATACGCTATTCTATTTAAAAAAAACAAAAAACAAAAAAACAATTTTCTTGATTATATTCACTGGCACGTTTTAGCGCCTTTAACCAAAATATTATGTTGCCCATTTTGCATCACATAGCTACAAGTATAATACTGCCAGACCTTTCTTTTCTTTATATTACAACCATCGACATCTTTACATCAATAATCTTCGTAAATATAGCAACGCAATACACACACACACACACACACACACACACACACACACATATATATATATATATATATATATATATATATATATATATATATATATATATATATATATGTGTGTGTGTGTGTGTGTGTGTGTGTGTACACTTGTTAGCATCTCTCTCTCTCTCTCTCTCTCTCTCTCTCTCTCTCTCTCTCTCTCTCTCTGAATGTAGGCTACTTATACCTTTTCACCAAAACTAAATTTTATATAAAGGGAATGTGCAATTTCTCAATCACTCCACTTCTATGGTGCATCGTTAATCCTTATACAGCTTAACCTTCGATTACATTCTAATTGAGAGGAAGAAAACCGACTAAATTGGAAATATCTTTGTTTGGTAATTAGATTTCTTTCAAAATGTTTACCTTACATGAAATTTTACTCCTCTTACGATTCTATTATAAGAATCTTATTCAGGTAAGGTCTTTTGACAGAAATTCATGACGACCATGCCACTGTGAGCATATTTCATTGTCCTAAGGGCGTCATTTGTTTTAAAATAAAACACCAAGTGTTCGAGGTGTTCAGAGTTCTGTTGGAAAACCTTTACTCTCTAAATTATGGAGATACCTCTCTCATTTGACGTCAACAGTAACCACACTGTATTGATCACTTTAGATGCCGGAATTAAACAACAGTTATTCGCCCTCACCGAATGGCGGGATTCACCAAACGAATGCAACTATGAAACTTAACCATTTCGTTGTCCCAGGTGAAGGAAGAAGAATGACGAATATTATTTGCATTTTGAACCTTTGTGGAAATGAAAGGAATTTACGATGGTTAGGGAAAAGAGATTTGCTGCCCAGACATTAGAAATGACAAGAATGGGAAGGACAAGTACCGATCAACGCTGATGTGTCTTAAGCAGGGAAGACAAAGGAGATGGTAGGCTGTACTGTGCATTGGTTGTGCACATTAGTTGTGCTGAAGACTGTAGGGGAGCAGTTTCATTATTTGGGAGGAGTAAAGTGAAAGAAGTCAATACTGTATATTCGTCGAGATTATCTTGGATATGTGACTAAAAGAATAACGACAGCCTTTTTGTTAATACATCCCTTCTATTTCCAGGAGAGAGAGAGAGAGAGAAAGAGAGAGAGAGAGAGAGAGAGAGAGAGAGAGAGAGAGAGAGAGAGAGAGAGAGAGAGAGAGAGAGAGAGAGTTTTGATTCGCATCATATATAGATTTCAATAGATTCGAGTGGATAATGTTGCAGAAAGACTTTGTTATTTGACTTGAAATTTTCTTCATTACCTGGAAACACAAACGAAAACTGGCATATATTTTGTTGGAAAACATAAATATATAATTGAATAGATAAATAAAATCATCCAATTATAGGGCGTTACTAAATGATCAGTAAAACACAGAACGCAAAGTAGTCTAATATAAATATGTATGTGATGTTCAGAGAAACATATCAGAGATTTGTGAAGACAATTGGCTCATTTAAATGAGAATCCTGATGATAGAAAGAAAGGGTCGACATTATTGTCATTTAGTTTTTAAGGCTCTACAATTTATTAGTCCAGTATAGTTCCTAGCTTTCTTGTTTCGTTCACTATTTTTGTCATTTATTTTTTAAGAACTTTGAATTAGTCTTATTCGAGGTATTAAGCTGCTTTCATTGACCTATTATAGTTTCTAATATACTTGAAAAAAAATTCAAACCACAATTTTGTCTTGGAAAGATGCGATACCAAGTCATTATTTGAATACTTTCAAGTTATGGGATTCCAATTCATTATTTGAATACTTTCAAGTTATGGGAATTGCAATTCATTATTTGAATACTTTCAAGTTATGGGATTCCAATTCATTATTTGAATACTTTCAAGTTATGGGAATTGCAATTCATTATTTGAATACTTTCAAGTTATGGGATTCCAATTCATTATTTGAATACTTTCAAGTTATGGGAATTGCAATTCATTATTTGAATACTTTCAAGTTATGGGATTCCAATTCATTATTTGAATACTTTCAAGTTATGGGAATTGCAATTCATTATTTGAATACTTTCAAGTTATGGGATTCCAATTCATTATTTGAATACTTTCAAGTTATTGAATTCCAATTCATTATTTGAATACTTTCAAGTTATGGGATTCCAATTCATTATTTGAATACTTTCAAGTTATGGGATTCCAATTCATTATTTGAATACTTTCAATGTATGGGATTCCAATTCATTATTTGAATACTTTCAAGTTATGGGATTCCAATTCATTATTTGAATACTTTCAAGTTATGGGATTCCAATTCATTATTTGAATACTTTCAAGTTATGGGAATTGCAATTCATTATTTGAATATTTTCAAGTTATGGGATTCCAATTCATTATTTGAATACTTTCAAGTTATGGTATTCCAATTCATTATTTGAATACTTTCAATGTATGGGATTCCAATTCATTATTTGAATACTTTCAAGTTATGGGATTCCAATTCATTATTTGAATACTTTCAAGTTATGGGAATTGCAATTCATTATTTGAATATTTTCAAGTTATGGGATTCCAATTCATTATTTGAATACTTTCAAGTTATGGGATTCCAATTCCTTATTTGAATACTTTCAAGTTATGGGATTCCAATTCCTTATTTGAATACTTTCAAGTTATGGGAATTGCAATTCATTATTTGAATATTTTCAAGTTATGGGATTCCAATTCATTATTTGAATACTTTCAAGTTATGGGAATTGCAATTCATTATTTGAATACTTTCAAGTTATGGGATTCCAATTCATTATTTGAATACTTTCAAGTTATGGGATTCCAATTCATTATTTGAATACTTTCAAGTTATGGGATTCCAATTCATTATTTGAATACTTTCAAGTTATGGGAATTGCAATTCATTATTTGAATATTTTCAAGTTATGGGATTCCAATTCATTATTTGAATACTTTCAAGTTATGGGATTCCAATTCATTATTTGAATACTTTCAAGTTATGGGAATTGCAATTCATTATTTGAATACTTTCAAGTTATGGGATTCCAATTCATTATTTGAATACTTTCAAGTTATGGGAATTGCAATTCATTATTTGAATACTTTCAAGTTATGGGATTCCAATTCATTATTTGAATACTTTCAAGTTATGGGATTCCAATTCATTATTTGAATACTTTCAAGTTATGGGATTCCAATTCCTTATTTGAATACTTTCAAGTTATGGGAATTGCAATTCATTATTTGAATATTTTCAAGTTATGGGATTCCAATTCCTTATTTGAATACTTTCAAGTTATGGGAATTGCAATTCATTATTTGAATATTTTCAAGTTATGGGATTCCAATTCATTATTTGAATATTTTCAAGTTATGGGAATTGCAATTCATTATTTGAATACTTTCAAGTTATGGGATTCCAATTCATTATTTGAATACTTTCAAGTTTGGGATTCCAATTCATTATTTGAATACTTTCAAGTTATGGGATTCCAATTCCTTATTTGAATACTTTCAAGTTATGGGAATTGCAATTCATTATTTGAATATTTTCAAGTTATGGGATTCCAATTCATTATTTGAATACTTTCAAGTTATGGGAATTGCAATTCATTATTTGAATACTTTCAAGTTATGGGATTCCAATTCATTATTTGAATACTTTCAAGTTATGGGATTCCAATTCATTATTTGAATACTTTCAAGTTATGGGAATTGCAATTCATTATTTGAATACTTTCAAGTTATGGGATTCCAATTCATTATTTGAATACTTTCAAGTTATGGGATTCCAATTCCTTATTTGAATACTTTCAAGTTATGGTATTCCAATTCATTATTTGAATACTTTCAATGTATGGGATTCCAATTCATTATTTGAATACTTTCAAGTTATGGGAATTGCAATTCATTATTTGAATACTTTCAAGTTATGGGATTCCAATTCATTATTTGAATACTTTCAAGTTATGGGAATTGCAATTCATTATTTGAATACTTTCAAGTTATGGGAATTGCAATTCATTATTTGAATACTTTCAAGTTATGGGATTCCAATTCATTATTTGAATACTTTCAAGTTATGGGATTCCAATTCATTATTTGAATACTTTCAAGTTATGGGATTCCAATTCATTATTTGAATACTTTCAAGTTATGGGATTCCAATTCATTATTTGAATACTTTCAAGTTATGGGATTCCAATTCATTATTTGAATACTTTCAAGTTATGGGATTCCAATTCATTATTTGAATACTTTCAAGTTATGGTATTCCAATTCATTATTTGAATACTTTCAATGTATGGGATTCCAATTCATTATTTGAATACTTTCAAGTTATGGGATTCCAATTCCTTATTTGAATACTTTCAAGTTATGGGAATTGCAATTCATTATTTGAATACTTTCAAGTTATGGGATTCCAATTCATTATTTGAATACTTTCAAGTTATGGGAATTGCAATTCATTATTTGAATACTTTCAAGTTATGGGATTCCAATTCATTATTTGAATACTTTCAAGTTATGGGAATTGCAATTCATTATTTGAATACTTTCAAGTTATGGGAATTGCAATTCATTATTTGAATACTTTCAAGTTATGGGATTCCAATTCCTTATTTGAATACTTTCAAGTTATGGTATTCCAATTCATTATTTGAATACTTTCAAGTTATGGGAATTGCAATTCATTATTTGAATACTTTCAAGTTATGGGATTCCAATTCCTTATTTGAATACTTTCAAGTTATGGTATTCCAATTCATTATTTGAATACTTTCAAGTTATGGGAATTGCAATTCATTATTTGAATACTTTCAAGTTATGGGAATTGCAATTCATTATTTGAATACTTTCAAGTTATGGGATTCCAATTCATTATTTGAATACTTTCAAGTTATGGGATTCCAATTCATTATTTGAATACTTTCAAGTTATGGGATTCCAATTCATTATTTGAATACTTTCAAGTTATGGGATTCCAATTCATTATTTGAATACTTTCAAGTTATGGTATTCCAATTCATTATTTGAATACTTTCAATGTATGGGATTCCAATTCATTATTTGAATACTTTCAAGTTATGGGAATTGCAATTCATTATTTGAATACTTTCAAGTTATGGGATTCCAATTCATTATTTGAATACTTTCAAGTTATGGGAATTGCAATTCATTATTTGAATACTTTCAAGTTATGGGAATTGCAATTCATTATTTGAATACTTTCAAGTTATGGGATTCCAATTCCTTATTTGAATACTTTCAAGTTATGGTATTCCAATTCATTATTTGAATACTTTCAATGTATGGGATTCCAATTCATTATTTGAATACTTTCAAGTTATGGGATTCCAATTCCTTATTTGAATACTTTCAAGTTATGGGATTCCAATTCCTTATTTGAATACTTTCAAGTTATGGGATTCCAATTCATTATTTGAATACTTTCAAGTTATGGGAATTGCAATTCATTATTTGAATACTTTCAAGTTATGGGAATTGCAATTCATTATTTGAATACTTTCAAGTTATGGGATTCCAATTCATTATTTGAATACTTTCAAGTTATGGGATTCCAATTCATTATTTGAATACTTTCAAGTTATGGGATTCAAATTCATTATTTGAATACTTTCAAGTTATGGGATTCCAATTCATTATTTGAATACTTTCAAGTTATGGGAATTGCAATTCATTATTTGAATACTTTCAAGTTATGGGATTCCAATTCATTATTTGAATACTTTCAAGTTATGGGATTCCAATTCCTTATTTGAATACTTTCAAGTTATGGTATTCCAATTCATTATTTGAATACTTTCAATGTATGGGATTCCAATTCATTATTTGAATACTTTCAAGTTATGGGAATTGCAATTCATTATTTGAATACTTTCAAGTTATGGGATTCCAATTCATTATTTGAATACTTTCAAGTTATGGGAATTGCAATTCATTATTTGAATACTTTCAAGTTATGGGAATTGCAATTCATTATTTGAATACTTTCAAGTTATGGGATTCCAATTCATTATTTGAATACTTTCAAGTTATGGGATTCCAATTCATTATTTGAATACTTTCAAGTTATGGGATTCCAATTCCTTATTTGAATACTTTCAAGTTATGGTATTCCAATTCATTATTTGAATACTTTCAATGTATGGGATTCCAATTCATTATTTGAATACTTTCAAGTTATGGGAATTGCAATTCATTATTTGAATACTTTCAAGTTATGGGATTCCAATTCATTATTTGAATACTTTCAAGTTATGGGATTCCAATTCATTATTTGAATACTTTCAAGTTATGGGATTCCAATTCATTATTTGAATACTTTCAAGTTATGGGATTCCAATTCATTATTTGAATACTTTCAAGTTATGGGAATTGCAATTCATTATTTGAATATTTTCAAGTTATGGGATTCCAATTCATTATTTGAATACTTTCAAGTTATGGGATTCCAATTCATTATTTGAATACTTTCAATGTATGGGATTCCAATTCATTATTTGAATACTTTCAAGTTATGGGATTCCAATTCCTTATTTGAATACTTTCAAGTTATGGGATTCCAATTCATTATTTGAATACTTTCAATGTATGGGATTCCAATTCATTATTTGAATACTTTCAAGTTATGGGATTCCAATTCATTATTTGAATACTTTCAAGTTATGGGATTCCAATTCATTATTTGAATACTTTCAAGTTATGGGATTCCAATTCATTATTTGAATACTTTCAAGTTATAGGATTCCAATTCATCGTTTGAATACTTTCAAGTTATTGAATTCCATTTCTTTAATTGAATACTTTCAATTTATAGGGTTCCAATTCATTATTTGAATACTTTCAAGTTATGGGATTCCAATTCATTATTTGAATACTTTCAAGTTATGGGATTCCAATTCATTATTTGAATACTTTCAAGTTATGGGATTCCAATTCATTATTTGAATACTTTCAAGTTATGGGAATTGCAATTCATTATTTGAATACTTTCAAGTTATGGGATTCCAATTCATTATTTGAATACTTTCAAGTTATGGGATTCCAATTCATTATTTGAATACTTTCAAGTTATGGGATTCCAATTCATTATTTGAATACTTTCAAGTTATGGGATTCCAATTCATTATTTGAATACTTTCAAGTTATGGTATTCCAATTCATTATTTGAATACTTTCAATGTATGGGATTCCAATTCATTATTTGAATACTTTCAAGTTATGGGATTCCAATTCATTATTTGAATACTTTCAAGTTATGGGAATTGCAATTCATTATTTGAATACTTTCAAGTTATGGGATTCCAATTCCTTATTTGAATACTTTCAAGTTATGGGATTCCAATTCATTATTTGAATACTTTCAAGTTATGGGAATTGCAATTCATTATTTGAATACTTTCAAGTTATGGGATTCCAATTCATTATTTGAATACTTTCAAGTTATGGGATTCCAATTCATTATTTGAATACTTTCAAGTTATGGGAATTGCAATTCATTATTTGAATACTTTCAAGTTATGGGATTCCAATTCATTATTTGAATACTTTCAAGTTATGGGATTCCAATTCCTTATTTGAATACTTCCAAGTTATGGGATTCCAATTCATTATTTGAATACTTTCAATGTATGGGATTCCAATTCATTATTTGAATACTTTCAAGTTATGGGATTCCAATTCATTATTTGAATACTTTCAAGTTATGGGATTCCAATTCATTATTTGAATACTTTCAAGTTATGGGATTCCAATTCATTATTTGAATACTTTCAAGTTATAGGATTCCAATTCATCGTTTGAATACTTTCAAGTTATTGAATTCCATTTCTTTAATTGAATACTTTCAATTTATAGGGTTCCAATTCATTATTTGAATACTTTCAAGTTATGGGATTCCAATTCATTATTTGAATACTTTCAAGTTATGGGATTCCAATTCATTATTTGAATACTTTCAAGTTATGGGATTCCAATTCATTATTTGAATACTTTCAAGTTATGGGATTCCAATTCATTATTTGAATACTTTCAAGTTACAATAACTCAGTATCCCATGGATATAATGTGAGTAAAATATCTGAAGTGATGTTGGAAAAGGCTCTATATATGTAGTGTGATTATAAATTTAATAAAGGGAGAGATACAGCACCATCAGCATATTACTGGCCAGTGAATTGTCTTCAATGTTTTTGTTTTGTATGGGCTTGTAACCATTGGATTTAGAACAGATTACCATCCATCCGGTATTCTATGTGTACGACACCCTTCTCTCTACGTTTTTGTTACAATGAAGTGATTATTTAGGAGACGAAGATGAACAGATTGAATATATATATATATATATATATATATATACATATATATATATATATATATATATATATATATATATATATATATATACATACATAAATGTGTGTGTATGCGTGTGTGTGTGTCAGAATGTCCCCCTGCTTTACTCCCAGCTCCACTGAGAGATACGAGGATTCAAAGCCACATATACAGACTTTTGCCTCCATGGTGAAATGAAAACGCTGAAGTATTTTCAGAAATTTACTATGAAATCCGTATTTTATGAGTACATCTTCCATTTGAAATAATGGGGCACCATGTCCAAGACCTTGGTAAGGTCAGTAAACGCTATATAAGTCAGTATTTTGTTCTTGGCATTTGTCAATGGTCCTTCTTTTCTTCCTGAACCCACATTGGGTTTTCAATAATACTGATTCTGATACAGTTATGTTTCGTTATGTGCAACTTTAGATAGAAATTTACCAACTTCAAAGAGAAGGATATTTTCTTGGTTGGTGTTGATGTTACTTTTTTTTTTTTCTCTCTCTCTCTCTCTCTCTCTCTCTCTCTCTCTCTCTCTCTCTCTCTCTCTCTCTCTCTCTCTCTCTCTCTCTCTTTATTTTCATAGATAGGAATTATTATGGAGTCTTTCCAGGAATTCATTGTTTTCTCTTCCCTCCATTTGGCACAAATGATCTTGTAATTAAACATTTCAATAGGAATGTTACTCTTGACGCATCTTTTACATTCTTCAACATATTTATTGCACTCAAAACTTTTTGCATTTCTGGAGACTTGGCGAGCTCGTGGATGAGTGTTAAGTTAGCAGAGTATCAATAACCGACCCATCAAGGACATTATGATGGTTTAGTGTGACATGGAAATGCTCATCCTAGCGTTTCATGATATAGATCCGTTCCTTGAGGATGGTTGTGCCATCAAGTGATCTGACTGGAGCGATGATATTTTTCTTAGGCCAATAGATGGATTTTATGACATTACAGAAAGCTTACATACTATTTTGGTCAACAAAAGTTTGAATTTTCTTTACCTCTTACAACCCAACAGCAGTTATGAAGCATACATATTTGTCGTTGTGCCTATGACCTTAGCTCCCCTCATTTGCCAGCCAAGGCAGATGAATTGGGTTTTATAAGATATGTCAAGTATTTTCCGTTTTTGTTCAAGTAAATGATGAATGGTGTAAAGAGTTCTCATTGTGCTAGTTTGCGCAAGAACTCGAAGTAAAGCAAATTGTTGACTCAGCAGCATCTCGTATCAAATGTTAGCTAAGAAAGATTGGCATAGGTTGTTAAAATGCAAAATCGAACCCTTATTTCTTTCTTTAAGGGCCACAAAGTACAATTATTTGGACGAAGGTTGCTTGCTGATTAGAGGTCAGCCTTATTGTTGTTGTTGTTGTTAGGCGGAGGGATTCGCCTTTCCATCGACACCTCCCTGGTTTTCTTCTTTATTCTAATTCTATTATTTTCTTCTCTCATTTTTTCCACATTTGATAAATATATTATTTTCTTTTCTCTATTCCTTCTTTCTTGAACAGCACGTTTCCTATTATCTTCTTCTTTTCTTCTTCATACGGCTGTTGCAATTCCACTATTTTTCTTCTTTCGTCGCTGAGGTCTGGACACTCAAGAATGAAGTGGGCGAGGTCTTTTAATAATCTTTCCAACCCTTTGTCCCATGCATGACTCGAGTAATGTTTGCACTATATTATTAGTGTGGCGCAGTATGGTTATGGAGTCAAGCATGATCCAGTGCTTGGACCATAGATGCATGCATGTGTTTTTGAGCTTGTTCTTCAGCTGGAATAGAGGTTAAAGGTGTCTAGCTTGATCCAGTTTCATGAGAATATATACTCACCAGAACGTCAGCCAGGCAAGCCCAACCCACCACTGTGGTATGGGCGGGGATCGATCTACTGTCATGTGAATACTAGGCGAACACGTTACCACTGTACGAGCCAGGAGGCTAGTAAAATGTTTGCATTAACAATGTTCTAGCAGGACACTGTACTAGAGTTTAACCATATAGGCCTATAGCCAACATATCAGCTCCCAAGACCCTTCTACATCAAGCTAGGATCAGAGAGGGCCAGGAAATGGCTGCTGATGACTCAGTAGGTAGACCTATAGGCTTCCCCAAACCCCCATCCCTGGATCAAAAGAATGGTGAGGTTTCAGACACAAGAAATTATTGAGCTTGAGTGGGTCTCGAACTCCCGTCCAATAGATGTAGGATATTTACATAAAACAAATGTAAAACGTTAGGCTACCTACGGACAGGCCATCATTAACAGTCGTATTCTACCCTGACAGCATTTAATTCCTACAATTGTTCTCTTTGAGTACCTTGCCACTTCCTCTGTTGCTCATTTATAATCTTAATTGCTAAAGTTTTTCTGTTAGTAGAGTACCCTGTCCTTTCTCCCTCTACTCTACACAACATACATCTCATATAATCTTAATTTGTTTTTGTTTAAAGTAATATTTTAGGTTGAGCATGTTTAGTCTTGCCTTCATCATAGTAGTTGCCTCTCCTGTGCTAAATCGTCATATGTAGACCCTGCTATTCCTTCCTGCCCTTACTCTCAGTGATTCTAATAGTTATAGTTATAATCTTTTCTATCTCCTTGATTATCTCATTCTTTATTTTTTTTAAAGTTTGTCTTTTCAATACATCCTTATTTCTTCCACCTCGGTTTCATTTTTTTACATAATTCTATCACATTTTCACTTCAGCAGTCTTTATAAGCTTTTCATATTTGATTTTCCACTACTCTTTTACCAACCCTTTTCCTCCTGAGGTTGAGATGTTATGGACTATCAAAATTCTCTTTTTACTCTATTTTCTACTGATCATATAGGTTACCTATTCCAGGTATTTAACCTCAATATGGTGTAACCAAGGGCTGCTACAGTAGTCCCTTAATCATTTTGAAATGTACATCTTCCAGTTCCTTCATCTCTCTCTTTTATTCTCTTCCCAAGTGGTAAAGCCAATGTAGATTACCACAACATACTGTATCTTTTGATTCTTATATCTTGAGGGGGCATTTCTCGCACATTTCCATATTCTTTATTATTTTATACTTCATGAATTCCGGTTTTCTTTTCCTTTTAGCATACTTTATATATTCTATTACCATTTTCAGGATTTCTTTTAATGGGTTTCCTGATATTCTTAACAATTCTATTACTCATTGACTCGATCTTCAGGATTATTGTTTTTTATTCCTTAGTAATTAATTGCGCTCCGTCCTGATTTGGCAGTTAATTCTTCTTTAATCTATTTGGTAATGTTATTTTTGACACGTCTCACTGTTATTTTTATGTATTCTATTTTTCCATTCATTAATTTTTTCCAAGTTCTTGGTTACAGCATCTATCCATCTGGCTCAGCCAATCGCTATTATTATTATTATTATTATTATTATTATTATTATTATTATTATTATTATTGTTATTATTATTATTATTATTATTATTACTAGCCAATCTACAACCCTAGTTGGAAAAGCAAGATGCTATAAGCCCAAGGGCTCCAATAGGAAAAAATAGCCCAGTGAGGAAAGGAAATGAGGAAATAAATAAATCACATACATACATATACCAAAGGCACTTCCCCCAATTTTGGGGGGTAGCCGACATCAACAAGAAACAAAACAAAAAAGGGGACCTCTACTCTCTACGTTCCTCCAGCCTAACCAGGGACTCAGCCGAGTTCAGCTGGTACTGCTAGGGTGCCACAGCCCAACCTCCCACATTTCCACCACAGATGAAGCTTCATACTGCTGAGTCCCCTACTGCTGCTACCTCCGCGGTCATCTAAGGCACCGGAGGAAGCAGCAGGGCCTACCGGAACTGCGTCACAATCGCTCGCCATTCATTCCTATTTCTAGCACGCTCTCTTGCCTCTCTCACATCTATCCTCCTATCACCCAGAGCTTTCTTCACACCATCCATCCACCCAAACCTTGGCCTTCCTCTTGTACTTCTCCCATCAACTCTTGCATTCATCACCTTCTTTAGCAGACAGCCATTTTCCATTCTCTCAACATGGCCAAACCACCTCAACACATTCATATCCACTCTAGCCGCTAACTCATTTCTTACACCCGTTCTCACCCTCACCACTTCGTTCCTAACCCTATCAACTCGAGATACACCAGCCATACTCCTTAGACACTTCATCTCAAACACATTCAATTTCTGTCTCTCCATCACTTTCATTCCCCACAACTCCGATCCATACATCACAGTTGGTACAATCACTTTCTCATATAGAACTCTCTTTACATTCATGCCCAACCCTCTATTTTTTACTACTCCCTTAACTGCCCCCAACACTTTGCAACCTTCATTGACTCTCTGACGTACATCTGCTTCCACTCCACCATTTGCTGCAACAACAGACCCCAAGTACTTAAACTGATCCACCTCCTCAAGTAACTCTCCATTCAACATGACATTCAACCTTGCACCACCTTCCCTTCTCGTACATCTCATAACGTTACTCTTACCCACATTAACTCTCAACTTCCTTCTCTCACACACCCTTCCAAATTCTGTCACTAGTCGGTCAAGCTTCTCTTCTGTGTCTGCTACCAGTACAGTATCATCCGCAAACAACAACTGATTTACCTCCCATTCATGATCATTCTCGCCTACCAGTTTTAATCCTCGTCCAAGCACTCGAGCATTCACCTCTCTCACCACTCCATCAACATACAAGTTAAACAACCACGGCGACATCACACATCCCTGTCTCAGCCCCACTCTCACCGGAAACCAATCGCTCACTTCATTTCCTATTCTAACACATGCTTTACTACCTTTGTAGAAACTTTTCACTGCTTGCAACAACCTTCCACCAACTCCATATAACCTCATCACATTCCACATTGCTTCCCTATCAACTCTATCATATGCTTTCTCCAGATCCATAAACGCAACATACACCTCCTTACCTTTTGCTAAATATTTCTCGCATATCTGCCTAACTGTAAAAATCTGATTCATACAACCCCTACCTCTTCTAAAACCACCCTGTACTTCCAAGATTGCATTCTCTGTTTTATCCTTAATCCTATTAATCAGTACTCTACCATACACTTTTCCAACTACACTCAACAAACTAATACCTCTTGAATTACAACACTCATGCACATCTCCCTTACCCTTATATAGTGGTACAATACATGCACAGACCCAATCTACTGGTACCATTGACAACACAAAACACACATTAAACAATCTCACCAACCATTCAAGTACAGTCACACCCCTTCCTTCAACATCTCAGCTTTCACACCATCCATACCAGATGCTTTTCCTATTCTCGTTTCATCTAGTGCTCTCCTCACTTCCTCTATTGTAATTTCTCTCTCATTCTCATCTCCCATCACTGGCACCTCAATACCTGGAACAGCAATTATATCTGCCTCCCTATCATCCTCAACATTCAGCAAACTTTCAAAATATTCCGCCCACCTTTTCCTTGCCTTCTCTCCTTTTAACAACCTTCCATTTCCATCTTTCACTGTCTCTTCAATTCTTGCGCCGGCCTTCCTTACTCTCTTCACTTCTTTCCAAAACTTCTTCTTATTCTCTTCATATGACTGACCCAGTCCCTGACCCCACCTCAGGTCAGCTGCCCTCTTTGCCTCACGTACCTTGCGCTTTACTTCCACCTTTTTCTCTCTATATTTTTCATACTTCTCTATACTATTACTCTGCAGCGACTCTTCAAAAGCCCTCTTTTTCTCTTCCACTTTTACCTTCACTCCTTCATTCCACCATTCACTGCCCTTCCTCATGCTGCCTCCAACAACCTTCTTGCCACATACATCACTTGCAATCCCAACAAATTTTTCTTTTGCTAACTTCCACTCCTCCTCTAAATTACCAGTTTCTCTTACTCTCACCTCGTCATATGCCATTTTCAACCTTTCCTGATATTACTTTTTACCCCCGGTTTTATTAGCTCTTCAACCCTCACTAGCTCCCTTTTACATCCACCTACTCTATTCCCCCACTCTTTTGCTACAACTAATTTTCCTTCCACCAAAAAATGATCAGACATACCGTTAGCCATACCCCTAAACACGTGCACGTCTTTCAATCTTCCAAACATTCTTTTAGTTATCAACACATAATCCATTAATGCCCTTTCTACTACTCTTCCATTTGCCACTCTTACCCATGTATACTTATTTTTATCTTTCTTTTTAAAAAAGCTAGCACTTATTACCATCTCTTGTTCAACACACATATCTACCAGTCTCTCACCACTATCATTTTCACCTGGTACGCCATACTTCCCAATGACACCTACCTCTCCAGCGCCCACTCTAGCATTTAAGTCACCCATAACAACTACATAAATAAATGATGAGAACAAATTAACGATAGATCATTCTAAAAACAGTAACAACGTTAAAACAGATATGTCATATATCAACTATAAACAACGTCAAAAACAGATATGTCATACTACGGAAAGCATAAACCTTTTTATAATATACGTACCTTGTTTTTTGGGAGTAAGGTGAGAGGTGACATTTTGTGATGCTGATAATTATTTTACAAAATCAATAATCACGCAGGTCTTTTTGTATCTCTTTTTTTTTTTTTTTGTTATTTCTTAATTTTTCTAAGGCAGCACGTTTTGTTAATATTCCTAGTGTCCAGGCATTAGCATAGACATAAGAAGAAGAAGAGACTTCATCGTTTATGACGTCATTGTTATTGTACTTAGTTAGTTAGTCGTAGTTTACGATTGACGTGAATCTAAATCTTTGTGAAAAAGTGTTGAATTTGAAAGTAATTGTGATAGTGTTAGAGTGCCGTTTATCTTTTATTGCATAAGGTAAGTTCACAGATTAGTCTCAGTTATTCAATTCGAGTATCAGATGTATAATTGACCTGTGGTAATGAAAAGACTTTGGATCCATTGTTGATCTTGGAGGTAGAACGTACCACGTAACATTAGTTCATTTTTGATGGTTATTCCAAAGTAGATTGCCTGAACACTTCCTATTTTTTTCATTAGGGATATTGTGAATCGTAATATATGTACCTCAGTATTCCTGATGAAGGGCGTAAGAATTGCTTCTAGTGCAGTTACAGGTAACTTGAACTGTTTTGATGCAAGTAAATAGGGAAAAATAAGTGTTTTCAGAGTTTAGATAAATTGAAATTCCAGAAGTTATAGCTGAGAAAACACTTTGAAAAGGGAAACAAATAGAAGAACGGCCCTAACCTAACCAAGGAGCTGTATCCTTGCCTTCTCTGTGGACGGCTCTCCTTAGCTTAAGTCTTGACCATGTGTTACCTTTCTAACCGGTGTCACTTCTGAAACTGGGTTTTTCAGACATATCTCCTAGTTTATTCTGGTGTGACGGTCTGAACGATCCCTTGAATTCTCCTTGACATTGTATAATGGTTCTTTTCCGCCATTAGCTCGCTTCGCTCGCATGAAAATAAAACATCAAGCTCATGTGTACTGGCAAGTGGTAATGTTGAGCTGCGCACGCTAATATTACAGGAAAATAAAACATCAACCTCGTATGCACTGGCAAACGGTAATGTTCGCGCATGCGCAGGTTATCAAGGAGAATTCTGAGACCGGGGGATCGTTCAGACCGTCACACCGGTGTCACTTCTGAAACTGGGTTTTTCAGACATATCTCCTAGTTTATTCCGTCCCTAAAACTTTAAAAATGTAGAGTTTCGTCAATAATCGACATCAAAACCAATCAAAGTACCTGTAATTACTCCAGTAAAATTCTTATTTCCTCTTAAAGGGAAAAGTTCTATCATAGTTTATTACAGGATAATGTAACCTAGGGAAAAAACTACTTTTATTCTATAGAAAAAGGTCTGTTCTCTTCGAAAATGACACGTGTTCTTGTCGGAAATGAATAGTTTCAGAAATATCTATGGTATTATTATTTCTTCTCTATACATTACCTTCTTGGATGCATAATAAACCGATGAAAAAATATGCTAATTATCTATATCCTATACTAACGGTATATTTTTCATTTATTTGTTGACATTGTAGACTTGTAAAACTTTACCCTGTTCTGATGCAAGTAATTAGGGAAAATCAGTGTTTCAGAGTTTAGATAGATTGAAATTCCAGAAGTTATAGCTGAGAAAACATAGTTTGAAAAGGTAAACAAAGGCAAGAACACCATCTAACCTTACGTTCCCCCCCTAACCTAACCTAACCTAGGAGCTGTATCCTAGGCTCTCCTTAGCTTATCCTAAGTGTCAACCATGTGTTAGTTTTCTAACCGGTGTCACTTCTGAAAATGGGTTTTTCAGACATATCTCCTAGTTTATTCCATTTATAAAACTTAAAAAATGTAGAGTTTTGTCAATAATCGACATCAAAACCAATCAAAGTACCTGTAATTACCCCCTTTAACATTTCTTATTTCCTCTTAAAGGGAAATGGCCTCTTGTATTGAATGCTTTTAATACTGACATCTTTTTTGCATATGAATTATATTTTTGGGGGAGGATCTTGTATAGAACAATTGGGTACCAAAACTCATAATACAGATGATGGGGAATAAACATTGGGAAATCAAGGTTTCGACAGGAAAATCAACTCTTAGGAATTTTACGAGTTGTTATCGGGGTCTTCGTTTATCATGGTGACCAAAATCAAAGCAGAAGAAAGGATATTTTTTTATCAAAGTAGGTATCTAATGTAGTGTTAAATGCTGAACTAGATAATGGGTTCAAACTGATATTTTAGTAGAAATATTCAATTGTTGGTGAAAATTAGTTTACAAATATTATGGTACAGTAAACTAAAACTCATACTTTGAACTAATCTGATGAAAATAATGGCGGGAAGTTTGTATTTTTCAAATTATAGACTTGTTAAAATTCTAGAAGGTAAGACTGAAAAACTTCATGTTGAAAATAGAAAACTCCCCCTCTCATCCCAGCCCAGAGGTCCGAATGGCTGGTTCCAAAGGACCCCTTGAAGAGGTCGGCGCTACAAGAGGAAGTAGCGTCCATGATCGACAAGGGAGCTTTGGAGACAGTGGAGAACCCCGGCCCGGGTTTCTTCAGCAGGCTCTTCCTTGTGGAGAAATTGACAGGAGGGTGGAGGCCAGTCATAGATCTCTCAGCCCTCAACAAGTTCGTCTCAAAGACGGACTTCAAGATGGATACCCCCAAGGCAGTGATTGCAGCCTTGAGGGAGAGGGATTTCCTCATGTCTCTCGACCTCAAGGATGCCTATTTTCAAATCCCCGTGCACCCCTCCAGCAGGAAGTTCCTCAGAATCAAATGGGAGTCCAGTGTCCTGCAGTTCAAAACCCTGTGATTCGGCAAGTGTTCACGAGAGTGTTCGCCGCGATATCGGCATGGGTACACGAGAAAGGCATACGTCTACTCAGGTACCTGGCCGACTGGTTGCTTCTTTCTGCCTCAAGGGAACAACTGAAGGAGCAAGGCGTTATGTTGCTCGACCTCTGCAAGGTGTTAGGGATCACGGTCAACCTAGGGAAGTCCCAACTAGTCCCCAGCACCAGGATGACTTACTTGGGGATGGTCCTGGATACCCAGTTAGTAAGGGCCTTCCCCTCAGAGGAGAGGTTAGCCAACCTAGAACGTATCCTTCAACCCTTCCTGACGGGACAACTCAGGAGGCCCAAGGACTGGCAGAAGTTACTGGGTCATCTGGTTTCGCTGGAAAAATTAGTACCGCAAGGGAGACTCGGGCTCCGCCCGGTACAGTGGAATCTGAAGGAGTCATAGATCCAAGGCAAGGAGCCCCACAAAATAGTCCCAGTCCTCCCGAAGACGAGAGAGACCCTTCTTTGGTGGAACATCAGGTCGAACACAGAGAAGGGAATGCCCTTCGCCTCCGACCCCCCGGAGATGCTGTTGTTCACGGACGCATCGAAGAAGGGTTGGGGAGCACACCTGCTAGGAAAATCGACAAAAGGGCAGTGGTCCAGCGAGGAGGCGTCTCTCCATATAAACATCCTGGAGATGATAGCGGTTTTGAGGGCGTGTCGACAGTTCATACACTTCCTGCGAGGGAACACTGTGGCGTTAATGTGTGACAATGCCACAGTAGTGGCGTATGTAAAGAAACAGGGAGGCATGAAGTCAAAGGTCCTCTGCGCCCTAGCCACGGAACTGTTAGAGTGGGCTACAGAAAAAGGGATGGAACTGACGGCAAGGTTCATTCCAGGAAAGAGGAACGTGATGGCCGACGGCCTCAGCAGGGCGGGTCAAGTGATAGGTTTGGAGTGGACCCTACACCCGGAGGTAGCTCGAGCAGTCATCCTACTGTGGGGCTCCCCAGTGATAGACTTATTCGCCACATGTCTGAATGCCCAACTCCCCGTGTTCTGTTCTCCAATCCCAAACCCGTCAGCAGCGTTCGAGGACGCCTTCCAACATCCCTGGGACGGTCTCGATGTGTACGTCTTCCTTCCCTTCAGTTTGATCAGGCAAGAGTTGAACAGAGTGAGAATGTCGTCCAACCTGTCGATGACTTTAGTAGCGCCCTGGTGGCCGGAGAGAGACTGGTTCGCAGACCTAAAGGAATTAGCTCTTCGTCCTCCTTGGCCGCTTCCGGACAGGCCAGACCTCCTGCGTCAACCTCACTTTCACAGGTGGCACGAAAACCCTCGATCCCTCCGCCTTCACGCGTGGAGGTTATCGAGAAGCTCCTGAAGAAAGAAGGATACAGTACTCATCGAGAACCGCGTCAAGGATGTCGGGTTATCTACGACGTTCCTCGGCAGTTGTCTACCAGGCAAAGTGGGCAGTCTTCCTGAAGTGGTGTGCGTCCAAAAACATCAGGCCCTTAGGGGCGTCGATCCAGGACATTGCAGACTTTCTGGTATACCTGAGAGACGACGTGGGTTCGTCCATCCCGGCCATCAAAGGAGTTCGAGCAGCCCTAGGTCAAGTCTTCCTCCTTAGGGGCATTGACTTGGGAGCCTCAAGGCACATCTCGATGCTCATCCGCAGTTTTGAGCAATCATGTCCCCCCCAGGAGGTACGGGTTCCGCAGTGGGACTTAGCAAGAGTTCTCAAAGTTCTGTCAGAGCCTCCCTTCGAACCTCTCATGGACGTACTAGACAGAGAACTTACCCTTAAAACAGCTTTTCTTTTAGCCGAAGAGAGTTAGCGAGTTACACGGCCCCTCTTACGAGGTCTCACACTCCAAAGGGTGGAGGGAAGTTGTCTTTAGGTTCGTCCCTAGTTTTGTGGCGAAAACGCAGAACCCAGCGTGTTGGGATCCTCGGTTTGAGGGTTTTTCGGTGCCAGCCATCCCTCGATCCGACAACCCGAAGGATCTACTCTTATGTCCCGTGAGAACAGTAAGAAAATACCTGGAGAGGACTGCAAAATACCGCCCTCAGATAAAAAATTTATTCATCTCAACAGGCCGGGTGAAGAAACCGGTCTCGAAAAATTCTATCTCTTTCTGGCTGAGACAGGTGATAAGGAGGGCCTACGAGGCTTCTGGGACTCCTCTCCCTGGAAAACCAAGACCTCATGATATCAGGGCTCTGAGCACCTCTCTGGCTTTCGAGAAGAACATGGCTGTGGGTAAGATCCCGAAGGCTGGGACCTGGTCTAGACAGTCCACCTTCACGGAACACTATCTCAAAGATTGTACGAGAAAATCCTTGGACAAGTTTTCCATTGGCGTAATCGTTTCGGCCCTTCAAGAGATCTAAGGTCATAGCCCCAGGGTAACCGGTGGTGTTAATGCCAAGAGACACTAGTTCCTTCCTTAACCTTACCCCCCTCCCCGTTTTCCTTCCTTCCCCGGATCGAACGGGCCAGGAAGATGTTGAGAAGTCTTTAATCACTGAAAGGAACACCCTTCAAGAGGACATGTATCGGAATTGGTTTTGAAAAGGTAAGCCATTTAGACACTTAAGTGAGTTTTTTTTGGATAGTTTTCCCCTACTTTTCGTGCAGTTTTCTAGTGGTCGTGGAACCAAGACCTCCTTAGAGGTTCCCTCTCTCGCGTGCCTCCCCGTCGAATCCTGATCCCTGCAGGACACTCCCACCTCCTAAAGTGTAAGTCTCCTAAGAAGGTAGTTCTAGGTAAGTAACCTTGTTGGAACAAATCACAAATTTTCCAGTAATTTGTATTTTTAAATAAAAAACTTACCCGCTGGTTATATAAAAGAGCTGAAGTCCCCTGACGCCATTGCAGAAAATTCAAATCTCGTGCTATCGAAGATACGGCAGGTGTACCAACCGCACCCTAGCGGTAGAACAGGTGGAACCACACACCATCTCCAGTTCTTCTCTCTGCCGTCATAGCTGGCTGACATATAGAAGTTCGCTCTCGTGGTTTTACTCTCTTGGGAAGTTGTTTGGTGATGTACAACGTTCTTTTTTGAGTTTAAGCTATCGTTAATTGTTTTCTCTTGTTTCTTGTCTTGAAATCTTTTTGTTTGAGATTATTTTTATTGATATTTTCCTTACTTTTTGCTCGTCGGTCTCTCACGTTACCATTCAAAATGGCCGACTCCTCCCCTGCTCAGCGTAGGTGTGTTAGTGAAGGGTGTCGTACTCGACTTCCTAAAGGATCTATTGATCCTCATACTATTTGTGTGAAATGTAGGGGTAAATTTTGTTCATTTGATGATAGGTGTAATGAGTGTCTTTCCTTAACTGATGATGATTTTGTTACTTTCGATCATTATGTTAGGAGACTAGAGAGAGATAGAGTTAGGGTCAACGGCCATACCACGTTGAAAACACCGTTTCTCGTCCGATCAGCGAAGTTAAGCAACGTTGGGTCTGGTCAGTACTTGGATGGGTGAATGTTACTGTTCCTAATCCTATTCCTTCCCCTGTGGTGGTAGATCAGGAACCTACTATGAAAGACATGTTTACTGCTATTTTGACTCTTGGTGAGAAAGTTGAGTCCTTAGCAGCCAATAGAAATACGATTTTTTCCGAGTTAAAGATATTGAAAAACCGTGATCCTGTCGGAACTGTGGAAAGTGTTTCAGTGTCTGATGTTGGTGTACCGAAAAGTCGTGACTCTCTCGGTATTGTGACAAGTGTTGCTAATGTGTTTAGTGTTGCGGAAGGTGCGTCTGCACGATCTTGTCGTTCACCTAGCCTAAGACCTCTTTCGAGCTCTCGAACCCATGGGAGAAGTAATGTCGAACGGCTTAAGGGAACGAGAAGCGTCTTCAATCGTGCAGGCGTCCCCTCGAACGTTCCTGTTGCCGTAGCTCAGGTCGTTCACCCTCATCGTAGGAAAGGTGAGGTTCATGCGTTATCCCCGTCTTCCGATGAAGGGTCGGGGAGTGAGATCTGGCGTCGCGCGTCTAGACCGCTTAAACGGACGCATGATGTTTCACAGCGTCAGGAATCGCCTGTGCGGCCAGGATGTAGTTGGTGGGGTTCACCGGAACGTTTCCATTCTCCCATCGCTTGCACTCCGGCTAAACGTCCAGATCACCGTGTTCGTGTGGATATGATTCCTTCCGATTCAGACCTTGTTACTATTCATGCACCCCCTCTTCCTTCAGATTGGCTTTCTTCTCCCAAAATACGTGGTGACGTTGGTGCGAATATTCCTTTAGGGAGTTCTGTTGATCCTAAATGGTCTGCGCTTGTTTCTATGAAGGAACAACTCTCGTCGTTGATGGATTCTTATCAACCAGGTGTTGGCGGTATGTCTGGGCGTCAGATGTCAGACCAGTTATCGCACAGGCGTTCGATGGTCTCTGGTCTTGACGAGTTATCGCTTAGGCGGTCTCCCATTCATAGTGTCCAACGCCAGGTTGATTTTGATGAGTTGCGTCAGAGAGTTTTGGTTGACCAGTTTTCGCTTTCTGGTCGTGTGGAAGAACATCGGCGTCGACAAGTGGACGAGACGCGTCAACGGTTTGAAGTAGTGGATCGCCCGCGTCAACAACTTGTGGACGCGTCGCGTCAAAACATCGATTCGCAGCGTCGACATCTTGACAGCTTTGATCGTTCGCGTCAACAGTCTTCGGACTCTACGCGTCCCCTCAGCGATCTTCGGCAGTTGCCTTCTGATTCCAAGCATCGTTCTGTTCAACAGCAGTCGGATTCTAAGCGGTCTAGGCAGTTGTTGGTTGAAGAAGATCGTCTACCCGTCCGTGTTTCGCATCAATCTACTTCTACTTCTCCCCGTCAGGTAGATGCAGATGTTGGCTTTGACAGGCAGTCCCATCCAGACTTTGTTCCTTCGGTTCAGGCTGCAGCAGTTGCTGCACTGCCAGAAGACGAACTTGAGGAAAAGTCGGATGAGGATGATCCTATTGAGGAAGTCTCTGAGAATGAGGAGGAGAAGCATTATCAGCATGCTGTGGATCTTCGCAAGTTTATGCTGATTCTTACTGGAATTTTCCCGGATCAATTTACTCCTGTGGCCCCTCGTTCTCCGCCTTCTGAGTTCATCTTAGGTAAAGCTACCAAGGTTTCAGTTTATACCAAGATGGTTCTTTCTCGATCCTCTAAACGGGCCTTGAAATTAATGGGTTCCTGGTTGGACTCCAAGAAATCTTTTGGCAAGACGGCCTTTGCCTTTCCTCCCGCTAGGTTAGCCTCTAAATCTAGTGTGTGGTACGAGACTGGTGAAGTGTTGGGCTTGAGTTTTCCTTCGTCTGCCCAAGGGGATTTTTCAAGTTTGGTAGATGCTTCTCGTCGTCTTGCCTTAAGGAAAACGAAGATTTGGTGGTCCATTCCAGAGTTCGACCATTAGCTTAAAGGTCTGTTCAGGGCCTTTGAAGTGTTTAATTTCTTAGACTGGGCTCTGGGGGCTTTGAGTGAGAGGGTCTCTGATATGACAGAAACGGACACTAGTGGTCTGGTTCATTTAATGTCCTGCTTGGACAAAGGTGTGAGGGATGGCTCCAACGAGCTTGCTGCCTTGTTTACAGCTGGAATCCTCAAGAAAAGGGCCACGATGTGCTCTTATCTCTCAGCAGGAGTGTCTCCCTACCAGAAAACGGGCCTTCTTTTCACACCTTTGGCTAATACCTTATTTCCGCAGGAATTGGTAGGCGAGGTGGCTACTGCCCTCACGCAGAAGGCCACACATGACTTGGTTACTAATACGACTAGGAAAGTTTTGCCGTCGTCGTCTTCCTCTCGTAAACCTAAGGAATCCTCTTCTGGTTTTCGACCTCAGTCCTTTCGTGGGAAGTCCTCTGGAAGAGGCTCTTTTAAACCAGAAGGAAGGAAGCCTAGAGGCAGAGGGGGCAAGACCGGCCGAGGTAAAGTCTGACTGCCCTTTCCTTCAGACAGCAGTGGGTGCCAGGTTGACTCACTTCTGGGAGGCTTGGGAAAGGAATGGGGCGGACCCCTGGTCCGTCCAAGTGTTAAAGGAGGGCTACAAGATCCCCTTCCTGGCAAATCCTCCTTTAGTCACAGATCCGGTGGATCTTTCGCCCAAATACAGAGAGGGACCCAAGAAGCAAGCCATGCTTCTTCAGACGTCTCTTTTATTAGAGAAGCAAGCAATAGTGGAAGTGCAGGATGTTACATCTCCTGGGTTTTACAACTGCCTTTTTCTAGTACCCAAGAGTTCCGGGGGGTGGAGACCGGTTCTGCTAAATGGTTACGTCCAAAATTCGACGTTCACTATGGAGACTCAGAAAACAGTTCTGGCGGCTGTGAGGAAGGACGATTGGATGGTCTCTATAGATCTTCAGGACGCCTATTTCCACCTTCCGATTCATCCCAGCAGCAGACGTTATCTGAGGTTCATGGACGGAAACAAGGTCTTCCAATTCAGGGCTCTTTGTTTCGAACTCTGCACGGCTCCTCTATTGTTTACCAAGATCATGGTGAATGTGGAAAGCATGCTGCATTCGAGGGGAATCAGGGCCTCTCTGTATCTGGACGATTGGCTGATAAGAGCCTCCTCAGCCGATTGTTGTTTGAAGGACCTCAAGATGACTTTGGATCTCTCCAGAGAACTGGGCCTCCTGGTGAGCTCGGAAAAATTGCAACCGACTCCATCCCAGGAGATTCTTTATTTGGGGATGGAGATTCACAGTCGGAGTTTTCGGGCTTTTCCGTCGTCGGTGAGAATCCAGGCAGCCCTCCTAAAAGTCCAAACGTTCCTGAAGAGAGATCTTTGCTCCGTAAGAGATTGGATGAGCCTTCTGGGGACTCTCTCATCATTAGAGAAGTTTGTGACCCAGGGGAGGTTGCACTTGCGTCCTCTTCAGTTTCATCTCAATCGCCATTGGAAGAAAGGGGACAGCCTCGACAGGGATTGCATTCCCATCTCAGTTTCCATCAAGTCTCATCTTCAATGGTGGGACAACGAGCCCAGACTGAAAGAAGGCTTGTCTTTACTTCAGAGGAGCCCAGACCTCGTGTTGTGTTCCGACGCCTCCAACTCGGGGTGGGGAGCCACTCTAGAGAAGCAGGAGCTTTCGGGGACTTGGACGGTGGAGCAAACATCTCTCCACATCAATCAAAAGGAGCTTTTGGCTATTCATCTGGCTCTCATCGGCTTCGAAAAGCAGATCAGGGGCAAAGTGGTCCAAGTCAATGCGGACAGCACGACAGCTCTGGCCTATATTGTGAAGCAAGGCGGGACCCACTCTTGGCCTCTGTACGAGATTGCAAGACTGCTTCTCGTTTGGGCAGAGGAAAGGAAGGTGACTCTTTTGACTCGATTCATCCAGGGGATCAACAATGTGAGCGCAGACAGACTCAGCAGGGAAGGTCAGGTTCTCTCCACAGAATAGATTCTGCACCCGGACATCAGCAAGAGTCTGTGGCGGTTATGGGGTCGACCTCTCGTGGATCTCTTTGCCACCGCAAAGACCAAAAGGCTGGAGTGTTACTGCTCTCCGGTTCCAGATCCCGAAGCTTTGCACATAGACGCCTTTCTGATGAACTGGTCACACATGGAGGTTTATGCTTTCCCTCCGTTCAAGATCCTTTACAAAGTGATTCAGAAGTTCATTTCCCACGAAGAGACCAGAATGACACTGATAGCTCCGTTCTGGCCGTCAAGGAGCTGGTTTCCAGAGGTACTGTACTGGAATAGATGGTGGATTTCCCGAGAAGCCTTCCCATAAGACCCGATCTTCTCAGACAACCTCACTTGCCCCGAAATCATCTAAACCTCCGAGCTCTACGTCTGACTGCCTTCAGACTATCGAAAAACTCGCTAGAGCTAGAGGATTTTCGAAGAAGGCAGCCAAGGCAATTGCGAGGGCAAGGAGGTCTTCAACCATCAAGGTGTATCAGTCCAAGTGGGAGTTGTTCAGGGAGTGGTGTAGGACTAACGCGATTTCCTCTTCCAGTACCTCGCTTTCCCAAATAGCAGATTTTTTCTTGGACCTTAAAGTTAAACATAACTTCTCGTTATCTACTATTAAAGGTTACAGGAGTATGTTGGCGACGGTTTTTAGACACAGGAACCTAGACCTTTCTAATAATAAGGATCTACAAGATTTGCTTAGGTCTTTTGATACGACCAAGAAGATTCAAACAGCTCCCCTTGCCTGGAATTTGGATGTTGTCCTTAAATTTCTCATGAGTGACAGATTTGAGCCTTTACACTCGGCTTCATTTAAGAACTTAACCTTGAAAACCCTTTTTCTGGTTACCCTTGCCACTGCGAAAAGAGTTAGTGAGGTACACGCTTTAAGCAGGAACATTGGTTTTCGGAATGGGAAAGCCATTTGTTCTTTGCAACTGGGGTTTCTGGCCAAGAATGAAAACCCTTCTCGGCCATGGCCCAAATCCTTCGAGATTTCTAACCTTTCTGATTTGGCTGGCGGTGAATTGGAAAGGGTACTCTGTCCAGTTAGAGCGCTATGGCTTTATGTGGACAGGACTAAGAATCTGAGGGGTAACTCAGGCGCTCTGTGGTGTGCAATTCGGAAACCCTCGATGCCCATGTCTAAGAATGCCTTGTCTTTTTTCATTAGATTGTTGATTCGAGAAGCTCATGCTCAGTGTGATGAGTCGGATCAGAGGCTTCTCAAAGTCAAGACACATGAAGTCAGAGCGGTAGCGACTTCAGTGGCTTTTAAACAGTACCGTTCTCTACAAAGTCTGATGGATACAACATTTTGGAGAAGTAAGTCTGTTTTTGCATCCCATTATTTGAGAAATGTTCAGACTCGCTATGAGGACTTTTTTACGTTGAGTCCTTTTATAGCGGCAAATGCGATAGTAGGTGAATGATCTACCACTACGTTCCCTTTTTCCTAATACCCCTTTTCTATCTCTTGGAACTCGTTTGTTATGGTTGTTTCTGGAGATTGGTCGTCAGTCTTCCGCAATCTTTGATTTGGTTAGGTGGTCAATTTGTTCCTTGAGTGCACCCAGAACAAGGGTATTGGTTAGGGTTCTGTCATGTTATAGGTGGTTGTACCGTTTGACAGCTCCTAGAGATTTTCAGCCCAAGTGGATTACTGGATCTCTTAAGGATAGTGGACGAAATGAGGCAGAGTATCATTGCTGTCAGCTTCCTTATCAGGTGAGAACCGCTTAAGTTTATTGTATGTAACCCTTAAGTGAATTTTCTATATGTAGCTGTCTCTGACCCGCCACCAATGGGTGTCAATCAGCTCTTTTATATAACCAGCTGGTAAGTTTTATATTTAAAAATGATATTTTCATAATAAAATAAATTTTTGAATATACTTACCCGCTGGTTATATAAATTTAACACCCACCCTCCTCCCCTCTAGAGACTACCTATGGTATGGCTATGAGGCATGGAAGAACTGGAGATGGTGTGTGGTTCCATCTGTTCTACCGCTAGGGTGCGGTTGGTACACCTCCCGTATCTTCGATAGCGCGAGATTTGAATTTTCTGCCATGGCGTCAGGGGACTTCAGCTCTTTTATATAACCAGCGGGTAAGTATATTCAAAAATTTATTTTATTATGAAAATATCATTTTTCCTAACATACTTACCTAGAACTACCTTCGGGTTATGGCCCTCCCATCCTTCCCCGAGAATCTGCAGGATCGAGTAATACCTATTCCAACGAAACTTACTGGCGATTCGACCTGAGCTAGCACACTGCCCGACCCCGGGTCGCCTCAGGGCACGTACCACACTGCCAGAGGTTGACCCCGTAGAAAACGGGAAGAGGGGGGTAAACTACACAAAAAGATGGTCGGTTAGGTAGAGTTAACCAGTAACTCCTAAGAAGGTAGTTCTAGGTAAGTATGTTAGGAAAAATACAAATTACTTAAAAATTTGTGATGTTTTTTGCATTTACGTTACAACAGTTCCAAAAACTTTTCTAAGGTGCCGTTTGTTCTGGCTTAAATACAAGCCTTAGTAATTGTATACAATAGCTCTGCCAGCAAGTTATCAAATTTAGGTACATTCACTAAAAAGAGGAAGTCCAAGGTTTTGTTTGATATAAAGCTAAGCGGTGCTAGGTCTAGAAGTGGTTTGAAAATTAATATTAATTTTGACTACTGAAAAAACTAATTCCTTCGACTTCATAACTCTCAAATTCCTCTCCAGACTGAGCTTTCGTTTGTTCGTATGTTCGTTTAAAACATATATTGTGTCATTATTATATCATCGACGGTATTCTACGTGGCAAGATGTCACCCAAATGTCATAGTTTTTAACCAATAATGATTATCCACATTTTACTTGGGACTCGCATTTTAACAAAACTAGAATCACGTGACTTAAATGCCCAATCAGGTGACAGTATTACTAGGAAACTAAGACTTCGACACTTTTCACACAATTTCCACAGCTAATTCTTAAGTCTTTTGAAAGCCATGGAGGCGTGTAAACCTTCAACTTCTGGTGTGGTTTCTCATTTGTCATCTACTGTACTTTGACATGAATTTCTGTGGATTTTCTCCTAAGTTCTTGTCTCATTTGTTATTTAAATTATAAAGATTTTGTTTTGCATGATTGTGGTAACATTGAAAGAATAATAAAGTACTTCCAAGATGGCAGTGTTATTAAAAGTGAAAGTGACACTTTTTGCCCCACCTGTGGTTGTAAGTACCGACATGATATTAACAAAAAAGTAATTTGGTGTGACAGAAGACATGTTTTATTGAAAAACAAGAAGAAATGTTGTAATTTTTAAGTTGATTTTTAAGGGAACTTGGTTTGAAAAGAGTCATTTAGATATAGAATTTAATTTGTTACTTGTATGTAATTATATTGGTGTTAAATGAATTTGTTGAAAATTAATTAAGAATTTATCACAAAACTATAAATGATTGGTGCTCATTCATTCTTGAGGTTATTGTGCATTGGGTATTGAGTTGGAAAGGTGCAGCTTACCTTTACCCTCCAACTTAAGTAAGTACACTAAGGGGTTTAGGCTGTCTTATGTTTAATATGGCTGTGTAAGTGTGGTCGAAGGGGTGTGCTTCTGCCAGATAAAGATACAGCTACTAGGTTAGGTTAGGTGGTTTGTTTAGGTTAGTTGGTGGCCTTGTTTATTGCTAATTCTACATGTGCCATTATTTGTATGTTAAAACAGATTCTTTAATTTATTCCCCACCCAAAAACCCCGGTTTCCCACGGGGGTTCCCCAAGATTGGAAAGGTTAACAAATAGGGTAAAAATACTGTTCCTCCTCAAAAAAAAAGGGTCAGCTTTATATAAAGCACTAAGTAATTTATCAGAAAAAAATATCAAAATTATTAGTGGCAGAGCAATTGTATAGAATTAACCAAACCCTTATCCAATACATTGGATAAAATACAGTCAGGCCTTGTTCTTCGCGATAGTTAAGTTACAGACACAGGCGCGAAAAGCGAATTTTCACAAATAAATACTGCACTAGAATGGGCTAACTCCTAACCTAAAAAGTCACTGCCCCTTGTCATGAGCGGGTGGCTGAGCTGATATTTAACACAGTAAATACTGCCTAATATTGTTTTATTTTAATCATTAAACTGACGTCCAGCAGAAATTCAAAACTCGCGGCAATCGCAGATATAGTAGCCAGGTGTACACTAGCGCCCTCACGCGGGCTACACAGAACCATTCCATGAATCCCCAGATTTTCCCTGCCGGTCACATCAGCAACATCGTTGGAATTCACTCATTATTAACCAGGATTTTAGCAGTTATCTTGGTGATGTACTCCTAGATATGGTTATTGGCATTCGCTTATTTTGGTTTTATTTGGTATTGGATTGCTATGTTTATAGCTTAAAAGGTAGAATTAGAAGTTTTTTCAACCTTCTGTAAACTAACGAAAAGCATGATGGCGGTAGGTAAACACCCCACCTACTAGGCTATATGACGTCACAGTCATATGACGTAAGCTAGAGTATGACTTGCATTTTCTTTCTTTTTCTACAAAGAATGATAAGTGAATACTATCTTACAAAGTATTTAAGTTATATAAGATAAAAGGATTATGTTATTTTAAGAAAATTTTTGTTCTTTTAGTATACTTTCCTTAGATAATCTTCGATCTGTTTTCAAAGATTAACTAAACCAGTGTTCAGTTTAATTTATGCTACGCAGTTCTCAGTCAATCGATACAGTATTACAATTTTCTTTGTATCGTTATATATGAAAAGTAAATTCTTCTTAAAACCCTAATTATTTAAGTTGTATAAGATAAAAAGGAATATGTTATTTTACAATAATATTTGTCCTTTTAGTATTTTTTCTGTTGCTAATCTTTTTGCAGAGATTAAAGAAAATTAGCGTACAGTTAATTTTACACGACGTAGAATTCATGACAATTGATATAGTCTCACGATTCTTTGTATCGTTGTTTACTTGTTCGTTTTTGGGAATACTAAATTTTTTTCGTATAATATATATAGATGTTCCAATTGCAAAATGTGGCTAATCATCTTTTATTGGAAACCCTTGTGTAATAAGGGTTGTTTACACATTTATATATACTGTATATATATATATATATATATATATATATATATATATATATATATATATATATATATATATATATATATATATATATATATATATATATATATATATATATATATTCTTTATTCTTATATCTATTCATTTAATATTTTATATAAAATATTTTGTTACATTTTACATAGGATTCAATACCTATTGCATTCTCATTCATGCCCTTGACAGAATAGTAAAATCTCTCACAACGGGCATGTCTACTTTTGGTCTTATGCCAAAGATTTTAAAAGTGCAAGTTTTTAGTGCTAAATTAGTGCAGTGAATTTATTCAATACAGTGGAGGGTGCTTCTGTTCGGACCTGTCGTTATCCAAGCCTTAGACCTCTTCCAAGCTCCCGGACCCATGGGAGAAGGAATGTCGATCGGCGAAAGGAAGTGAGAGGCGTTAGCCTGGCGACGAGCTTCTTGTAAGACCCGAGCAGAAGTCCCCTCGTGCGTTCCTGTTGACGATTCCTAGAACGCTCGCCCTCGCCGTAGGTAAGGCGAGCTAAAAGTGTTTTCTAACACCAAACCCAGAGCTTTGGACATCGAGCGTCCAGCAAGGCTAGCTACTAATGCTGCTGTAAGAGTTTGACACGATGTTTGTAACTTAGTGCAACTTCTCTGTCTCTCTTGTTCGATGATCGACCGTTCTAGACGTGATCGGCATAGTTCTGAGCGTGTGAATCGCGAGCGTCATTGTTCTGCAAGTCACGTGGCGCCGAACGTCAAGCAGTTGCATGGCATCAAGCTTCCAGCAGTTGGACTTGACGTCGAGTGTTAAGCAGTTAGACATGATGCCGAACGTCAAGCAGTTGGACGTGACGCCGCGTGTCAAGCATAGCTCCGAGTGTCTGAATCGTGAACGGCATTGTTCCGAGAGTCACGTGACGCTGAACGCCAAGCAGTTGCATGGCGTCTGGCTTCCAACAGTTGGACCTAACGTAGAATGTTAGGCAGTTAGACGTGACGCCGAGTGTCGTGCAGTTCCATGACGTCAAGCTTCCAGCAGTTGGACTTGACGTCGAGTGTCTAGCAGTTGGAGGTGACACCGAGCGTCAAACAGTTGCATGACGTCAAGAGTCCAGCAGTTGGACTTGACGTCTAGTGTCAAGATCGCGAACGTCTTAGTTCCAATCGTAATAACCATGAGCGTCTAGCGTTGGAACATTGTTACGCCAGGCACTATATTAAAAGATACAGAAATAAATATTAATTGGAAAGATATTATTTTCTCAGACCAAGGCCCGCTTGAACTAACTCTTGGTGTCTGTTGGAGAGCGAGAATTAAACCTCTAAAAGCATTGAGGCCAGAATTCAGGACCTTAAGGAGTTGACTCCTAGGAAACAAGACATCTCTACCTTGGTTAGAGACTTGTAGCAGGAAGGGATTGATAATCTCTTTTCCCCTATTCATCTTTTAGTGGAGTTCTCTTAGGAGAAGTTCCTAAGATCCTTCTCCCTTCAGTTGACTTTAAGAAACTCACGAGAGATTTTTCTGAAGAGTTTCCAATTTATTTTGTGCCTGCTGCTTCTCGTCCCGCCTTCAGAGTTTTCGCCAAGGAAGGCGTCGAAGGAGTCTCTGTTTACTAAGATGGTGCTGGTAGGGCAGTGCAATAGCACCTCCTCAATGCAGCATAAAGAGCCTAACTGCAGATGTTGGTGCAGCAACACTTTCAACTGGAGCAGCAGGAAGTGCATTAGTGCTTTTGTGAAAGAAGGCAGTGTACCCTTTTTTGCTGTGTGCTTGTGGACTTAGGTCTTTGGGGTCTTGAGTCTGATCCTCCGTCAAAACCCTGAGCAACAATGCTGCAGTACAACCGGCTTTGTGAGAGAAGTCTAATAGAGCTTGAGGATGATGGGAGACTGGATTCAATGAGGCATTAAAGCCAGCTTTCTTATTAGGTATGCCAGGATAGCAAAGGTGGAGGTCTAGCCACGTTAAGGTTGAGGACCTGTTGGCAGCCCCACAGAGACTTTTACAGCCCCCCGGGTCGATCCCTGAGTCTCTTAAGGAATGCAGGCAATGAAGCAGGATAACTTTGCACCACCCCCCTTTTTTCTTCCTCTCTTCTCCCTCAAGAGTTGGTCAAAGACACAGGTTTTGGTGTCTAAATCAGCAAGAAAGTTTCTGCCTACTTTTTCTCTGAACTGCACAGACAACAGTAGGAGCCAGGCTTAATTACTTCTAGCGAGCCTGGGAGAGGAGAGGAGCAGACCTTTGGTCCGTGCTTTCACTAAAGGATGGATGCGAAATCTTTTTCCTAGTGAAACCTCCTTTATTAGTTACTCCGATAGACCTCTCTGCCAAATACAGAGAGGAGCCTACGAGACAGGCTATGCAACATCAAATGTCTCTCTTTTTAGAGAGGGAGGCTATTGCCCGGTCCTGGTTGTCACTGCTCTCAATGCCTTTGTTCAGAAGACAAAGTTCTCCATGGAGACATCGAAATCAGTCCGTACAGCAGTAGGAAAGGTCCACTGGATGATCTCTTTAGATCTCCAGGATGCTTACTTCCACATCCTCATCCATCCGAACTTCAAGCAATACCTGAAGGTTCGTGTATAGGATGAAGTTGTCCAGTTTTGGGCTCTTTGTTTCGGTCTAAGCACCACCCCTCAAATAGAGGGTGCATCTGTTAGGACCTGTCGTTCTTCTAATCCTCAGAACTCTTCCAAGGAATGTCGATTTTAAGAACTTCTTCCAGCTCCCTATTCCCTGGGAGAAGGAATGTCGAACGACAAAGGAAACTAAAGGCTTTAGCTCCCGAGCAGACGCCTACTCGAGCATAACTATTGACGCTTCCCAGGACGCCCACCTTCATCATAGGAAAGGTGAAGTGAAAGTTTTTTCGTCATCTTCGGATGACGCAGTGCCCAGGCGAGGCTGGCATCAACTTCCAGACCTCTGAAGAGGAAGGTGGACACGGTCAATCAGCGTCCTATCATGACACCGCAAGCTTCTGGTTTTAGTCTTTGGAGCAGTCCTGCAGTCCTGCAGTCCTGAGCGTTTTTTCTTTCTACCGAAGAAAACTCTCCTACCAAACATCCTTTTAGGATGTCGGCAACTGTCAAATAACGTCCAACTCACCCAGTTGCAGGACAGTTGTCTGAGCCTAGCATGACATCGCTTCATGCTCCTTCTCCACCGTCAAACTGAGAATTCCTGACCTTTTCCTCTGACCCTTGGTACATTTCCCTCCGACTCTTCCCCGTCAGTTTCCTCTGGAAGCTGAACGAAGAAGAGTGGTGGCCCTTTAACTTTAGGACAAGTCTCTAGGCTGGAAAATTTCCTGTTTCCCATAGAGGAATGGGAGCGGGTTTTCATGACAATGCCCTGCGAGTTGTATGGAGCTCCTTGGAACTGTATTTTGAAGAGGCTTGATGTCGTGGCTTCCAGGTTCTACAAGCAGATCCACCAGCGAGAGATCTTGTATCTCTGCAGTAAGTCAGTAAAGGGTCCATCTCTGTTCCTGACAAAGGAAGCAGAAATGATAGCTGAAAATGGAGGAAGGCTAGTCAGGACTCTTTTACACCTAGTGGTTTCCTTTCGCCTACCGTAGTCTGCCTCCCCTTCCAGCCACTTGAGATCATCGCCTCTTTCTAGACATGCACACAAGCCTACCTTTAGGAAGAACCCTCATCCCATTCCTTACAGCTTCAGGTGTGAAATGGCACAGCAATACCCCTTTCACAGTAGATAGGGTCAAGGGCACAACCAATACAGGAGAGGAAAGCGAGCACCGCTCATCTACTAGGTATGGCAGTCCTCCTTTGTAGTCACCTGTGGGAGGTTGCCTGCAACTCCGATGAATGAAATGGCAGTCACAGGCCAAAACAGGGGAATGTGGAAGTTGTTTTGTCCGGGTACCGCCTCGGGTTCATCAACTCTCCCCCTCTTCTGGTTTGACTATCGATGATGTCATTGTCCTACCACCACGCATCGCCGAAGGGTGTTATCCAAGAGGTCAATGATGGCTCCTCAACTTCTTCACTTAACTCTTATAGAGAAGTTATTTGGAGGCTAGAGACCAGTCATAACCCTCTCAGCCCTGAACGAGTTTGTTTTACAAACCATGTTCAAGATGTAGACTCCATTCAGTCCGGCAGGCGATCAGGCCATTAGACTTCATGATGACAATTGACTTGATGGATGCGTACTTCCAGACTCCATAGCTGGCAGAGTGTACCAATTTAAAGTACTCTGCTATTATCCATCAGTAGTTACAAGTTTTTAACAGAGTTTTTACTCTAGTGTCTTCATGGGCACATGCCTACAGCATTCGTCTTTCTGCGTTACCTGGGCGATTGGTTGATCTTGGAAGGTTCAGAGGACGACCTTCTTTTCCACTGAGACGTGCTTCTTTCGTTCTGTCATGATCTGGGGATGGTATTGAATTTAGAGAAGTCAGTCCTAGTGCCCAAACAGAGACTAATCTATTTAGGTATAGACAGGTATTGAGTTATTAAGATACTACCCCTAGAGAGTTATCGGGTCCTTTGACTGGCCAGACTGTACTACATTGGATCCTTATCTCTGATTACGGATCACTTTCCTTTCGCGTACACATACACCGAATAGTCTGGCTTATTCTTTACATATTCTCCTCTGTCCTCAACAACCAACAACACTGGAATTACCAAACAATTCTTCTTCACATAAGGGATTAACTACTGCGCTGTAATTATTCAGTTTCTACTTTCCTCTTGGCAAGGGTAGAAGAGGCTCTGTAGTTATGGTAAGCAGCTCTTCTAGGAGAAGGACACTACTAAATCAAACTATTTTTCTTTAGTCTTGGGTAGTGCCATAGCCTCTGTACCATGGTCTTCCACTGTCATGGGTTAGAGTTCTCTTGCTTGAGGGTACACTCTGACACACTATTCTATCTAATCTCGCTTCCTCTTGTTTTGTTAAAGTTTTATAGTTTATATAGGAATGATTTATTTTAATGTTATTACTGTTCTTAAAATATTTTTTTCCGTTGTTTCCTTTCCTCACTGGGCTTATAGCATCCAACTTTTCAACTCTGGTTGTAGCTTAGCAAATAATAATAATAATAATACAACACCATGCGATTGGCGTCATGAGAGTAGTCAGTATAAAATAGTGTGATATCCTTCTTGACTAATCTTTTCAGTTTTCAAAAACACAGGCCATTTCTATAGTTCACTTGATCTTCCTGGTGCCAAGTCTCTTATAGCTCAGTTAGTGTGTACTGTATAAGGGTTTGGATTTTATAGGGAATTGGAGATGTATTTCCTTTGGAAGTTTAGCATGCCCAAGAATCCCCATAGGTCACGAAAGTAGTGGACTTTGGAAAGTCCTCAATTTTATGGATGTACTGGAGCTTCTTCATCTTAGATTGATAATTAAATGGTGTACATATATATCAGGCCACCCAAGAACACTTCTGAAGTTGATTCTGAAGTCCATGCTTCTAGACAGTTTCCAAAATCCTATATACCAAGTCTAGGTGCTCTTGAAAAGACCAACTTCGGATAGGAATTTTATCTGTATGGATAAACACTGTAGACTTTTGTTGCAGAATAAACCCCAACTTCCTGCTAACACTGCAGGTGTTTTCCTCAGTCCATACAAAAGATGCTTGAACTGCCATTGTTCAATGGCAGGGGAAAAGTCCTGAGCTTAAAGTAACTAGAAGTAACTTTGTATCAAGTTAATAGTGGTAGAATACACACTATATGGGGCTTCAGAGACCAGTCAGATACAGTGACCTTCTTGAGTTGCCAATAATCAACACACAACTATTCTCTTATCCATTGAAAGGACTGAAACAGCAGACAAGGACTAGGATGGAATACTGGGTTCAATAATTTCCAAATTCCACAACTCTTCAACCTTCCAATCAATAACTTTATTGACAGTTTAAGAAAACCTATAGACTTTGATAGATTGGTGTTTTGCTGTATGTGCAGCTGATATATAAAAGTTCTGCCACATATTCCTATGTATTTTTCTTCACTACTGAGGATGTTAAGGTGCCACTGAAACCTTACCTTCAGAGAAAGATAAAGATCTATAAACAGAGAGGCCTTTGGTTTCTTTAAATATTCATGTTGCAGTTAATGGTTCATCGCGTTTATATTATCATACCTGAAGAAAGGTTGTGTGCAACTACCACAGTGTAAACTTTACCTATAAGATAACCCTACTACACCCAGGGCCAGTAAAACAACCCCTTACCGAGGGCTAAGGCTCTGTCATCTTTGACAGGAAGGTTACCTGGTACTCCTGTGGCTTTTAAAGACAGATCTTGGTTTATGATGTTGCATCGTAAAAGAACTCGAAAGAATCTGATTTTAAATTCGGTGAAAGCTTAATATTTTTATACAAACCTGAAGTCCTGTATCCAAATTCCCCCTTAAACTCCCATCTTAAATCCTATGCCCAAATGGAAAGATGAGCAGGTTACATCATACGAGTGGGCGATACTGTCAAACTCCTCTATGTCAACTTTTGGCTGCCTTACTATCATGCTTCTAATGTGATTTCCAGCTTCAACTCAAGGATACTCCTAATTAATTGACATAGGTTTATTTAGCAAGGAAAGTAGCTTATTAGTTTTTCATTTTTTTTTAGCTAGGGAAAATAAAAGTCACTTAGAAATGTTGTAATTTATATCCATGCAATAGTTCAGTAATGTGATACTGATTACTGTACTATCTTTTTCAGGATTTTATGGAAGATGGCTCATCGCGTCCGTTGCTTTTTTGACATTGAGATTGATGGTATACCGTCAGGGCGCATCATATTTGAGCTTTTCAGTGATGTTTGTCCAAAAACATGTGAAAATTTCCGAGCTCTTTGCACAGGTAAGAATTTCTGTTAAGTAATATTTTTTGTTCCGTAACTGGAATACAAACCACACTATTTAATAGGGGGTATTACTTTCGGCGTAGCTGAAATAACGAGCCATTAATTTTCAACGAGGGTTAACTACCCACACCGCTAGTTAGCGGGGCTAGGGGAGGGTAGCTTACTACTGCCCCCCCTCACACACCTGTGATTGAGCTCACTTTGGTTTCGGCTCGGATGGTGAACGAACGTTGCCGCTCTTCATCCTCGCCGAATATTGGCAGCCATTAATGACTTTTGCTTTTTCTTTTTCTCTTAGTGTGTTTGTGAAGGTGACTTCTGCGACCATGCGCACCTGCTCTGGACTCTCCAGCCGCCCTTGTGGGACATTTATGTCGGCAGTGGAGACTGATCCTCACACCCTTTGTCCTTTATGCAGAGGTCAACGGTGTGATAGCGTAAATAAGTGTAATGAGTGTAGGGAGTGGTCTTCCTCCCATTGGGAGAGGTTTGCGCGACGGCGGAAGAAGAAGTCCAAGCGGGATATTTCTCTTTCGAAGGTTTCTTTGAAGAAAGAAAAACCCAAGGCTTCTTCTTCCGTTTTCCGACCCTCCTCCGAAGCTCCTACTCGTTCGGTCTCTTACGAGAGACTGTCGAGTAGTAGCGTAAACCAAATTAATTTTGGACAACCCCGGTTCTCGAGAAATGATGTTGCTTCACCTAGCGAACTAGCCCTACCTCTCCCCCCGGGTGAGGCCTTGTCACTAACTCCCCTTTTACAGATTTGGTCCTCCTTGGGGCTTACAGGTCCGCCCTCCAAGGAAGCTTTGCTACAGTTCATCCGGATGGGTGCTTCTGTTAAGCAATCATCGTCGCCGTCAGAGGTAGATCCCCTGACCCTTGTCAACGTTATTGTGTCAGAGGTGTCTCATGTGCTATCATCCAACTCCTCTGCCACTCCAGACTCTACGGTGGTTGCTGCCGACTTAGTTTCCCCCGTTCCTGAACAGCCTTTGAGGAGGAAACTAAGTTTAACATCTGTCTCTCCTGCAAGTGTTTCTTCCCCTTGGGGGAGTTCACTTATAGGGACTCCTCTTCGGAGGACTGCTGCGGCGCACGGTCAGCTCGCTGATCCAACGGCCCCCAGAGGGCGCATTCGTCAGAAAGCATGCCTCCAACTTCGCCTTAGAGGTCTCCCTTCACCAGCGGTGAAGAGGCGCCTCTTTAGTTCATTGTTGACGCAGCGGTCCCCTGCAGAGGAGCCTCCGCTGCATTCTGACCTTCATTCATTGATCGTCTCTGCTCCTGCAACTAGTCTTGTAACTTCGGTCCTGGACCTCTCTGCTGATCTTTCGGTATCCCCTTCGGTGGATGGTCGCCCTTACAAAGGGCACACCTACCATCCAACCTCCAGACCTGCCGATCTGCCATCACTGTTCCTGTCACCGGTAGAGCCTATTGTAGCTCTACCAAAGTGCGCAGCTGCGCGCCATTGCCCTGCAGCTCGCCAACCGACAGAACTTCAGTGCTCGTCAGTCTGCAGCGCTTCGGCGCGCCCCTTCTCCTGCTCGTCCTTATAGAAGGCAGCAAATTCATGCGCCTGCGCGCCAACGTTCTCCTGCACGCCCCACGCTCGCACGCCCAGGGTCACCCACGCGCCAGCGCGCTTGCGCTCTCCTACGCGCCCACGATCTCCAGCGCACCAGCGCTCTCCTTCGCCCACGATCTCCTGTGGGCCAGCGCTCTCGTGCGCGCCAACACTCTCCTGTGTGCCTTTACTCTCCTACGCGCCAGCCTGTGCACCAATTATCTCCCGCGCGTCAACGAATGCATGCCTGCCATTATTCTCCGGCGCACAAACACACTGTAGGTGAGACAGCAGGCACATTGCAGCTCTCACCTGCGCACCGGCTCTCTCCTGGGCATTCGCACTCAACTGCACGCCAGATATCTCCCGCGTGCACGCACAGAGACATGTGCACGCGCCACCACGCGCCTGCGAGCCAACTCTCACCTGCGCACATGCACCAATATTCTCCCTCGCGCGCGCCCACCAACAGGCACGGGCGCAGGATTTACACCCGGCAATGTCCTCATTGCCTCATTCCCCTCCCTGCAAACGCATTCCAGCGCTCCCTGCGGGAGAAGGGAATCAGGCACAAGCAGAGGGGTTCAGGATCCCTAAACTGCCTTCTAAGGCAGACCCACCTATTACGGTGACTCCTCGTAGGGAACCTACGGTCCCTTTCCCCTCAGGATCTGTCTGACAGTGCAGCCTTGGTTCAGTGCCTTAGCCAGAGCTGTAACACAGGCATTCAAGCCCGTCCTGTCCGACCGCTCATCAGAGTAACCTATAGCTTTGGACTCAAGACACGGAACCATGGCTTCCTCTACCCCTTTGAAGAGGAAAAGAGGAGTTTCCGACGCGGTTACTTCCCTGAGGTTGAAGCTGACTCCGTGCAGACCATCAAGGCTAGTCCCTCCAGTTTCTCCCCATGGATACTCTCCCTCCCTGTCGGATGAAGACCATCCGTCACCAAGGGAATTTCGCGAGGAGTGACACTCTTCCATCGCACCATTGAAGGAAACCTCCCTTCACGCGGAGAGTTCCCCTCAATCTGAGACCAGGAGGGACATGACACTCAGGCCTTCGATGTTGGAGTGTTACCTCCTTCCTCGGAAGGAGTCCAAAGACTCCAAAACTTCTGCCAAAAGTCCTCCACTAGGGTTAGAACGTAGACAGCCAACCGCTCGAGGAATGTCCGCGACTCACCCCAAGAAGAGCTCTTGGGGATAGGAGACTTCGCTGCGAGTCCTACATCAGGAGGAGACCAACAAGAATCAGAGCATGCATTCTGGCAGGTTCTGGCTCTAATGAGGGTTCTCAATGGGTTTTCTGACCCAGAGATACTCTCTTGAGAGGGCAAAGACACGGTCTTATACTGCGTCTTTGGCACTCAGAAACCCTCAAAGACCGGTGCAGCCCTGCCCTGGTCTCAAGGGTTAAAGAGTACCAGGGACAAGATGACCCAACAGCTCTCCAAGTTTGCCTCCTCCAACCGTGCCAGCTCTACGAACAAGCTCCTCCCACCTCCTCGCATACAGTAAAGGAGGTACTTTGAGATCCTGGAGGAACCCAGTTCAGCTCCTCCACTTCACCATTCTTTGGAAGAGCTAACCAGGGGAGTCCCTCTTGAGAGACTCTCCAGCCGGCAGGTCTCGTTCTCGGCAGCCGAAGTCCTTAACCAGGAAAAGGTTACTAAGTATGCGATGCAAGGTACTTCGTGGCTGGACATCTGGTTAGGGACCTTAGGTATCCTGATGCGATCCGAGGATTTTTCTAAGGAGCGTACCAGGAAGGAAATGGAGACCTTTTTACTCTCAGGCACTTGCACGATAGTTTCTTGCCCACCAAGCCTCGAACTTTTGGGCAAACACTATCTTGAAACATCGAGATGCAGTGTCTGAGAGGTTCCATCAACAGGTCCCAAGCGTTGAGATAAATAGACTCAGACATTCCTCCCTAGAGGGGACCCATCTGTTTGAGCCTAAGGACGTGGAACTTGGTGCTGAGAGGTGGAGGAAGTCTCATCGAGACTCCCTCCTCCATAGGGCTTCAACAACTAAGCCCCAAAAACCTCCAGCACCTCAGCAGTCCCGTCCAACCAGGACCGTAACGACGAAACCCGCAGCGAAGACAGTTGTGTCTAATAAGCCCTTTCCTGTCAAGGATAGGAAAGGCAGTAAGTCCTCCAGGGGAGGAAAGAGTCCTAGTGGGAGCAGTCGAGGCCGCAAACGCTCGGATAGGCAGTCCCTCTGCGTTCCCCCCTGTGGGGGGATGCCTACAAAGTTACTTAGACAGGTGGAAGCAACTCGGGGCTGATTCCTGGACAATCTCCGTGATCCGTCTAGGATATCGCGTCCTGTTCATAACATCTCTACCTCCCCCGACCAGGAATCCAGTGTCAATAGACTCCCTTGCCATGGGATCGGCAAGGGGGCAGGCCTTTCGGGCAGAAGTCCAGACCCTATTGAAGAAGGGCGCTCTCCAAGAGGTCCTTGACGGGTCCCCAGGCTTCTTCAGTTGACTCTTTCTTGTAAGAAAGGCGTCTGGAGGCTGGAGACCAGTCATCGACCTATCAGCCCTGAACAAGTTTGTCAAACATACTCCGTTCAGCATGGAGACGGCAGACACGGTCAGACTAGCAGTAAGACCTCAGGACTTCATGTTTACACTGGACCTAAAGGATGCGTACTTCCAGATCCAAGTCCATCCGTCTTCAAGGAAGTACTTATGATTCAGCTTAGACAACAGAAAGTACCAGTTCAAGGTGCTGTGCTTTGGTCTTTCCACAGCACCCCAAGTTTTCACCAGTGTGTTTGCCCTATTGTCATCTTGGGCACACAGGATTGGCATCCGTCTCCTCCGTTATCTGGACGACTGGTTAATCCTAGCAGACTCGGTGTCAACCCTTCTTCAACACTGAGACAAACTTCTGAGACTTTGCCAAGATCTGGGGATCATGGTAAATCTCGAGAAGTATTCTCTGCTTCTTACACAGAGACTGGTTTACTTAGTCTTGATCATAGACACCAATCTCCACAAAGCCTTCCCATCAGACGACAGGATAACAAGGCTAAGAAAGGTCGCAAGACCCTTTCTCAGACGAGAAGAACTTCCAGCCCAAACGTGGTTACATCTCCTCGGTCACCTTTCATCGCTGGCCCGTCTAGTTCCCAATGGTCGCTTCAGGATAAGATCCCTCCAGTGGCAACTCAAATCCTGGTGGAATTTGATGCTGTTCTCAGACGCTTCAAAAAAATGGTGGGGGGCCCACATGCTACACCACACGACCTCAGGCCTTTGGTCAGAGTCAGAAAAGTACCTCCACATAAATCTCCTAGAGATGAAGGCCGTCTTTCTGGCCCTTCAACAGTTCCTGGCAGGCCACTTAATGGTGGTGATGAGCAACAACACCACAGTAGTGGCCTACATCAACAAACAAGGAGGTACTTTTTCGCAGCAACTATCACATCTAGCATTAGAGATACTGAGATGGGCCGAAATCCACTCGATACCACTATTGGCACGCTTCATTCCGGGCAAAGGGAATGTGCTCGCCGACAACCTGAGCAGAGCATCTCAGATAGTGAGTACCGAGTGGTCATTGGATCATCTAGTAGCCAAAAAAGTCCTGACTTTGTGGGGTTCTCCGACTGTGGACCTCTTCGCAAAGGCCCTGAATTAAAGGCTCCCGCTGTATTGTTCCCCAGTCCCAGACCCCAAGGCTCTCTGGCAAGATGCTTTCCAACAGCGGTGGGACAACATCGACGTTTACGCCTTTTCCCATTCTGTCTGATGAGGAGGGTACTCAACAAGACCAGAACCTCATAGCTCCGCTATGGCATCACACAGAGTGGTTTCTGGACCTTCTGCAGGTCCTAACAAAGCCCCCAAGAGAACTCCATCCACGACACAATCTACTCAAACAACCACATGCCAACATATTCCACAAAGCCGTAGCTTCGCTTCGACTTCACGCCTGGAGACTATCCAGCATCTCCTCTCTCAGAGAGGATTTTCGCAACTGACTAGGATGTCTGGATACCTGTGTAAGTCATCAGCAGCAGTCTACCAGGCAAAGTGGAAAGTCTTCTGTGGTTGGTGTCATGGAAGGGGTATCTCTTCACTCGATGCCACTATTCCAGCAATAGCAGAGTTCCTCATGTATTTGCGTGAAGAAATGCGCCTGTCGGTCTTGCAGTAAAAGGCTATCGCTGAGCCTTAAGCCTCACCTTTAGACTGAAAGGAATGGACATTTCTTCATCGCTAGAACTTTCCTTACTCATACGGAGTTATGAACTTACCTGCCCCCAGTCAGAAGTGAGACCTCCCCATGGAACCTGGTTCGAGTTCTCTGGTCTCTTAAGAGACCTCCCTATGAACCATTACGCCAGGCAACCGATCACCGCCTGACTTGGAAGACGGTGTTCCTGCTAGCTTTGGCTTTGGCCAAGCGAGTCAGTGAACTTCATGGTTTCTCATACGACATCGCCCATTCAAGAGGATGGGGAGAGGTAACGTCCAGCTTCGTCCCTGAGTTTCTTGCTAAGACTCAGAACCCGGGAGTAGAGGATCCACGATTCGACTCTTCCGTATTTCTAGTCTCCATACTGTAACAAAGGACCCAGACCATCTCTTACTATGCCCATTGAGGAGTTTGAGGCTGTATCTTTAGAGAACAGCCGCAGCCCGTCCTCATGTGCCTGCACTATTTTTCAGCATAGGAAAGACCAAGAGGAGGGTCACCAAGAACAGTAACGTCCAGCTTCGTCCCTGAGTTTCTTGCCAAGACTCAGAACCCGGGAGTAGAGGATCCACAATTCGACTCCTTCCGTATTTCTAGTCCATACTGTAACAAAGGACCCAGACCATCTCTTACTATGCCCAGTGAGGAGTTTGAGGCTGTATCTTTAGAGAACAGCCACAGCCCATCCTCATGTGCCTGCACTATTTTTCAGCATAGGAAAGACCAAGAGGAAGGTCACCAAGAACACCATCTCAGCATGGATTCGCAAGGTCATAGACCATGCACTGAATCTAGACCCTCCTCTGTCACGTTGCCCCAGAGCTCATGATGTCAGGGGCATAGCTACGTCCCTGGCATTCAAGAGAAAGTTCTCAGTGACGCAGGTTCTTCAAGCTGGTGTGTGGAATCGTCAGACCACATTCACTTCCCACTTCCTGCAAGACGTAACCTACAGGAGACTTGATACATTCTCTATCGGTCCTGTGGTGGCTGCACAACAGCTGGTTTAAAACCTCAAGCTCCTTATTGGACAAGTAGCAGAAGGTTTAGGGCATTGTTACCTGGTTTTAGTCTGCGTGAATGGAAAGGTTTGACTGGCCCTTATTCTTTTCTTCATTCTCCCCTCTCTTGGGAAAAGCAGCATCCTGGGTTCTCTGCATAACTGACCTCAAACCACTGCAGGTAAACCATGCTCCCTTGTGTACTTAGTATTAAGACTACTGTAATACTGTTGCGTCCCCATACCCTGACGAGGCGGTATTGAGAAAGTCCTAGTTACACAGTTTTTCCTTCTAAAGAACTCTGAATAACTTTACCAGGACAGTCACTCTTCTACATACCTCAACACACAGCTTGCGTAGGCCGCAGGTGCAGGGACTCCTTATTTTTTGAGTACTGATACACTCAGATAAGGAGCCCCCGGATAAAGCCAAAAGCCAGATTGGCTGGGACGTCCACCCTTCCTAATGGGTGAGTCGCCCCTATTAAATAGCGTGGTTTGTATTCCAGTTACGGAGCAAATGACAAATTCGTAGATAATTAGTATTTTTCCTAACTATACAAACCTTAGCTATTTAAGCAAACTTACCCACCAGCCCTATCCCCCTTGAAGCCGTACCTCCAAGCAAAGTGAGCTCAATCACAGGTGTGTGAGGGGGGGACGGTAGCAAGTTACCCTCCCCTACCCCTGCTAACTTGCGGTATGGGTAGTTAACCCTCGTTAAAAATGAATGGCTCGTCATTTCAGCTACGCCGAAAGCAATACCCCCTAGTAAATAGGTAAGGTTTGTATAGTTAGGAAAAATACAAATTATATACGAATTTTCAATATTAAACTTACCCTATGATCATATAGCTGTCAGCTCTGCTGCCAGCTATATGATCATCGGGTAAGTATATTCAAAAATTTATTTTACTAATGAAAATAACATTTTGTCATGTTTTAACAGTGAACCAATGCTGTCTTGACATTCATTTAAGAAATGTGGATAATTGTTTTTACACAAATACAAACCCTTGTCCTTTACAGTATTAGGAGTTTGACTTCAGCCGCAAGTAGTACGTACATACTTTAGCTGTCTCCAAAAATTTTGCAGTTTTGTCAGGGTAAACCTGGTAAAATTTGTGGCCGGATGAGATACAAACCTGCCTTTGATCCTCATTTGCTTTATTTTTTTTTTTTTTTCAGAAGATATGAGCGCAAGTAGTAGTGAATGGAGTTGGCCAGGAAGAAGAAGGATGCTAAAAAGAAAACTTCAGAGATAGTTGGGGCAACACTAAAGATATTGCTAAAGAAACTTTGACATCTTTTCTTCCAGTGTTTCTCCAGCTGCTGTGTCCCTTGGTATCCTCTATGGCAAAGGTGGCCTTGGGTTGATTCTTGTAGAAAGCAGAATTATCATCTTCCCTTCGTGAAGCTAACGCCTCCCTGCCTTGTCCACAAAGGTCTCCTGTGGCTTTATAGAACAACGAAAATCTGAACCTAATGAAGTTATGGCCCTCTTTTTGACATTGATACTGCTGTCGTAGTGAAAGCTACTGAAAGTGTTGGCCGTTACCAGGACCACTGAAACTTACTCTTCTGTGACTATCCCATTGCCTGCTACCTCTGTATAGGCAATGGAGAGTTTTCCCCTTCCTTTGTGGGAGTGTTGTTATTGGTCCTCAAGACCTCGACCTTGAAGAAGGCTGGGAAGAAGTATGTGCGCTCCCCCTGCTCTTTTAGTTCTTCTACCTCGTCTTCATCAGGTACTTCAGACACTGCTGGTTCTATGAAGAAAAAGTTGTCTAAGAAGTTATTTAAGACCAATCAACAGGAATTATGTGAGAACCTGATCGATCTCTCCTTACTTTAGAGAGAGAAGTAACTGTACCGATAATAGACCCAGCCAGGGAATGGGTCATGGTGCATGGTACAGGAGCATACGGTTCTGCTGCAGGTGTTTGGTCTTGTGTCAGACCAAGCATGTGTACAATGGTTCAGAAGGAAAAGTCCCAACCTTCTCTTACCCTTTCTCCTGGATGCGTGAGGTACACTGCAGTACTCTCCCTATAGATTCTGTGGTACCGAAGGGAGAGAGTTTGGTTTGTGACAAGGTTCCATTACACATACTCGATAGAGAATCGGTTGAAAGGAACCAGTGATTGATCTCCTTGCTATTAGGAGCAAAGAGATATAACCTCGCATTATCAGGAATATGGTCCCTGGTCCCCTCGTGATCAGCCACTTTGTGATCGTTCTCCTTGTGACATATGGGTCACTAGAAATTCTTCCACTTTCTTGCAAGGTAGAAAGCGTGATCACTTGTTCTTTTCCAGAGTGGTCAATCCATGCACCGGAAAGTTCCACGCCCATGGACAACTGAAAACAAGAACAGCTGTTTATCCTGAACTGTTCTGTCAGCTCTCATATGAGCACGGAGCTGTTTCTTAGTGTGCATACAATCGGCCACAAGGTTTTTTAACCCCTGGTAAGTAGTATATGTACAATGTATATACCAGCTTCCTGTAAGCACCGACACATACTACAGAGACTAGAGTATGCAGTACTTCTTCATTCTCTGGGTGTGTGAGGGCCAGTGGCAGTTCTTTTGGGAGGTTGATTGCGCTTGATCAGGACCTTACTTCAACTTCTATAAAGTAAACTCCCAGTTCCGTTCTCGGTCCTGTTGCGAAAGGCTTGGTCTCGCTCCTCATGAGACAGGAAAGTTTGTCCTTCCAAATCTTGTTCAGAGTGGCATACGCTTTGACTGTGACTTGAATTATGTAAACGGGACCCCCTTATAACATGCTCTTGATCATCATAGTCACTCCAATCTGGCAATAACTGATTGAGCCCCGGTGGAATGATTATGCTCAGGAAGATCACTTTAGTCTTGCTCCCTGCCTTCCAGGGAAGCAGAGAGAAAATGGTAGTTTCTACTTCCTAATCTCTGTTGGTAAAAAGCAGTTGTGATTGCTCCTCTCCTTTCAAGAAGTCTTGGTCCCCTGGAGACCAGACTCCTTGTAAGAAGATATCCAACCTTCTGATCTCTTGGACCAAGGCATCAAAGGCAACAGAGAAGACTCCACATTCCTCCAAACAAAGGTGGTTAGTTTCATCTGATGCTTTAGGTTCAGATGCAGTGACCCAAGAAATCTTCTAAAAAAGAATGTTCCACTTTGCAGTTCCTCTCCAAGTTCAGATCAGGTGGTTTCTGACTCCCTATCTGAGCGCAATGATGTTAGGTCCAAGCGCTAGCCTGCATTTAAGGAGGACAAAGCCAGAATACATTCTGCTAAAGATGATCACTCGTTACAAGTGTCTGTTGAGGGTGACTCCATCAAGGGACAAGTCATGCTTCGGCTGCTCAATCTAAGGATTACTGGCCCTGTCTGGTCTTAGGCCCCGATTGGTCCTATGCCAAGTCAGTGAAGATTCCTTCCTCATACGTGGAACCCTCCACTGGAAAGAGGATCTCTTGGGATCTATCAGACTCAACCACTCTAAGATCAGGGTCCTCTGCCAGCCAAGGCAGACAACCCTGAGATGGAGTTGACCTTCCTTAAGATCTTGGGTGCTTGGTGAACTCGATAAGTCATCATTCGGAGGTCTCAAATCAAGTGGCCTTCATTACAGCGCTCCTCAATCTTCCCGTCTGAACCTCAAACTACCTTTGTCCAGACTAACAAGGGCAGCTATGAATAATATAAACTTCCTGATCATGGGGACAAGGAATTCTCTGCAGTTTAGTCAGTCTGGCAAGGTTCTTCCTTCAGTATTTTCTAGACTGGAAATTTTTATATTCAGGAATGTGCACCATCCACCCCTTTGCTAATCAATAATCTGATAAAGGTCTTGCCAGTTGAGAATCTTAAATGAGAGCACCTCTTTTTTGGCTTTGTGGCCACTGCAATTGAATCAGCATCCATGAGGAACCTTCAGACTATGTCATGGATTGACCATTGGTTAGGGGTTGTAGCCTGTGTTCCACCTTCCCTCAGATGACCTGAAGAGGAAGTTCACTAACTTCATTCTCCCGGGGCTAAGGTGGTTACCTTCTTAGCAAGTCACCCAATGAGTTAACTGGGTACTCATATGGAGAAGATGGAACACTGCCCTTTCTCTATCGAACTCGGTGTAGGATGCACCATTCCTGTTTCTGTAACAGGACGTTGAGGCGACGGTCTAGAAATGGAGGAAGGTAAGCTTATTGGGGAAAAGTTTCTTCTAAGCTCAGGATACCAATACTTCTTCATCTTCTGCTTCAAGACCGGCAACATAAATGTTGATAACCATACCTAAATCCAAGCCCAACTCAGCCCTGAGAATCCTTCCCCTTTTCACCCTAAAGTCATCTGAAATAGATATCCTGGCTTCTACAGTAAACTGTTACTGATGGAGAAGTCAACAGAAGGATGGAGACCGATGATTGACCTCTCTCCTTTGAACGAGTTTGTTCCACAAACTCCATTCACGATGGAGGCAGTAAGCAAAGGTCGGGCTGTTATGGCTGCCATCAGGAGGGGATTTTTTTTTACTTTCTACCGACCTGAAGGACGAGTATTTTTAGATACCCATCCATCGATTGAGCAGGAAGTACCTCCATTATGTCCTCAATGGATTAGTGCAACAGTTCAAAGTTTTGTCCTTCAGACTAGCCATCGCTCTGCAGGCATTCATTTGTCTTCCAAGTGTCTTGATGGAGAGCTGATCCTGTCATCTTTAAGAAGACATGTCCTCTCAGATCGAGACAGACTCCTGCCCTTTTCCACGATCTGGGGATTGTTGTCAATTGGAAGAAGTCTTGTCTCAAGCCCAAGATAGGACAGGGTACCTGGGGATGTTGACAGATACTGCAGCAGCGAAAATCTTTCCGACAGATTATCTTGAAAGGTTGTGCAACCCTTTCTTACAGTTCAACATTTCCCTATATGTCAAGGATAACATCTTCTAGGACATCTTTCATTGTTTGAAAAACTCGTTCTCCATGTGTGCCTTCACCAGTGATCACTACGGTGGTGTCTGAAGCATCACTGGTCACCTATTTTGTGTTGTCCTATTGGAAATATCCCTGCGAGATTGGGGTTGGAGTCCTGCTCAAAGTCATTGATTTTCTGTAGTGTCTGTAATCTCATCATCCTTGTGAGTTAAGGATACTGAGTTTGGGAAAGCTTGAGAGGAGAGGGGGCTTGGGTGCTGATCATATTTATATATGTTTAATCTCTAGGGCAATGTCACAGTCCTTTGTCTCTGCCATTCATGAGTAGCTTTTAAACCTTTAAACTCCCCAGTTCTGGTGAAACATCAGTGAGGGAAGATCTTAAGAGGTGGTTGAACAACAAAAACTCCACCAAGAGATTCTCTCTTGACTCTTCTGGAGCAGTTATTCAAAGACGCATTGAAGGAGGGATGGGGTGCACACCTTATAGCAAACATCACCTTGGACCGTGGTCCAAAGAAGAGAAAGGTCCGCACATGAATCTGCTGGAAATCTGAGCGGAGCTTTTATCCCTGTGAGCTTTTCAACAGAGTTTTATAGGGCATTCGGTAGTGTTGATGAGCAACAATTTGACCGTAGTGGCCTTCGTCAACAAGCAGGAAGGTGCTGTTTCACAGGACCAGTGTGAGTTGGCGAGGCAGGTACACACTTGGGCATTTGATAATGTGATGGAGCTATTAGCAAGGTGCATTCCTGGGAAGACGAATGCATTCGCTGACATGCTCAGCTGCAAGGCATAGGTAGTAGTGGAAGAGTGGTCCCTTCTACCAAAAGAAAATGCTTCTTGCTCTTTGGAGTTCCTTAATGATCAACTTATTCGCAACACAACTGAACAAACACTGTTTACTGTTTTCCAGTTCCAAACCAAGCAGCAGCAATGGAGGACGCATCTCAACATTTGTGAAGCAACCTGGATGCTTATGCTTTTCTGTTGTTCCGTCTAATTTTTTGGGTCATCAATAGAGTGTTGGAGACCTGGAATGTCAGGATGACCCTGGTAACTCGACTCCCGTGCGCACAACCGAATGGTTCATCAATCTGCTGATGCTCCTTGTCAAGGTACCAAGAGAACTACCTTGTGGCCTAACCTCTTGTGTCAGCTCCTCCTGCAGAGATTCCATAACTTCATGGTGTCCCTGTCACTTGACATGTGACAGTTATCCAGTATATCCTCCAAGTGATGGTTTTTCACGAGCCGCTGCAAGGGAGATGTCTTCACAGAGCCTCTCCAGCTTTTTACTAAGGGAAGTGGGCCATCTTCTGCGATTGGTATTGTAGATGGGATATTTCACAGGTTGGAACCTCTGCAAGTAATTGCTGAGAGAAGCATCCCTTAGTTGTCACTGTAAATAGCTCGCAAAGTTTCGGGTATTGATCCCATTTTATATTCTGAAGAATTTTGCAGTCAGACAAGTGGTGAAGGCCAAACAACCTGCTCAGCCTAATATTCTGGCTAGTATACCCACAAGTCCTACAACACTTATGTTCTTGGTCCTGTGGTGTAATGCTGGCTCTAGTAGTTGTGTAGCCTGCCCAACTTTTATACAGCACAGGAAGAATGTTGTCTTCGGTAACGTGTTTGATGTAAGCTTGGATGATAGGTAGAATGACTGGCTCTACATCTTTCCTTTCCCTCACTTGGGGATGAAGTGTCTGTACCATTACATGCTGGATCTAACATTGATGCTGTTAAGCTTCATTTCCGAATACCCTTCTTTGTACAGATAGAAGATTACTTGAGTCCTCTCCTTTGCTCCTGTATGGGACTAGGGAGGACTGACATATATACTGTATTCCAGGAAAGAGAAAGATCCAACCAGTTCAGTTCAAGGGGGGACTTCCTACCCTCCTGAGTCCTTTAAAGTTAAATTTTCCCACCTAGACCTACCTTCGCAGTCCTGAGCTAAAAATCAAAGTCCAAATCTTTGTCAGGAGAGTGAGAGGTTCTACTCTCCATGTTTCACTACCTGCTGTTAGCTATCACGTTGATGATTTCAAAGGCCGTTCTAACCCTGCTGAAGATCATTCCTTATTTTGAAATGACACTTTTGTATAACTAGGAAAAATATAAATTCCTTATAAAATTTGTCTTGAGAAGTTTGGGTTTTGAATATATGAGCAATGTAACTCGCCAGAGAGAATGAAGTAAATTGATTATTATGATTCTGTATTAGATACCTAATTTCAAAAATGGTTCTTTTCAGGGGAGATGGGAAATGGTAAAATTACTACCAAACCATTGCATTACCGAGGTGTCAAGTTCCATCGAATCATTAAGGATTTCATGATACAAGGTGGGGATTTTAGTGCTGGGAATGGCACTGGTGGTGAATCGATTTATGGAGGACAATTTGAAGGTGAGTTTATTTTTTATTTTAAGAAATCATAGAAACATTTGATTCGTAATAAGTAACTTAATCTATATTTAAACTAAAGTTTGGTATAACTAAAACTTATCATAATTGCATATTTAAAGAGAATTGGGAAGAAATAGAAAGGGAAGAGATTGAAAATTGTCAGAAACAAGAATATTTTTGTTCAAGGAAACCAAAATAATAATTTTAGTATGAATAAAAATTTATAAAATAGAATTTAATAAATTTAATGTGCTCAGCCTGTTTTTAAAGTGCTTTCAATTAGAAAAATTGCAAGGTTTTATTCAAGAAATGTTGAAGTTAGAAATTACATTTGTTCCTGTACAAAATATAAACCTTCCGCTCTTTACTATGGAGTATTATTTTGGTGAAGCTGAAACCAGATGTAAAGATTTTTTGTCAGGGTGTAACTACCCATTGCTAGTTAACGGGTGGGGGGGGAGCGGGGTGCGTTAACCCTCCCGCTCACACCAGCAGTAGCAACTAACTGTCACTTTTTATTTCGGTTCAATAGAGTAAAGACTTATTCTTTCTCTCCCGTCAAACATTTTTAACCGATTATGGTTAAAAACAACTGGCCTAAAGCTTAATAAAAAATATCCCTTTCTTTTAGAGCTGCCTTCCTTTTGGCTTACGGGTTCCCTGTGTAAGGAAGGTAGCAGGAGGTCTTTGCCTCCACCTCTGCTGCTCACCCCAACGTCCGCTCTGCTAAGGCGGGCTGGCATTAACAGCGAGTGACTGACAAAACCAGCTCCTCGGAGTGAATTGTCGGGTAACCCTTCGGGGTAAACCCAGAAATGAGCTTCGGCTACATTTCACAAGGAACACTCGATGTCGACCTTATACTTGAGGCAGAACCTTAGCTCATTGAAGAGAAACAGAGGGTACCTGTCCAGAGGTTTGCCTCCAGGTGTTGGATAATTTTCCCTTTCCAGGGAGAGTTAACCTCCACCAGGAGTTGAGCAACTTTCCCTTCCGAGGGAGAGTTACTCCACCAGCTACTGTCCAATCTCCCCACTTGCAGGTAGAATTGCAGGCGGAGGCAAACAGAGGTTGGTGGTCTTTCCCGTCCGCAGGAGAGACTACCTTCATCTGTGGGGTTTACACTATGGCGGAACCTGGATTCGTCCATGCCTTTCCTTGCTCTTCGGAGCTTGTCAACAAATGAGTTAGGCAATTGCATATAATTCCTACTCACTGCCGCTGTACCCCTTAGGGTACGAAACTACAGTGATCCCTCGCTACATCGCGGTTCGACCATCGCGGATTCAACACTTCGCGGATTTTTTTCATAACGCATGTATATACATATATCGCGGATTTTCCGGAAATTTCGAAAATACCGCGATGTGCGAGATTGGAGAAAGTAAGGAAAATTGAATCATGATTGATTTCAATATAAATGAAACTTTGAGGAGCAACAAAGATATCATTTGTTAGAGAGATAGAGAGAGGTAAGGAATGGGAGGTAGTGAAAAGTAGCCCACAGAGAGAGATGAGAGAGAGGAGAGAGAGAGAGAGAGAGAGAGAGAGAGAGAGAGAGAGAGAGAGAGAGAGAGAGTTGTTTTAAATGTAATAACAAAAAAATTTCATAGGTTTTAACACATTGGTGCTTATGTAATATCAACTGTATAGACGGTTTGAAAAAGTTAAGAAATGGTATAAACGATACTTTGTTAGTGTATTCGTACGCTCTCAAGAGCGGCAGTTAGATGTCAGCTGATCTGATCACAGCCAAAAGTAATACTAAAAGATCTGATCACAGCCAAAAGTAATACAAAAAGAAGTCAATAATACTCGATTTTTAAAACACAACCCGAAACTTAAAAACAAAAGTACACGCTTTCTTAATGTGCAATTAACTATTTAAAGAGTAGCAATTTTCTAGAATAAAATGATGTTTCCCAAAAAATAGTGATTTGCTGATGAAATCGGATGCCGTATTTTAGCAACGATTGAAATGGATGTAAACTCGGCATAATTTTTTCGTTTCGTATTTAATTGACACTAAGAAAACTAATTTTAGTTTCTTCATCTATATGTAAGTATTGTATAACACGAAGAGAGAGAGAGAGAGAGAGAGAGAGGAGAGAGAGAGAGAGAATCAGCTGTTGTAATCGAATTCCGTGTTTTTGTTTCGTGAGAATTTCATCGCCACGACTAACAACAACATACTGTACTGAACTTTACAGTATTATACAGACTACTGTAATATGATAAAGTAAAATATTTGTAATAACCTATTTTATATGAAATGGGGCTATTTTTTTTTTTTTCTAAATTTACATTTACGTATGTAAAACAACTCTCTCTCTCTCTCTCTCTCTCTCTCTCTCTCTCTCGTAAATTGTTTTCCTGCTTTGCTACGTATGTATGATTTTATATAGATACGGTAAATAATATTTGTAATAACATATTTTCTAAAAGCTTTTACTGTAATATCATTATTTATCACTTTCATCATGCGCGTTAAATGCCTTCGTTTGTTTACTACGATCGAAGATGGAGCGTACTTTATGACGCCGCCCATAAAGAAAAACATTTCATTTGGAAGTCGTAAGAAAAATTAAGTAAAACATTGGTAATAACAAAATAAACATACTGTATAATCAATATAATCGATGCAAAAACTAACCTATACACAGATGTGTACACTAAATGCGTTTGTTTCTTCATTATGATCAGAGATAAACGTAAACAAAACATTGGTTGCCATTTTTTATCGTGCTTTTTGGCGTGTTTAGGAAACGCATGATATAAAATCGCCTTGAATATTTGTTCCTGTTTTAGTTTAGGGTACTGTAGTACATGCATTAAGTGTTCTGTACATTAAAGGGTAGTTTGTTAACAGTACTACGTACAAAGGAAGGTTTTAAAAGTCTGAATATACATGTTAAATAAATAGGTAAATATGGTGTCACTACTTCGCGGATTTTCATCTATCGCGGTCGGGTCTGGAACCTATCTACCGCGATAAACGAGGGCTCACTGTAGTCTCGTTGCAGTTTCCCTCTTGGATTTTTGCCGCAGATGGTGACGACTATGCTTGCATCCACCTCCTTTCCCATCGACAAGTCTCGTAGGCCTTAACTTGGCGGTTATTGCCACATCGTGCGCCTTTGAGCACATTAAAGCTCTTAGAGCTTTGTGAGGCCAAGCTCTTTGTGACCTGTGCCTCATGATGTTTCCCAAAAAATAGTGATTTGCTGATGAAATCGGATGCCGTATTTTTAGCAACGATTGAAATGGATGTAAACTCGGCATAATTTTTTCGTTTCGTATTTAATTGACACTAAGAAAACTAATTTTAGTTTCTTCATCTATATGTAAGTATTGTATAATACGAAGAGAGAGAGAGAGAGAGAGAGAGAGAGAGAGAGAGAGAGAATCAGTTGTTGTAATCGAATTCCGTGTTTTTGTTTCGTGAGAATTTCATCGCCACGACTAACAACAACATACTGTACTGAACTTTACAGTATTATACAGACTACTGTAATATGATAAAGTAAAATATTTGTAATAACCTATTTTATATGAAATGGGGCTATTTTTTTTTTTTTTCTAAATTTACATTTACGTATGTAAAACAACTCTCTCTCTCTCTCTCTCTCTCTCTCTCTCTCTCTCTCTCTCTCTCTCTCTCTCTCTCTCGTAAATTGTTTTCCTGCTTTGCTACGTATGTATGATTTTATATAGATACGGTAAATAATATTTGTAATAACATATTTTCTAAAAGCTTTTACTGTAATATCATTATTTATCACTTTCATCATGCGCGTTAAATGCCTTCGTTTGTTTACTACGATCGAAGATGGAGCGTACTTTATGACGCCGCCCATAAAGAAAAACATTTCATTTGGAAGTCGTAAGAAAAATTAAGTAAAACATTGGTAATAACAAAATAAACATACTGTATAATCAATATAATCGATGCAAAAACTAACCTATACACAGATGTGTACACTAAATGCGTTTGTTTCTTCATTATGATCAGAGATAAACGTAAACAAAACATTGGTTGCCATTTTTTATCGTGCTTTTTGGCGTGTTTAGGAAACGCATGATATAAAATCGCCTTGAATATTTGTTCCTGTTTTAGTTTAGGGTACTGTAGTACATGCATTAAGTGTTCTGCACATTAAAGGGTAGTTTGTTAACAGTACTACGTACAAAGGAAGGTTTTAAAAGTCTGAATATACATGTTAAATAAATAGGTAAATATGGTGTCACTACTTCGCGGATTTTCATCTATCGCGGTCGGGTCTGGAACCTATCTACCGCGATAAACGAGGGCTCACTGTAGTCTCGTTGCAGTTTCCCTCTTGGATTTTTGCCGCAGATGGTGACGACTATGCTTGCATCCACCTCCTTTCCCATCGACAAGTCTCGTAGGCCTTAACTTGGCGGTTATTGCCACATCGTGCGCCTTTGAGCACATTAAAGCTCTTAGAGCTTTGTGAGGCCAAGCTCTTTGTGACCTGTGCCTCATAGTTTCTAACTCTAAGGAGGAAGAAACAGCTGGTCTTAAAGTCCAGCACAGCCTTTTTTTGTTCACTTCTGAGGGGATGACCTAAGGCTACTCACCATCCCCCTTTGCAGGTAAGAGAACCTTAGTTTCGGAGCTCTTCTGCCTCGCGAAGGTCTGCGAGTAACCTAGGTTGATGGGTTTGCAAGACCCTCGTCTCACCTTAGTTCCCATGGTGGGTTTGCGAGACCCTCACCTTAGTAACCGTGACGGGTTTGTGAAACTCTCCTCACCAGCGCTAGAGTAGTGTACGCTACTGTGTCTAGCTGTAAAGGTAAGATTCAATGCTGGTGTTTTCAAATTCTCGTTCACTGGTTTTTGCCGGCGTTCGTGAGCGCTTGCCTGCGTTTTGCGGACGCTCGTCAGCATTTGCTAGAACAGATGGCATTAACTGGTTCTTGCTGACTTTCACGAGCACTTGCCAGTGTTGGCGGATATTCGCCAGCGTTTGCGGACGCTTGTCAGCATTCGCTGATTCTCACCACGTTCGGTAGCGAGCTTATACAAAACTGCCTGGTGTATGTGTATTTTCTGCATTCTTGGACAACAAACCCTTCATACAAGACTTTGCCTCTTCATGGGAACTCTCTTCTCTGAAAAGTTTTACACAACTATAGGCTTTTGTTAAAACTCTAACAAAACTCAAAGTATGATTGTAAGTAGGTCAAGGACAATGGCTCCTCAACATCCGGATCTCAGCATTGATAATGTTTCTTCAACTTAGAATTACCGTATATCCCGTGTCATAAGACGCTACAAGTGGTAAGATGCACCCTTAAATTAGCAAGGCAGTTCTAGAAAAAACTTCTTAGTACAAATCCCTAGTCAGAGACTCTTGCGTGATTACTGTCTTGCACCGTAACTTTTCTTATTTTGGGTGAATTATGAAATGTTTAAGTTAATATTGATTAGCCATAGGCCGATTATCCCAATTTTATTACATATTCATATAAGAAACCTCTAAAGTTGTCATAGTTTCCACCACAACTACACGTTTAGTCAGAGTGTTTGGTGTTTCAAGTGTTGTTTACATCAAAGCAGTGTTGCCAAAGGTGCATAAAATTTTGTTAAAGATTTAAAATTCTAGTACTAATTCAAAAATTCCTCGTACAGCCTATAAATTTTCACACAAAATGTAATTATTGATTAAAGAAATGTAGACATTCTTTTAGGTGCAATAATTTTGTTACTGTTTGTGTTTCTAGGTCTAGTTACTTTTCTGCTAACTTGGTAATACTGCACTCAACAAACAGAATTTTTTTCCAACTGTCCGTTTGTATTATTTCGTAACTCAGGCAACAAAGTCATTATCAATATATTGCTTTATTACAAAATGTCAACAAAATATGAGAATATAGATACATACATCATAAACAACTCTGTCATAGCGTCGTCTGCTATGAGACTATTAGTTGGCATGTTTTCTTGTAGAAGAGGGTTAGCAAGTCATCAGCTGATTACAAAAAAACAAAAAAAAAAAGTTGCTACTGTACTTCATTTTAGTATGTGCAATATAAAAATAAATGATTTTATTACATATCAGTGATAATTGTAGGATTATATTCTATCTCTCGTGAGTTTGAGTGCTTGTATGTCAATAGTTGGGTGTTTGAAGGGTGTCAAACTCCCTTATACAACTTTTTCTTAAGTGTCAAGACGCAGGGTGATTTTGGAGGGCACTTTTCGTGAAAAAAGGTGCGTCTTATGACACGGGAAATACGGTACTCTTTTAAAATTTTACCTGTGATTCTCCAGCAAATTTACTTTTGAGAAACACATTAGGTCTGTGTCTTCTTCAATTGCACAAAAAATTTGCTTATTGAAAAAGTCTTCAGATTTTCAGTGGTCAATCTATTCTGAAGAAGTGTTAGATTTTCAGTGATCAATCTATTTTGAAGAAGCGTTTTAATTCTTTCATTTTACCTTGTTTCGAGTATTGTTCTCCTATCGTCTTCAGCTGCTGATTCTCATCTTAATTTGTTAGAGAGGAACTTACAGTTTGTTAAATTTCTTATTCCTGATCTAGATATTAATCTTTGGCACTGTCATTCAATTAGTTCATTACGCATGTTGCATAAGATTTTTCATAACTCTGACCATCCTTTACATTCATATCTTCCTGGGCAGTTCCATCTTGTTCGTAATAATAGGCATTCAGTTAATTCTAATAGTCAGGCCTTCTCCATCATCAGGCTCAATACTACACAGTATTCTAGAAGTTTTATTCCAGCTGTGACCAAGTTGTGGAATGATCTTCCTAGTCGGGTAGTTGAATCAATAGAACTTACAAAGTTCAAAGTTGCAGGAAATTTTTATTTTGCAGAACAGACTGATATAAGTCTTTTTATGGTTTATATATGACATATCAGTTTTGATGATGTTACTGTTTTTAAAATATTTTGTGATTTTTTCTCGTTTATTTATTTCCTTATTTCCTTTCTTCCCTGCGCTATTTTTCCCTATTGGAGCCCTTGGACTTATAGCATCCTGCTTTTCCAACTAGGATTGTAGCTGGGCTAGTAATAATAATGACAATAAAAGGCTGAAACGAACTCCTGTTGTGCATGCGCTCTCGCCAAGACAAAACCTTAAGGTTATTGCCACAAATATGGGTCACTAACGATGGGTGGAGTTCTTGTTGGAACGCCGAGTTTCGTGTAACATAATCCTTCTGGTTTTTTTTTCTTTGGCTTTGTTGCCTGACAGAATGGAGAGCTTACAAGGTTATTATTTCAAGCCTTCAGTCCCTAGGGAACAGTACGAGTTTCTGATTACATTTACGGACAATAGCAAGCCCTGCCTATAAGGCGGCCAGACAAATGTTGTCAGCTTCTCATTACGTTTATGAACGATAGCAAGCCCCGTACACAAGGCGGCCATATGAATGTTGTCAGCTTCTCATTGCGTTTACGAACGTTAACAAGCCCTGCCCGCAAGGCGGCCAGAAAATCTTTTTCAGCTCATTATGTTTATGAACATTAGCAAGCCCCTCCCACAAGGTAGGTAGGCAAACGGGAAGAGGTATGATGTCTACACTAGCTGTATGTTTTTTTTTTTTTGTGGGCGCACAGCTAGTCGTCGATCAAATTCCATAGGCATTAATGTTGCGATTCATCGCACATCCTTTATTCTCGCAAGGGGGCTCAGACTCTTCAAACGTTCACTTGAAGGCAGAGGTTACGCATGCGTGACCGCAGATGGACATGCGCATTTGCGAGTAAGCAATCTTTCTGCTGATAAGGACTTTAGACCATCTTACAATTAGAACTCCGTTGTAATAAATAATTAGTGTTGAAAGCTATATTCCTTATGGGAAACTAGGTTATGCCTTACTCTTCTTCCTTTACTTAACCAGACATATTAGATATGCGGTCTACCTTCATCCCAGGCAGTTCCTTCCTAATTACCGTTCGGAGGTATTAGTTTTTAAAAAATTACTGAGACCAAAACCTCACATAAGTGAATCTGTTTCCTGGAAGAGAGCATTCGAAACTTATACCAGTTTTGCCAATCAGAGACGAAGAATGCAAACGTTTTAGTCGTTCATAGGAAGGAGGTCTCAGTTATCAACGTTCTCCAACCGAGTGTGGACACAATTATGTTTGTCCGTATCCCTGGTCTGTGTTAATGGTCCGTAGATGGACTTATGTATACATTACCTGTCCAACAATAGATTGAAGATATGTCTCAATCTTACATTACAGAAATACTGTAGTTGTGAGATCGGTCGTTACCGACCAGTCTCTTAACCGAAAGCGATCGCTAAAGAGATTTACCCTGTACTGTAATAACATCTTCTTCCAAGGCGTACTGGCTACCGGTTTACCGTTTTTTAACATACATACTCGGCCAACTCCCATTGGATTGATGGCAGTTGGAGAATGAGATTCTTCCCCCCCCCCTTCATACCAGATGTATGCAAAAGGTTGCTCGTCTTCGTCATCTTGACATCAGCTTGAGATGTTACTTGCTACTCAATCTTTAGACCACTCAGGACGACACGAGGAGAATTGACTTTTTGCTTGAGGGTTAAGGTCGTTTGTTCCACTCAATGGAACTTGCTAGTCCTTTTGTTGACGACCGTACTGGTTGTTGGTTGACCAGGTAGTCTAGAGCCCTTCCTATTTTTCGATGATGGGGGAGTGGGCTAATTTTTTCATTATGGGTAAGGTGCTGGTACAACCTGTCTCCCGCAGTCTTAATAGCCTTTTATGAACGAATGCCTCCTCATGTAGGAGTGTATAACGCTACCCACCAGGCTGCTGCGAGAGACAGGTCGTATAAAAATACCTTGGTCCATCCGGCTTGGACGTAAACCCAGACTATAGTTTCGCGAGAAAATCTTGTGCTGTGTTTTCACCCATTCACTGAAGACACTCCTCGCAAGTGCACACAGGTAGCAATTACCTGTAAAAACTGAGAAAGGCTTGCTTTTCCAGCCCTCTCCTCGCAAGCACATGCTCCCAGCAGGACAAACTGGATGAGGTGCACAACCCAGCGCACCTTACCAGTCTTCGCCATGCCAGTGCACCTTACTAGTCTTCGCCATGCCAGCGCTCGCCTTTGCAAAGAGGAATGGCAGGTAGCTTCCCCTTCACAGACCGATCATCATCAGACATTCCACCCTTGATCAAGACCACACTATGCAAGAGATCAAGTACCGGAAGAGCTTTATCATGAGAGGCAAATTGCTAGCACCAGTGGCAAAACGGCTGGGGCATCTTACATCTCTCGAGAAGTTAGTGCCCCACGGCTGCCTCCACACATGGTCTCTTCAGTGACAGCTAAAGACCATCTGGTCTCAGCACAGAGACCCACCAAGTACCATAGTACTGGTGGGACCCAAACAGAAGAGAGACCTGAGTTGATGGGTGTTAGACACCAACCTCCTCAGAGGAGCAGATCTTCTCTCTCTTCCCTTGGATTTGCTGCTCTTCACAAATGCATTAAAAGAAGGGAGGGGGGCCTCATCTGTTACACCTGACGGCATCTGGACTTTGGTTCGAATCTGAAAGGCAGAACAACACAATCTCCTGGAAATAAGGTCAGCCCATCTGGCCCTCAAGTACTTCCATCGGCTCCTTTCAGGGCAATACGTAGCACTGATGAGCAACAACACTACAGTAGTGTCCCACTTAAACAGGGAGATACCTTTTCACAGCACATATGCCTGCTAGCTGTGAAAATCCTAAGGTGGATGGAAGAGAATTTTGTAGCCTTAACAGCCTGCTTCATCCTGGGCGAGAAGAACATGCTGGTGGACAATCTGAGCAGGAGGACTCGGATAATTAGCTCTAAATGGACAATTGACCTGTCCGGGACATCCCTCAACTGGAATTTCTTGTGTAATGCTCACCAGTACCGGACCCACAAGCTTTCAGGTAGGACGCTTTTCAACACCCATAGGACTAGATGAACGTCCATGCGTTCAACCCCCCTGTCATGTGTAGATAGAATAATATAGGAAAGAATGTTAAAACATGTGATTTTTCTACTCTTAGAGAAGCAGAGAGAGAGAGAGAGAGAGAGAGAGATAAGGTCCCGCTATTGTTTATTGAAGCTGTCATCGTCAAGATATTTATTATGTGCCTAGGCTGGTGGTCTTTGAGCACAACGATCCCCTGTCTATAGCGGACCAAGGAACCCATAGGAGAAGAAGAACAGTGTTTGTCGCCGAAGGATATACACATTAGCTGAAGGAGTCAACGTTATGGAATTTGATTACACCAGCAGAGCGTTCGCCTAGGTGTTATCAGCGGTTTCAAGGAACACCAATGAGGATGAAGAAACGAGAAAATTTCCTTATATGGAACTGTCCATAGTTAACCCCTCCCATACAGGGATATATAAACTTCCACGCGATCGAGAGAGAGGGAGTACGAAAGAGAGAAGAGGAGGAAGCCCGAGAGAGAGAGAGAGAGAGAGAGAGGGAGAACAAGCTCAGTAAAGAAGAGAAGGCGTAAGGACCAGAATGCAGATGTAACCAGCTTTGTCCGAGATGTCCTAACGAGTTGCCTCCCTCCCTCATTACCAACGACGAAACGCCAGACCTGAAATACCTCCGTCCCTGTCAACCGTCGAGAGCTGTTGAGAAGAGTAGTATATTCTTTTTGTATTATTTATCTACCATCTTGACTGTTCCCCTATTTGCTGGAGTGTAGTTTAATCAAATGATTTTCTTTGTTTAGTTCAGTGCTTCCTAAGTACTCAATCAAGAAACATTCACCTTTGACTAGTTGTAAATAAAATTATGTTTTCTTTTGCGAGTTTTCTTTCTATATTACCTATTGTTTCATTTTGGTTTTCAGTCGAGGAGTCCCCATTTCATTAATCAATTCAATAGAACCTGGTTCGATCCCCACGAGGATCGTAACACCCCCCACCCCTTCTGCCTAGTAAGGAGGCTACTGTACAAGGTAAGGGCATTGCAAAATCTATCAGTGACCCTCATAACTCTGGTGTGGCAACATACAAAATGATTTCTTGACCTTTGCATCTTCTCACAGAGGCACCAAGAGAGCTCCCTCCACTTCCCGAGCTTCTCGGACATCCATACATAAAGATTTCCAACCAAGTGATAGCATCACTACGTCTTCACACCTGGAGGCTATCCAGCAACTACTCACAAAGAGAGGCTTTTCGAAGCCAGGTGCTAGTTGTATGGCAAGATACCTCCAGGAGACGTCGTCTGTAGTGTATTATGTGAAGTGGTCCGTCTTTTGGGGTGGGTGTCATGGACGGTGTGTCTCCACTCAATGCCTGTAATCTAGCAGCAGAGGGTTTCTACTGTATCTCAGGGGGAAAAAAACTCCAGTTAGTGTTGGTGGGGAAAGGCTTTCGTTCAGCCTTGAACATTGTCTTCGAACTGAATTGAGTTAACATATCCTCCTTGATGGAATTATCACTCCTCATATGAAACTTTGAGCGTTCCTGCCCTCAGTTGGAAGTTAGAACACCTTCTTGGAATGTTATCATGGTCTTACATTCCGGGAAAGGAACCTCTTATAAGCCTTTATGTCAAGCCTTGGATAAGGACTAGATCTTAATGACGGTTTACTTTTGGCCCTGGCCTCTGCAGGTAGAGTCAGCGAGCTACATGGTCTTCGTATGACATCACCCATTCAAAGAGATGGGTAGCAGGTCGCACTCAGTTTTGTCTCTGAGTTTGTTGCAAAGATTCAAAATTCGTCCATAGTGAATCCTAAATTTGGGCCTTTTCGGATTGGTATTCTCTGATCTGTAGCAGACAATCCTGATCAAGTGTTATTATGCCTCGTAAGGACGCTGAGGTTATATTTCAAAAAGATGAGAAGAGGTTGACCCCAGATCAACAAGTTGTTTGTCAGCATGGGGAAGACCAAGAGGAGAATCACGAAGAACTCTATCTCCTCTTGGATCAGGCGAGTGTTAGAAAGGGTATGGGCCTCAGACACCTAGCTGTCAGGTAGACATCCTGGTGTCCATGATATCAGGGGAGTAAGTACTTTCCTTGCATTCTGAAAGAATTTTCTTTTTAGCAGGTACTTCAAGCAGGCAGGTGGAAAAGTCAAACAGTGTTTACGTCCCGCTACTGCAAGGAGTCTAGACAAATTCTCAGTAGGTCCTGTGGTGGCTGCTCATAGTGTGATCTAAACACCTTAGCTACCTTGTGGGACAAGTATCAGAGGTTTGAGGGTGGAGGCTACCCGCGAAGTAAGTCTAGGATGAAAATGGGAGTGACTGGCCACTTTCTACTCCATCTTAAACTCTCTAGGGGTTTGGCATTCAGGGGACTGCACAGTTGACCAACCTCAAATACATGTACAGTATATATATGTTATGTCCCCATCCTCCTGTCATGGAGAGGCGGAAAGAAATGTACATTAGTAGAGGAGTGCTCGTCCTCCCAGTGGGAGAGATGTCTTCCTCACCACAAAAAACAATCAACCGTAGAGATCATTCCCCTTTCTCGTCTTCTGTCAGCAATGACAAGAAACTTAAGATCTGTCTTGCGGTGAATGTTATCCCCATCTAATTTTCGTTTCAGAAACCCACTGATGCTCCAGTCATGATGACGACCATCATAATTGTAATTCTTTATTGCCCAGCGTTGATAATGTACAATATGAACTTGAATCAGTTCTTGTAGTGGATCCCCTGGCTACGGCCATTGTGCTCCCTGAGCCATATCCTTTAAATATTTCATCTATCCCAGATTATCCTGTTATGAGTGCATTGAGTGGAGATCACGGTCAGATTACACAGATAAGATCATTCCCCTCTTGGAGGTGTCTCCAATTAGAGCTTTGAAAGTATCTCCGCGTTCCTGTCATTTCCCCCCATACTGAGTCAGCCTTATTGAAAGATCCTTATTACCAGTCTTCAGCTCGAAATAACGAGCAAGGCCTACCTTGTGCGCCTGGTGGTCCTCGGCAGAGATCTCCTCATAAGAGTTCCCAGGATGCATCAGTGGACATATCATCTCTTTATTATGACAGTGTAATCGGACCGCTTCAGCTGTGCCCCTCCCCCACCCAAGACTTGATAACGCCAAGGTCCTCTAAACAAATATCTCCTTCCAAGCCTAATAACGCTGTGAAGCTGAGTATAACAAATCATGCTTTACTCAGAATTTCAGCTATTAACAATTTAGCTAGGCTGAACGTCCAGGGCACTAACAAGTCTGAACATGCCGCTGTATTTAAATGTGATGATGTCACTGTACGGGCCACCATCCTAACGCGTGATGTAACTCCTCTGCGTCTTAGGCAGACCAACAGGTCTAAACAAGTTGTCACCCCTAAGCATCAGTACATCACAAAACATGCTGCCATGATGACGCGTGAGAGTATTCCTTTGCAACTTGACAATATCAAGGCTCAAGCTAATTTACGATCAACACACCCCTTACTTTAAGATTCACACAGAGTTTTATATACTTTTGGCTGGGAAATATAGTGATAAAGCCTTGACTTATGCTAGCTAATAACAATCTTGTGTCTTTTGATAATGACAAGCCTATTAATCATCGTGACCAGCCACGCTCTAGCTCTGGGCCTAATGTTCAAGATACTAAAACCATGTGTTCTACAGAACGCCACTTTATTTCAGATAATTCTTTGCAGGAAAGAAGAAGGGGTGTGAAATGTTTCTCCCCTTCCCATGAGTCACTCCCACATCTGACATGAATGAAGGAACTATCAGTGGACGATGTAGACGTGGCCCACAACATAGGTGGTTAAGGTGTCTGAGTCTTGAGAACTCTCGCCTCTTAAATCGAGCTCTGAGAGAGACTTCAATTCCTCAGCCTTGCGCTCAGTTGCTAGAGGCAAACGTTCTTGTAACGAGAGTAAGCTGGATTCCTCCTGTTCCTTCTCCAGCTCCTATTCCCATCACAATATGAATGACACAAAGGAAAGAAAGAGACATTTGAAGAAGAATTAAGAACTCAGGAGCTGTTAAAATGGAACAACAGAATTATGACATTACCAGAATTAATGATTCTCAGGAGAACCTCAATGCGCATGCGAGTACTAGCTCTGATGATGTACCCCCACCCCATTGAGGCCTGTGTATCAGGCTCAGAAGCCTCAGGCTTTATTAAGTTTATGAGCATCATCCGTCTTTTGTATTTATTGGATGATCATCCTCATGCGCAAACCGTTAACAGATGGTGCGCTATTGACCCTTATTTATCCACAGTCTTTGAGCCCCAGACACAGGTTCAATGTGGTGCTCTTTAATTAGACTAAAGATACGCTAGACTTTCTGAATACACAAGTCTCGGCATCAGAAAACTCGATTGTTCCGTAACTGAAATACAAACCACGCTATTTACATGGGGTAATTACTTCGGCGTAGCTGAAATGACGAGCCATAAGAATTTTAACGAGGGTTTACTACCCCTCCGCTAGTTAGCAGGGGGGTTAGGGAGTGGTAGCTTGCTACCCCTCCCCCCTCACACACACAGTGAAGGCTTCACTTTACTTTTGGCTCGGAGAGACGACAGACCTGTCTGCGCTCTCCTCCGTTTTTGACTGCCATAATCTGTTGTGCTTTTTCTTTCAGTGTGTCTTTGAAGTTGGCCTCTATTCTTTCATCATGTGTACGTGCCCTGGACAAGCCGGCCGCCCTTGTGGTACCTTTATGTTGGCCTTGGACACCGATCCTCACTCCTTATGCCCTCAGTGTAGGGGCCAACGGTGTGATAGGTCTAACGTATGTATCGAGTGTAGGGAGTGGTCTACCTCCCAGTGGGAGAGGTTTGCCTGGCGACGCAAGAAGAAGGCTAAAAGGGATATTTCTCCTTCAGAGGCTCCTTTGAAGAGAGAAAATCCCAAGACTTCTTCTTCCGTAGCCCTTTCCTCCTCCGAAGCTCCCACTCGAGCGGTCTCTCTCGAGAGGCCGGCGAGTGGTAGCGTAGACCATATTGCCGTTGACCGATCGCAGGGTGCGGGAGAGGTAGTTGCCTCCCATAGCGAGGCAGCTGCCCCTCCTCCCCCGGAGGAGGATTTAAATATTGATTTTCCTGTTAATAATAATGATTTATTACCGCTTTGGGCTTCCTTGGAGCTTCAGGGTTCGCCCTCCAGGGAAGCCCTGTTTGACATGATCAAACTGGGCGCGGCTGTTAAACAATCGCCGACGACAGCAGAGATAGATCCTCTGTCGGTCGTTGACGTTGTTGTAACGGAGGCATCGAGTGGTTCTGCTCAAACTCCTGTGTCTGTTGTTGCTGAGGTAGCTGAAGGCTTAGGTTCCCCCTCCGAACATCCTTCGAGGGAGGAACTAAGTCCTACGGTCTCTCTTGCCAGTGATTCTCCCCCCTGGGGGAGTTCACTAACAGAGACTCTTCTGCGGAGGCCCTACGAAGGTCAGAGTTCTGATCCAACGGCCCCTCGTGGGCGTATAAGACGGAAGGCTCGTCCTCCCCTTCGCCGTAGAGGCCTTCCTTCTCCTCACAAGGGAGTTAGGAGGCGCCTCTTCGGCTCGTCATCCCCGCAGTCCTCTGCGGAGGAGACAACTCACTGATCACCGATCCTGCCAGCTACCACCTTAGACCTCTTCAGGGATCGTTCGCGATCCCCGTCGGAGGATGGTCGTCCTTCGGGACTTTGTATCCAGTCACCCTCCAGACATGCTGTCCTGCCATCTCCTTTCAAGGAGGATGCGCGCTACGTGCCATCTAAACCTGTCATTGCGCAGGCACCGGTCCCTTCGCGACAAAAGGGCAATGAGCGCAAAACTGCGCATCATACCCTGGCGCGCCAGGTTATACCTGCGCGCCCTCCTGCTGTTGCCGCTGATCCTGATTTAGCGCCACGGCGCTCACCTGCCCGCGTGCACGCAAATGTTCCAGTTAAACGCCAGGGTTTCCCTGCGCGTCCACAACCATCTACGCGCCCGCGCCCGCGCCCATCAGCTGTTCCTGAGATAGCGCTCCCGCGCCCACCTGCGCACACGCGCCCTGCAGTTCCTGACAAACGTGCGGTCCAAGAGGCACCTAAGTTATCGCACAGGCGCTCACAGGTGTCTCTAGACCTCCAACACTCTTATACTACTAAGGGTGATGCGCGCCAACCTCGCGCTGTTCCTGTTATAGCGCAAACGCGCTCGCCAATGCATCAGCGCGCTTCTACATCACAGCGCAGTCCAGGAGGTTCCCAAGATAGCGCATGGGCGCTCACGGGTTCCCCTGGACTCTCTGCTAACGGCGCGTAATATAAAAACTGCGCACAATGTTCCAGTAGCACGCGAGGTCCCAGCTGCGCGCCTAGTTCCAGTCGCACGCGACGCGTGCCCATCCCAACAGTGCACACCTACACGGTCAGTTCCTGCTGCGTGCCCTGCGCGCCCATCGCAACAACGCACACCTGTTCGCCCACATCCTGATGCGTGCCATGTGCGCCCGGCTATCTCACAATCGCCTAAGGCAGCTGCACAACCTGCACACCTCGCCTGCGCGCCAACGCGCGAACTCGCTATCGCCAGGCGGCGCAATCGCGCCCACGCCCGGTCGTGACAGACACGCGCTACCGTGCACTCGTACTCATCAGTAGCCCGTCAGCCCACTGCGCGCCTTTGCATCCAGCCTTCTACCCCTCCTCATAAGATAGCTCCTGTGCACCAAACGCCCTCGCCATCTCCTACAGTTTTCTGTGTTTGGTGTTGTGGAAGGGGTATCTCTCCCCTCGATGCCTCTGTTCCAACCATAGCGGAGTTTCTTTTATACCTTCGGGAAGAAAAGCTTCTCTCGGTCTCGGCAGTCAAAGGCTACCGCTCAGCCTTGAGTCTCACCTTTAGACTGAAAGGAGTTGATATTTCCTCCTCGGAACTTTCTTTGCTCATACGCAGTTATGAGCTTACTTGGCCCCAGGCAGAGCTAAGACCTCCCCCTTGGAACGTGGTTCGGGTCCTCAGGTCTCTGAAGGCTTCCCCTATGAACCACTACGCCAGGCCTCAGATCGCCACCTCACGTGGAAGACGGTGTTCCTGCTCGCTTTGGCTTCGGCCAAGAAAGTCAGCGAACTTCATGGTCTATCTGCTGATGTCTCCCACTCTAGGAGATGGGGGAAGTAATCCTCAACTTTGTCCCTGAGTTTATAGCTAAGACTCAAAATCCAGGTGTGCCGGACTCCAGGTTCGGCCCATTTCGGATAGAGTCTTCGTTCTGTAACTGAAGATCCAGACCAACTGTTACTATGTCCAGTGAGGAGTCTGAGGTGTACTTAAAAAGAACAGCAAAAGCTTGCCCCCGTGTGCCAGCACTTTTTGTCAGCACGGGGAAGGTCAAGAGGAGGGTCACGAGGAATACTATTTCCTCCTGGATAAGGAAAGTAATCGAATACTCTCTATATTCAGATCCTCCTCTGTCCAACCGACCCAGAGCTCATGATGTCAGAGGCATTGCAACGTCTCTGGCGTTCAAGAAAAATTTTTCTGTGGCACAGGTATTGCAAGCGGGCGTGTGGAAGCGTCAGACGACCTTCACAGCCCACTACCTGAAATACGTAACCCATAGGAACATGGAAACCTTCTCCATTGGTCCTGTGGTGGCCGCACAACAAGTGATCTAATGCCTCAGGCTCCTTGATGAACAAGTAGCAGAGGGTTGAAGGCTGAGGTTACCCGTGTTAGTCTAGGGTGAATGAAAAGAATGTCTGGCTCACTTCTTTCTTTCTCCTTCTCCCCCCCCCCCCCCCCCCCCCCCCCCGGGGAAATAGCTCCGCAAGACCGAAGCATAGCTGACCTCACCCTCTGCAGGTAAGAATCATTTCCCTTGTGCATCCTGGGTATGGATGAATACTTTGTTACATCACCAATACCTCATGAGGGAGGGTATTGGATATGCCTTGGAATCCTCGGGTTCCTACGTGAAGACAAGCCACGAGTCTCTCTTACACAAGCTTCTGCTGGCCGCTATCAGTGAGTTACCTTGTAACTACTTTGATTTTAGCGAGGGTAGGGTTCCCTCTACTATCGATCACAGATCGAAATAGAAAGGACCCCGGTCATGACCAAGGCCGGTTGGTAGGACTTCCTCCCTCCTAAGAGTAAGTCACCCTAATAAATAGCGAAGGTTTGTATCTGTCGGAACAAATAACAAATTTGGAAATAATTTGTATTTTTCCTAACATACAAACCTGAAGCTATTTATATAAATTGGCCCACCACCCTGTCCCCCTAGAAGTCCTGCCAGAAAGCAAAAGTGGTTACTCAACCGACAGGTGTGAGTGAGCGGGGTAGCTAGTCTACCCCAACCCCCTCCCGCTAACTAGTGGATGGGGTAATTATCCCTCACTAAAATTGTCTTGGCTGGTTTTCAGCGTTGCTGAAAGTAATACCCCTAATAAATAGCTTCAGGTTTGTATGTTAAGGAAAATACAAATTATTTCCAAATTTGTTATACTTATATTGATAAGCATCTGTGTGAAGTACAGTACAGTATTGCACAGTATATTACTTAGTTTTTATTATATGACTTGTAGACTAGTATAAGGTGTGTGTAAAACAACCAACATAACTTTTATTTTATTTTTGTCTTTAATATTTAATGAGATTGATGCAAAGTCAGAACTTGGGAGTTTTGAAAAGTAATGTAAAGAGTGGCATTACCGTACTATTCTTCTTGAGCTCTTGTCCCAACCCTACACTTGTATTTGGGGAAGAAAGGAGAAGGAAAGTCAGATGTGTGAGCAAATGAAGCAGTTAGCTTTTCCAAAGTTGCCTTTAGAGACCCAGGTGCTTATGTACATTGGTAATCTATGGCAATGAGGCCAGGATTATTCTTTTCTTTTTTACCAGATTTGGACAGGTTGTGTGCATGAATGACTTTATTAATTGGTTTGTTTTGAAGAAACAAATTTCATTTTAGAGAAAATAGTATTTATATAAAATGAATTATGATGTAATTTAAAAGGTTTCAGTGTGTGTTAGTACAATATATGTAATTCATGTATATTTTTTACACAGACGAGACATTTGACATTACCCATGAGGAACCCTTTTTGCTATCTATGGCAAATCGAGGAAAAGACACCAATGGATCTCAGTTTTTCATGTAAGAATTACCTGTTTTTTCTGAACTCTTGGACCCTTCTTCCCATATTCTAAATTGTTATTTGCATGCCTGTTTTCTTGTTGTCATTTAAAGATATGCATGTTGGCTTTTATAAGAACCATATTAACTTGAAGATTTTCTATTTTTATATTTAATGTTCAGTTACCATTATTCCAAATTATTTCAGATTTAGTTTATAGTGATAAGAATGTAGAAATGGAAATTACATGTTTCGTAAATTGTTTTGCAATAGTGATTTTTTTATTATATATATATAATATATATATATATATATATAAAAACACCTTTGGTTACAGAGCTGGTAGTTGCCTTACGACTTTCTTACCACTCAATGTTTAGCTTTATCGTGATTCATCCAATATATATATTGGTTTAGATTAAGATTTTCAGGAACTGGGCTTCTTAGCTTGTGTTCTATAATGTAAAACAAACTATTATCTCTTGAGTCAAAAAAGGCATTTGGAGCCCTCAGAACTGGCTTAAGGGATTTTCTTTTATAATGGGTAAGGTTATGAAAATCTTCGCTGTTAATGAGGTTGTTAGTAACCTCTGCTCCAGTTTTAATTTTGATGAATACTCTATGTATAATGTGATAGTAGTTCTGATAGTTCTGATTTTTATTTTTTTTTATTTACATGCAATTTTTTTTCTTTTTTAAACTACATCTGCAGTTAAAGAGGGCTAATCATAAAACTTAAAATAAACCATGTTAGGTGTTGGATGAATCAGTAATGCCAGTTCATCTATTCTTCCTCTTATTTATAAGACATATTCCTCGATTGTCTTAATATATTTCTCTCTTGTCCCTTAAGGTAGCTGTGGGAGGGTAATCAAGAAATCATTCTCCTTTTTTGTAGCTTTTCATTTATATTCTTCATATTACATTCACTTCTGAGTATTAATTGGTCCAGTCCATGGTTTTTTATAGTGTTTATCCACATTTTAAATCTTACCCTACTCTTATAATTAAGAGAGATAACCATTTTTATTTCAATGATCCTCTCCCAAATTTCTTATGCTGCAACCTCTCAAAGCACAGGCTTCTTATCAGAAACTTTGAAATACGACAATGTACCCTTTGTGTGCGGTAGCCCGTAGTCCCTGTGATGTCACCAGGAGGTGCCACTGTTAAACTGTTCATAACTTTCTTGTCAACTGTGCTGTTCATGTGTGTTTGCTATTACTCTGATTGTAAATAATTTTCCTTCCTCAGATGGTCTTGTTAAATATACCCATTGGGTATGTTAATCAACATTTCCTGTGTATTGGTAAACCTGTTCAGTCTAGGTGTGATGAGTGTTTGTTTTGAGATGTCGGTAGATTAGCCAACCTATTTACAATATCATCATAAGAGGGAAAGAGTAATAGAAATGTAATAAGAAACAAATTTATATGCAATATTGGAAATTGTTACTGTAATTAGGAATCAGTTATTGGGGTTACGTTTATCTTCTAACCCCTCTTGTGATTTATTCTCTCCCTCCTTTAGAAATAAGCTGTAAAACTTTTATGTATTCAGATATAATAGAACAGTTTAAAATATAAATTACAAACTTTATGTGCTGTAACTCTGACGATTCTGTTCCCGAGGTCACCCTTAACATACCTTTTATCTCTCGAGATAATCAAACCTTCTTGTCTGTGTCAGTGATTGCTTTATCTAACTGAAGACATTATGAATGTGCAGTCATCAATACAAGCATGTTCACCAAACGCACATAGCTCCTGCTTCTGTCAATTTTTAATGAACCATCCCAAGATCCTTGTGCTGTTTGAAGTTTATATGCAGAACAACTGTATCAATTGTTTCTTGTGGCCCGTGATATTCTATACATTTTTGGCTTACAATCTGTATTGTTAGTATCCAAACAGATGGCCTAGTTGATTGCCTAGGGCTCTCTGCAGGGTTGCTAGCTGCAATTCCAATGATTGAATCCTTATATGTGGCTCATGCTTCTCATGAGGTGGTTCAAATTCTAGATTTTGTTTCCCATGACCTATGACATACCTCTGCTCCTGAAGGTTCTACCTCTATCGTAACAGTGCTTTAGGACATTGTTTAAAATGCAGTTTGAGCTACGCTCAAGGTGTCTACACTTATAGGTCTAGATTTGAATGTAGATCCTGATTCTCCTTTTGTCTTCTTATTAAACAAAATTTTAGAAAGGTACCATGACAACATAGATCCCACCAACCATGGAAGTTTCATTCCCCCATGGCTTCTATGGCGGATAATATCCCTCACCACCTTATATATTTGCACAGAATAAATCAGGCGTCTATTTTTGTACACAACCTGTGAACCTTTAAAGGAATTCTTCTTTATCACAAAGGTAAAGTTGTATCTTTGACCATTCCCTCTAGTCAATATTTTTTAACCCCTTTGGTGGATCATAACAAGAAATGGAATTGTTAGGCAAAATGTCTTAATCCTAAGGAATATTTTTGCCTTAGTAATGTAGCTTAGGGAGACTTTTGGAGGTCTTCTAGCTTGCAGACACCTTTTTTTTTTTTTTTAGGAATTACTTATCAATTTTGGTTGTCTTAGCTTCAAGGGTCAAGTCAACCTCCACAGCGTGAAAGTTACTGATGAGACTTAGATCTCCTATACAGAGTCTTAAGAACATCTGGAGCTTCTGATAAGGGTATTGGACCGTCAGCTGTGTTCACATCCCAAACCTTACCAAAGCAGACAGACCTATCGTTCTGCCAGACAAAGCTGCACATGCTGCCATTACTGAGCATGATGTCGTCACCACACACGCCACCATTTCTGCTCTTAATTGATTATTCTTCAGGACAAGTTTACAACTCATCCCAGGTTATCATGCCCCTCCGCAATGATAACAGATCATATGCTAATTGTTTAATGTGTGAGAACTTTTCTCTGCAATCCAGCCAGGTTGAGACATCCTCCCTAAAAAGTTCCAAAGGTGGCCCAAACAGGGGCCCTATGGGCATGAATAATAAGCATGAGATACCTGATATCTCGGGTGAAGTGCACTCGTTAGAGCATAGAATGATCTTCTACTCGGGACATCCCTACACAAATCTTGGAAGGTAAAGAAGGGCAAGAAACCTTCCACCCCACTTCAATAACAGAACCCCAGTCCGACTTAGGAGTCAGCTTTACTAAGAAATGTAGACGAGGTCCTCGTGGAAAAAGATACAGAGACCTCCTGATAAGGAAATCTATCTCACTTAGTTGGCCGAATCAGGGAAAGGAAGTCTATACTTCTGCCCTACATGTTGAGCCTAGAAGTTTTCCCAGGCCTTCCTCCGCCTCATTATCCTGCCTCAATGAGTATATGGCTAAAGAAAGGAAGGACGTTAACCCTATGGAGGCCCCCCTGTGTACACTGGTGCCAGCCCAACAGAAGTAAGCCCTATGAATCCCCTTTGTCAGTTACCGAGACATCTCATCTCAATTTATGAGGATTAGGAGTCTTATCCATCACCTAGAGGATATGACAGTATCTCCCCTAGAGAGAGAGAGAGAGAGAGACCTGTCACTGAGAGAAAACCGGTAAGCAGGTTTCAGATGCAAGCGCGGAATTCTGAGCTCAAGTACGGGCTACAACTTTCAAAACCAAACTAAAGAGACTAAACTTATTTAACATGCAGGTATCAGCCTTAAAGCCGACAGGTCCCTAGAGTTACCACCTCTGACCCTGTTGTGACAGAGAAATTTATTTGTGCCTTCTGGGGCTTTTCAGAGTCCACTACCTGTCCCATAAAACTTGGCTAGCCTAGTTCTGTCTGCCCAGACGGAGGACGTATTTGCACGCCCCTCCGTTTTTTGGACTCAGAAATGATAAATAAGAATGTAGCAACTATGTCTGTGATCAAAACCTGCTCATGGCATGACCATTGGTCTAGAGCAATATCCCGCTATGCAACTATGGACGATCTTAATGAATATAATGCCCTACTTTTTATTTGAGGAATTATCATAAGCAAGGTCAAAAGCACTAGAATTTTTATTGGATCAAACCATTCTTGTATGGAGGAACTGTCTTGAAAAGACATGACGCATTCTTAGCCAGATGCTGAGAACAGCTGCCCCCTAGAGATGCGTTGTGTCTGAGTAACTCTGATTTGGTGAATTCCCCCTATTTGTTCTCTAAGACAGAAATAGAGACGGTGATAGAAAATATCGTAAGGCTGAAACAAACTCCCCCAGGGAGGGGAGAGACAGCAACTGAAATGCCTACCTCAGCATCAACACGAAGAATGGACTCCCCAGAAGAGGCGAAGTCAGCCTCTAGCAGTTCATAGACAATGTAGAGCAAATTAACAAGACATTAGACCAAGGGAGAAAGCACCCCCTCTGAAGGTGAAAGCCATAGGGTCAATGGCCCCTGCTAACAAAGGGTGCATACCAAGACTTACCACAGGTAAGGAGTGGCCGATAAAGTGCAGGGCGAGGTAGTAATTTTGCCGAGGACCAATCTTCTAACAATAGAAGTAGCTTGTTCAGGGTATAGGGGTTCTTTTTACCTCTTTTCCTACCATTGTTAGCCTAGAATACATTTCCAGTAACCGGTTTGTTCAAGTTGACAATCTAATGCTATATTCCCAGTTTTATACCTCCTTTTCAGGAGCTTCCTAGTACCGGCTGGGGCAGCAAAGGAATCTGGTTCGAGACTCCAGTTCCCTCAGCATTGTAGTCCTGGTGGATAAACCTGTGGGAGGTGAGAATTCTTTTGGAATCCTCCCCTCTCTTTCCTTTTTAGTGGGCATGATAAATGTTGAATAGGTATTCTGGCTCTTTGTTACCCCAAAGCTTTTAGTAAGGTATCAAATCTTGAGCCCATGCCAGGTCTACTTCAAGGAAGCTATCCAAGATACTAACTTTTGAGAAGAAAATTACTATTTCAAACCTATACTCCTGTCCAGACACAAGATCATGACTAAAACATAGGGCTTTTAAATTAAGGGGTCTTTTATTCCCAAGAATCTGGAACGGAGTCAGCCCCACCCGGGGACTGTTAGAAGACTGACCGTAAATAAATTTCCAGACCACTTTTTTCAGAAGGACTGATCTTCCTCAAAACCAGATATTTTGGGTATAGAACGCCTCTCGGAGAAGTAGTTGACCTGCTCATTCGTGGCTTTTTGTCACACCTCAGTACGAGTGATGTTAAGCGTCAAAGTACTGTGAATATACAGAACTCCTCCCCTATCAGAAGAACCTTTTGCTTCCCATAAATTCCTAGGAGGACATGACTAATTAAGAATAAGGCTCAATATTCAAGTCAAAAGTTTGACCTCCTGTCTTTCCCGTCCATCAGTTAAACAGGACTTCCATAGTTCTCTCCTAGTCTAGAGAGTTTAGAAAGTCTCTCTGGGAAAGATAAAAGAGAAGTCACTCCTTGACAATGGACATTTAGAGCAAAAAGATACACTTTTACTCGTCATGCTACCTGGCAATGGAGATTTAGGAGTAGGCCTAGACCAGATGTCCTCCCTCGTGGATTAAGTCATCACCGAAGTAGAGCAATCATCACTATCTATGTGTAGGAATCAAATACGCCCATGAAAGTAATGTCCAATATACCTCTTAACAAGAAAATTTGGGGCTTAAATGATTTCCCCTCACAAATTATTTAATTTTGCCAGATATTTTATTAGCCACTTTTTTTCACTAATATTACAGTAATGGTTGATACCCTTCAGGATCCAGGAAGAAGTCTAGACTCCCGTGACCTCCCTTGACTCTGGAGTCTGAGACCAGGAAATCCAAGGAAGTCAGAAGGACACCACAAATTCAAATGTATAAGGGAACAGTCCTCGGTACGGGAACTTCTTATGGTACCCCTGAGAAGACCTCCAAAACAAACAAAGAGTATTGTAAGCAATCCTCTGACTAATTTGTTGTAATTTTGCTTTACATGTCACAATAGGAGTCTAACTGACATCTTCCCTGGAAAGAATTTAATCACAGAAGGACTATTCAGGTCAATAGAATCCTTGATACACAGGGTTATTCAATAGTTTTGAGCTTTTTCGAGACTGCTTTTCCCTGAATGTGGATTGTTTGACAATTTTGAGAAACAACTTATTTCAGTCTTGGAAGTTTGGATTTAATTCTGGATCTTGAAGCAGGTCCTCGTTTGAGATAGCTAGAACTCTCGGCATCGTAGTTACCCAGGTTTATAGAAGGCAGACCTGTCTCCAAGGAGAACCCCTCCCCTCTTCCTCCTATTGAGGTATGAGATTGAGGGATTTATAATATCCTAAGATGATGATCCTAGGCAGGAAGGTTCAAGTCAGAGATCTGACTCTTCGTCTTCACTTTAGTGCCAGCCAAGGAAAATGAGTTAACTACCAGGGTCTTATTCCCAGAAACTCAATTCAGAAAATACTGTATTTTCTGGGGATACTTATTCTCAATTTGATAATGAGAAACCAGATTCCAGTGAATTTCATTAGTACTTTTTCACGATCTTGTCTCTCAAGAAGGCCATTTTGAAGAGTGTGTTTCGACCCCTCTGCCCAAGGATACTATGTATCCATCTCAATATTTTGTCCACAGATCAAAAGTGAAGTTCTTCGTCCTGAACATGATCACCCTATTGGTCAAGACCTAATATGAAAACTCACTACCCTGAGGGGAAGTGTCACCAGGGAGCCCCCTTTCTTGATCACATGTCATCTGTGGACCTGCTACACTTACCCTTTTCGGGTTTATTGAACAAAACCCAGAATCCGGTTGGAAATTATCCCAGATTTGACTCACAGTTTTGTCACTCAACGAGGTTTCTAATGACCCAGATAACAAGGTACTCTGTACCATAAGATCAGTGCGAGATTTATGATAAAAACGAAATATCTTGGAACCTGATATCTCCAATTTGTTCGCGAGCTCAAGCTACTCCAAAAGTATTCAGAAACTTTCTCCTTCTGGTTAAAAAAACTATCTTGAGAGCCTATACATCCTCGAAGAGAAGATCTCTAGGGCCCCCCCTCGAGCGCATAATACGGGTGTTCTTGCCTCAACCTTAGCGTTCTGCAAAACTGTTCAATTGTACAATTCTTCAAAGTTTTTAGTTTTACAAGACTGGTTTTTCCATCATTTCATCTTGGAGTTACACGAGTATTGCTTGGAGAAGGACATCCCATTTAATATTCCTTTGCTGCTGGACAATGTTTTGCATCTTCCGCCCTCCGTTCATGGATGACTTTCTTCTCAACAAATTTTTCCCGCCCCCCAAACAATGCGTCACTTATCCAGCCTTTGGATCAGGGAGTTTTGGAAAATCTATAATATATACAGGGTTATCATAAAGATCGCCTTTGCATGGCGCTAAGTTATGACAGCAAACATGAATGAAGGGTGGAAAAAAGTGTGGCTGGAGTTTGTCCAGGATTTTTATGGGATTAAAAAGAGAGAAAAATATTCTGGAATTAGAAATAGAAGAAAATGACTTAGTTGAACTACTTAAAGTCCATCAGGAAGAACTTAACAAGGGTTTATGGAACTGGAAGCTTAAAGAAAGAAGACAAAGTAAATGCAGAAGTGCATGAATACCTTACCAGGGGATTTATGATAGAGATGTTGGCAGAATCATTTTCTGTAATATAATTTTCATAAGAATTCATAAGAATTTGCATGTTAGACAGTATTTGATACAACTTGTGGTGTAATATAGTTTAAGGATACCTAAATAGTTTATGAATCCTATTGCTCTTTGGGTCCCTTTGTAATGGCAGGTGTTATACAGTATTACCATAGTTTTAGAACTGCATAAGTATATCTCCCTGAATGTCATGTTGTATATTTTAGTAAGCTTGAATTATTTTTCAGTGACATTTTGTTCGTAGGTGTCAACTCCCTAATGAGATGGTACTTATAATCTTTGAGATTGAATTTTTTTGGGGGAAGTGGTACAGAAGATATGAGTCCGCCTAATGTCCCAACAATTACAAGTTTTGTTAGTAAAATTCCAATTTCAGGCTAGATTTTGGTACAGTATCTCTTTGTTTGAAAACTTACTTTAGGTTAGGTGAAAATCTTTGATATTTGATTATTATTACTAATAGCCCTCCATCCTTTTTAATGTGGTATTCTCTACCTGAATTCTGGGGTACATGTATTTATAATCATGTTAGGGTATGTCTCTATTTGTTAGTTTTATTATCAGAAAAAAATGTTTAATGATTTTTCATTTCTTCACCATTAGAAATTTCATAAAATTATTTCGGGACTAACTCAGAGTAAATTTATTTCCTGCCCTTCTCCCCACGGATACTGGTTCTTTGGTTTTCTGAATGCATTCTGCTTGGCAGCTAGTGAAAGTTATGTGGAGTAAGATAGTGGCACCTCCGGGTAACGTCACCTTGGTTAGGTTCTCACCTAAAGGGGTTATCGTTCCAGCACTATATACAAACTTTGTGCTCTTTACGTAGAAGTATTATTTGGGCGATAGCTGAAACCAGCTGTTGAAGCTTTTGTGAGATGTAACTATCCTCTGCTAGTTAGTGGTGGTAGACCAGCCACCTCGCTCACACCAGCACTAATAAACAACATTCCCTTTTTATTTTTGCTTGGGGGACTACAGACTTTGTCTTACTCCCATGTAAAAATAAAAAAATTCCCTAATGTAACTGGCCTACAAAGCTAGAAATTTCCTTGGGGCACTGTTGCGGCACTTTCATGTTGGCAGAGGAAACAGCTCCTCATGATCTCTTGCCTGTGTGTGGGGGATCACTTCTGCACTCAGGAATCTACATGCCAGGTGCATTGGGAGAAGTCGCCCTCCCAGTGGACGAGGTTTAACAGGAAATGGAAAAAGAGGGCTCACAGGGATTCTTTCCTTTTGGGGTCATCCTCATAAGGGAAGAAACCTTGTCATTGAACTCTTGATGGCTCGGCCTTGCCATGTTGAATCTGCTAGAGTGGTTTCCCCTGGGGATCAGTCGAGCACAAGTGGCGCCCATGTGACTTTGGGACAAACCTATGTGCTGGGGTCCTCCGTTGCTTCCCCCCCTAGCGAAGTAGCGTCGGTCCCCGCCATAGGGTAGTCACTTTCTGGTGACGCTGTTTGTTTGCTGTGACCTTCCTTTGGGGCTCATCGGTTCCCATTGTAAGGAAAGGATACAGAAGGTTTTGTAGTTGCATATGGAACAGGAACAGACATCCTTCTTAGGGGTTAATTCCTATCTTTCCCCTTGAGACTTCGTAGGTCAAGGACCAAAAGAGTCTCGCACACACTTGACTGTCTTGACCTCAGCACTGCTCGCCCCAACATTCGTTCTGCTTCGGCGGGCGGGCGTGAGCAGTTGCTGACAAGTACTCCTCGGAGTGACTGGTGGGGGGGGGTTCCCTCCGAGGTGAATCCTTGAACTAGATTTGGCTGTGTCCCAAAAGCAGTTCATGATGTTAATCTTTTAGCTAGCTTCGCTCAAACAGAAGGGAAATGGAGTGAGCTGCCTGGAGGTCCGCCTCTTGGTGTTGGACAACCTTCCCTTCTGATGGAAAGTCATCCACCACCAGGTGTTGGGCAACCTTTCCCTTCCGAGGGAGAGATTCCCTTCGGTCGCCTCGGTTCAGCAGTCTTCTTGTCCATGAGGAGATTTGCTGATGGACATAAGGGGTCGATCGTCCTTTCTGCCCAAGGCAGAGATGGCCTTCTTCATGATGGGTCTACCCCCTGGGATTCCATTGAAGGGCATTGGATGAGTCTAGGCCCCGCTTGAGTTCATCGGAGCACAGCTTTTCGGAGCTTGATGACAATGGTAGAAGAGAATTGCTTGCAATTCCTCCCCATCGCTGTAGTGTCTGTAGCTCACAACATAGCATTCTTGGCTATGCAAGGTCAAACTCTCAGGAACTTATGCTTCTGGTTTCTACTTCTTGCGAGGTAGAACCTGCTTTGCTGCCTGCGCACAAGTGTTCTTCAGCTGCCTGGCCTTTTTTGCCTTTACAGGAAAGGAAGACAGCTCATCTTTCCCCATCGTAGGATAAGGTGGGCAGGAGAGTTTCTCTTCATAATGTGTTAGCGAGGGATTGAGCTAACCGCAATCTAGCAAACTAATCTTGCGCAGCTTTGCTCACCCTACCACCTAGTAAGGTGGGCGGGCTAGCTTGTCTGCTTGACGAAGGTTTGCACTTAACCTCTGCTACGCGTAGTGTGCTCTTTGGCAGTTCTTCTCATCAAGACTTGCATGTGCTGGAAACATTTAGATAGGCAAACTCTACCTTGCTAGCATGTTTTGCACACTACTCATAGGTAGACAGACGAGCACAGGTAGATTACATCTTATCTGTGCAAGCTGAGAAGAGTGCGCGCACAAGCACCCCTTATCAACTCTTGCCTCACATTCGGTCTACCTTGCGAGAAAAACAGCAGGTTCCTTTACAAGGTATGGTAACATTACCTTCACAGACTGATTGCTCGGTCAGACATGTGGTTGGTGCCCACTTATATAGGGAAGTTGATCACAAGGAAGGGGACAAGTTGGCATCCTCTCGTGCCAAGGAAACAGGCTTGTAGGGCTCAATCGGATACAGTTCCGTTCTCGAAAGATGCTCCCTGGTTCCTGGACAGTCTCTGGATTGACCGATCATCCTCTGGCAGTTCCATCCATGGACGTTCCTACTATTTGTTTAGAGGTTTCTTCTTTAAGGGGAGTGAAGGCCCCTCTGATCCTAGACACAGTAGCTCTGCTAGGCAGCTTCTTCCTTGTGATGCCTCCAAGCCTCTTGCTCCTCAGGTCCCTGCAAGGTATCAGAAATATCTGAATACCAAGGTGCCCATCAGCTAGGACCCTGTCTGGGAGAGGCTGGGTTTGATTCCCATCGTGCCACAGGAGGAGGAAAATGAATCAAGGCAAACACTCCTCCGGCGAGGAATACCGTTCATCCACGAATGAGCAGAGGATTGAGAGCATTCACAGACAGTTATAGCCTCTTGCCTATAGAGTTGGACCAGCCTGAACCTCCTGCTACAGTGGTAGAGGTTCCTCCTCCCACTTCCTCCTTAGACCCCGCGTCTAAGGAGGCGGAAAGGAAGGGAGTTTTTTTTTTTTTTTTTATATTTTAACATTCGTCCAAGAGAAAGGAAAGATACTGAGACCATCCCAAAGAATTGGCACACTATGGGTGAGTGTCAACTTCTAGGGCGAACGTCGTTTGGTTTCAACATCTGTCTCCGTAAGACCAGATCACAGCGGTCTACCTCCGAGAGCTCATTCTTAGCGAGAAGGAACTCTGATGACAACCTCGACCCTTCCTGGGCTGCTATGGGTGCTAGCTGGGAGGAGATAGAACCTTTTGATGATAGCTTACAATCTGATGGGGCGCTGTCAGTGTCCACCAGCCCAAGATTTCTTTCTTAGAGCAGGAAGATGCAGCTGCTCAATACTGAGATCCGGATGTTGAGGAAACTGCATATTTTATTCCCTCAATATCCCTCTTCACAAGATATGGCATAATTAGGGATGAAAATCATTACCAGACTAGGCAAAGTTTTTCCCATCTAAGGAACAAGTAAAGAGACAGAAAGAGCTGGTAAAGGCTGCTTGGACACAACTTTTCTAGAGAAGTGGGTTCCCAACAACCATCTACACATTTAGTCACTGCAGTGGCAGCTGAGGACCTTTTGGTCTCAGCATCTAGACCCACCGAACATCTTTGTTCCGGTAGGTCAGGAGCAGAAGAGTGACCTGAGTTGATGGTTGTCGGGCACCAACCTGCTCAGGAGAGTAGACCTCTCTCCTCCCCCAGATTTGTTGCTCTTCACAGATGCTTCATCTGTCAGAATGCCGGATAACTCATAATCAATCAATTACAGATGGGTCAAAAGAAGGTTGGGGACCTCACCAGTTGCTCCCCATGGTATCCGGGTTTTGTTCCAAATCCGAGCAACAGTGCCACATAAACCTCCTGGAAAAGAGGGCAGCCTTCCTCGCCCTCAAGTACTTCCATTGGTTCCTTTCAGGACATTCTTTACTGCTGATGAGTGACACTTCGGACCCTCTGCATCTGTTCACAGTGGCACCAAGAGAGCTCCCCCTACTTCCCCATCTACTCAGACAACCACAGAGATCTTCCATCAAGCAATTCAAGCTGAACAGATTAAACATTTCCTCGTCAAAGGAATTTTCTGTCCTCATATGAAATTTTGAGCGCTTATGCCCTCAGTCGGAAGTCAGACCACTTCCTTGGAACATAGTGAAAGTTCTACGCTCACTGAAAGGAGCTCCATACAAACCTCTTCGTCAAGCATCAGTATTTCTTCTATCTCTGGCCTTTGCCAAAAGAGTCGGTGAACTTTATGGTCTGTCCTATGATATCGCACATTCAAGGGGATGTGGGCAAGTGACACTCAGTTTCGTCCTAGAGTTTGTAGCCAAGACTCAAAATTCGGCGGTAGAGGATCCTAGATTCGGGCTGTTCAAGATTGAGAGTCTCAGTTCCATAACAGATGTCGCAGATCAGCTGTTACTCTGCCCTGTAAGGCCACTGAGGAAATACTTGAAAAGAACCTCTAGAGCCCACCCCCAGATCAGCAGGCTCTTTGTGAGGACAGGATTGCCAAGAGAAAGATTACTAATAACTGTATCTTCCTGGATCAGACAGGTAATCTAGAGAGCCATTCAACCAGGCTCTTCACCTTCCAGTCGTTGTCCCTGTGCTCATGATGTCCCTCCAAGCAGCTTGTATATAGCACAGAATGTCATCCCGTGACAGTCTCTAGCCAGTTGGGTTTTAGGACGTCCACCTACCATGGGGTGTCTCTCCTTTGTAAAGAACGTAAAATTTGTATATAGTTCTGGATCAAATGACGAATTTGGAATAATTTGTATTTTTCCTAACTACATTATACAAACCTGAAGCTCTTCACAAATACTGGTCCTGCTATCACCTTCCCCCAGAAGTCCTCCCGTAAATGCAAAGTGACGGTTGTTTATTAATGCTGGTGTGAGAGTGGTGCTTGGTCTGCCCTGGCTACTCCCCTCCGTTGACTAGCAGGGGGTAGTTACACCTCACAGAAGCTTTAACAGCTAGTTTTAGCTATCGCTAAAATAATATTCCTGCATAAAGAGCCCCAGGTTTGTATAGTTAGGAAAAATAGAAATTATTCCAAATTTGTCATGTTATCGTTTCTTGAATTTCTTGTTAAAAAGCTTTCATTTCAAGGGGTTATTGTCCTAGAATTCTTGGTAAGTATTGAAATGATTATTTTTATAAAAGCTCTAGTTATTTTTTTTTTGCCCCCCATTCTCTGCGTCAGACCATGCCAAGGTAGCTGGACATAACCTTCAATATGGCCAGTTTAATTATGCTTCCTTACCAGATATTTTTGTGGATATTTGGTGTTTATGAAAGCAATGTTTTTAACATACAAGCAAGTTTGGATAAGTTAGGATGTGTAGATTTAAGCTTTTATTGATGTAGCACCCCTCTCCATTTTAGTCAGGTGGAAACACTGAGTAGTGTTTTGAAATAATTTTAGAGCATACATAACTTTTTATTGCTTAATTTCTGCTGATTTTGGAAAAACTTTCTTAGAGTGAAAGATTCAGTATTGGAAAATTGAGAAACATCACGTCGATCTACACCACTCTTAACTTCCCAAGTTGATTAGAATTTTTAATACATGTAGAACAGTTTAAAGGAAATTGTTAAAAACGACTCCAGATGGCAGGTATTAGAAAAAGAAGCATCAGCCGAAGATCTCTAGCATTGATTGATAAATTACTGTATCATTAATTAATAGTAGATAGTTAGTCAATGTATTGTCGAAAAGGGGGAAGTGGATTTCAGCTTGACACACTAAAGGTAAGACTGGATTATTTCTTTTAATTTGGTTTTAAAATAGTCATAATGTTTCATGTTTAGCTTGGAAATTTTATTTCACAATTAAATTTCCACAGAATTTTACCGAGTTATTAGTAACTAATTGTATAACTACAGAATTTTGTTATTGCCTTTGGTTCTTCACAGCAAGGATTTATCCCATATATCCTAAATATTCTTCCTTTGTTATGTTTCTAACTGATTTTTTTTCAGTTACTACAGCTGAATTGTTTGACCTTATTAAGGAGAAATTCTTTGAAGTGTACTTCTTGAAAATGCCAAAAATTTCATGGTGGTGTCGTTAAGTACATCCTAAAAATACCAGAAAATTCTCATAATGAAGAATTAAACAAAATAGCAATTTAGAGTGCAAGAATTCTTGAATTATGAATTATTGATTAAAGGGTAACACATTTTGTTACAGCAATATTACAAGAGTTTAAAGATACAATTTATTCCTATGCAGATGAAGATTTCTGAGTCATTTATTTGGGTTATTCCTAGTCTCATTTTCTCTACGACCTGATAATCAAAGAAAAATGGTTTGATTGTCATTCTCTAGTGACTAAGCAACTAGAGATGTTCTTCACTGCACTCCTGGTTGAGGATGTATCCTCACTTCCTCTCTATGATTAAGATATCTGCTTTCGCCCTCGCATACCCTCATATTGTTTATGGTTTTGCCTGTGTGTCCTTATTATTCACTTTCACTTGTGTTTCTATCATTATTTCTAAGTTACGAGTGAGTGCATTATGGCTAACAAGCCAAATATCTGGTCGTAGAGAAAATGAGACTAGGAGTAACCCATATACAGTAAATGACTCGGGGTTTGTATAGCTAGGAAAAATATAAATTGTTTTTAAAATTTGTAGTAGTATACCTGTACAGTAGATGACTTTTGGTTACATAGTTGTAGAGCTATTAGCTCCTTCAAATTGCTAATTTTGGAATATTCAGTGGTTTACAATCATTAATTAGATTATTAGATAAAGTACTGATATCCACTGAAATTTTGAATGAATGTTCACTAGCTAAACTGATGGTATGGTAATGTTGATTTTATGTATTCTATAGAGATGGAAATTAAAGACTATAGGGATATATAATTAAGGAATTGTGATTCAGTGAAAACAATCTTATTTTTAATAGCTCTTTATTTCAAAATGGATGTAAAATGGCAAAATCAGGGTGACAATGTAAAAAGGGAAATTCTAGTTAGTGAGGCATTGTCTGCTTGGGAAAAGATATTACTTTAATCTATAAATATATATGAATAAAAAAGCAAGTAACATTGTTTCATAAAGAGAAAGACAGACTTATCGTCTTATATATTTTAAATAGTTGCAATCCACTAGTTTTTATAAATCATTAGTTCTTCTGGTTAATTATTTCAGCTAAAAAAAATATACTGATCAAAATATACCCCATTGAACTAGAAAAAAGATACATTGAGGAACTGAATACTTGGAATATATTTGATATAAGTTCTGAAGTAATTGTGTGATAGTTAGATAACTTAATTATATACAAAGTCAACAAATAACTTACTTGAATAGTAACCATGTAGTTTACATACAGTTGACACAGTTTTACTTTTTGTATCTCTTTTGATGGGCATAGGAAGTACTGCTTCCTTGTTACCAATCTTCTTATCAAATCATAATTGATATTCCCCTTCCTTCCCAATAAATGCTAGTGTTATTTTTAGTATAAGTTGGTCACAACTTGAATAAAACTGCTGCAATTTTGTTTGGTAATCGGTCCATCTGCCACTAGTATTAGCTAGGTATTGGGCTAGGCTGGGCCAAAAGTGAGAGGATATTGTGAAGAGTAATCAATTTATTTTTTATTTATATGTATTCTAAGGTCATGAAGCTCATACTTTTGAATTAATAGCTTATGATTCAACGATAAGTTGGAAATAAAGGATTTTTATTATAAGATTCTGACTTTGGATATATATAGACCGAGTAGGAGGAGCTTGTGATTCCTGTAGAACTCCAAAGTAAAAGCTGCATTTCTACTTTATGAAATGGGAGAATTTCATACTAAAATAAAAGAAAATCTTGATTTAGCAAAGTTTACAGCGCAAATAATCCACAGTTTCAAGACTGAGATACACTTTAACTGTATCTGTTTTACTATTAAAAATTGAGGAAGATAATTAGTAGTCAATTGCAGATAACAGCGGCTTATGAGCTTTTGTACATTTTGAAGGAATATCTTTGATTAATGGTAAGTAATAATTTAATTAATGACATCTCTTGGGGAGTACCACTTGAATTGTGCCTATGTGGAGGGCTGCACCAAATTTTCTTTTCAAATGGCTTTGGTGGCCCAGCTGTATTGTATTCTGTTTTATACTTTTCTGTCCTTTTCTTTGGTTCCGAGCTCTTTACCAATTAAACCTCCATACCTACCTTGCTCCATTTTTTTTAAAAGCAAATCCTTTAGATGGGCCCTATGAGAGTGTAAATGGGGCTTTGATCTTGTTTTCAAAATTTATTATCAGGATGTATGACCAGTCATTTTATTATATAGACATCATTGAGTAGTGATACAGTACTGTAGTTTTTTACAGGGTGTGATATCTGGAGTCCTTGGATGTATGAAAACCTGATCTAATAGAAATTGTCATGCCCTTTATAATTAATGAGTTTTATAGTAGTGAAAGAAATTTTTGTCTGTAAGGGAAGGATTCAAGCTGCTAGGTTTTATTTTCTTTCGGATGTGGGACCCCTTAAAAGTTCTGCGTTTAAGGATTTCTTTAGAATTGGGGTGTATTAGCACATTGGTGTCTGGCTTAGTGGATAACATTATGCTCTTCCCTACAGTCCGCTAGCCAGGCAGAGGCAGGTGGTTGTGGGTTTTGACTTCTGCCCCCTTGCCTTGTCACTGTGTCTGACATTCATTCTTCGTTATTCTACCGTAATGATCGTTTTGTCCTTCCTGTAGAACGACCCAGCCCTCTCCGCATCTAGATGGGTAAGTATATCAGACCCATTCATTTTTCTTTCTATTGTCATGTGAAAATTACAGATATTTTGTACCCACAACTGCTCTCTGGAATTTCTAGATACAGTACCTGCAGATGTTTTTATATGCAAAATTTAAATTACATAATTTAATTTAGTTCTCATCTAGAAAAGAAATCAGTTTATAATAAGTAACTTTTTCTAACATAGGAAGCACGTGGTGTTTGGCCGAGTTGTGAATGGAAAGGAGGTAGTTGCAGCCATAGAGGACCTTCCCGTTGACAACCGTAGTCGCCCGCTTCAGCCAGCTGTCATATCCAATTGTGGAGAATTGATTCTTCAGCGTTCTGCAAAAACTAAAGGTATTCAATCAGTTTTGGATGTTTAAATGTCTATTGATAAGATATTTTTATATTGTAGGAATTTTTTAAAACCATTATATACAGTAGTACCTCTATATACGATCTTAATTCGTTCCAGGAACTGCTTCGTATGTAAAAACGATCGTATATTGGAACAAACATTCCCATAAGAATACAATGTAATTTGTTTAATTCTTTCCTCAGCCCAAAAACCCATGATAACTCCTTAATAAATTGCTACTCATAATTACAAATAACATTAATACAATTGCATAACACAGAAATATTTAAAAAAGAATAATAAAGGGGTTTTTATGAATAGAACTTACCTGGCAGTTATATATATACTGTATAGCTTAGTCTCTGACATTCGGCAGAATTTTTCAAAAATCGCGGCAACCGCCGTGTGGTGGTTGTGCGGTTAGGTGGTTAACAACCCTTACAAGGTGGTACTTGGAATCATTCCCGTTTTCTGTTCCTCAGATCATCTCTGCCAGCCGGATCGACAACATCGTTGGTCTTCCATTAGAGTTTTTTGTGTCGCTTTCCCTGTGTCGCTGTACCGGACTCATTTTGGTGAAGTACATTGATTTGGGGATTTGGCAATCGTGTTTCTGTTTATTTTGATACTTTTTGGTTTTGTTTAATATGAGTGAGAAACTTCATTTTCGTGAGTGTGCGAATGAGGAATGCAAGGTGAGGTTACCGAAAGTTTTGTTAGACCCTCACACAGTTTGTTTGGGTTGCAGGGGTTTTGATTGTGCACTGGATAATAGGTGCAAAGAATGTGAGATTTTGAATGAGAAAGATTGGTTAGCTATGAAGCGCTATGTGCACAAATTAGTTCTAGATAGAGTAAGGAGAGCTTCTAGATCTAAATCTAAGTCTACTAGTGAGCCTAGTTTAGATATTTCCATTGAACCTTTAATTAATTCCTCTTTGGAAGTTGATCCTTCCCCTGAGGTAGTAACTCCTGCCCCCTCTACAGGATCTGTATCTGCGGATGACCCTCGGTACGCCAGGATGGCGGCCGAGTTGAAGGCTATTAAAGATCAACTTGCGGCCTTAAAAGGTAAGAGTGAGAGTGAAAATAGTGCTTGTGAAAGTGCAGTGGAGGTGGCGACTGATCGAACCTGTCATTACCCTAGGTCTAGACCTCTACCAAGCTCCCAGGACCAAGGGAGGAGGTACGTCGACGACCGAAAGGGGGTGAGAGGTACGTATCCTCGGTCAGCCGTCTCCTCAGACTGTCCTGTTGCTTTTTCCCAGGCTGCTCTTGACCGCCACGGAAAAGGTGCGTCGGATGTGATGGTGTCTTCCCCGAACCCCTCTCTCAGACGCAAATGGCACTATGAGGCTTCGAGACCGACTAAGAGGAGGTGGAACCGAAATGAACAGTCTCGTTCTCATTCTCCCAGATCTAGCAGCCACGAACCTTGTCCTTCGGAGGATGATTTGGATACCGTTCCTGTGAAGAGGACGAAACCAAGGTACGAAAGTCAAGAAAGATCAGCGAAAGATCCTTATCCTTCTTCTACCAGCGCTACTCGACAGCCGTCTCCTTCGGAACCGCAGGATCCAGCAGCGGTCGCTAAATTGTTTATGACGGTTATGCAAGAGCAACTTTTCTCCTTAGTTTGTAAAACACTCTGGATGATTTCCATCCGGTGTATAAATAAAGACGCTCAAAGTCCATATACTGAAAGAAGTTCAGTGATGAAGCAATCTTTCTCAGATCATGACCTGCGGGAGTACTGTCAGGATCCGCTCTACGAATAAAGTAGGTGAGCTTCGCCCTCAGTTGTTTTAGGGATAAGTTTGATCCAGAGGTTTCTCCTTTAAAGAGCTGTCCTCCCCTGAAGTCTGAAGTTCTACAAAGATAGACCTTAAGACACTCTACCGGACATAAATAGACATCTTCCTTTAGAGGGCAGATTCTCCAGGGACCCCACCTTTTAGTGGGTAACTCATTCTTAGTGAGAAAGGTCTGATCAGGGAAGAGATTCAGTTCTCCTGTTTCTGCGAACTGAATGTGGCTCTCATCTCTAGATAGAGCCACTATTTCACTAACTCTAGCCCCTGAGGCTATAGCGAACAGAAAAATCACCTCTTGGGTTAGATCCTTAAGCGAACAATCTTCATTGTTCATGGATGAGGCATAATGTAGGACCTTGTCCAAAGACCAAGAGATTGGCTTTGGTGGTGCTGCAGGCCTAAGCCTTGCACATGCCTTCGGGATCTTATTAAAGATCTCATTCGCCAAGTCCACTTGAAAAGCATATAGAAGGGGTCTAGTCAAGGCTGACTTACACGAAGTTATCGTGTTGGCCGCCAAACCTTGGTTATGAAGATGGATAAAGGAGGACATACAGAAGTTCATTGAAATCTCTTTTGGTCCTTTTGCTTTTTCCATGATGACTCATATTGTCTTCTAGTTGACTTAGACTTGTATTCTTCTTAGAATTTTACATTGCCTTTTGAGATCCCAAACCTTTTCCTAACCGCTAGGGCAAGAAAATCATGCAATGAAGGGTTCGGGTTTTCTGTGATAAATTGAAGGCAATTAATCTCTGAACCTTCTGAAGTAGTCCTGGGTTCAGAACTAGGGACAGCCTCAGCCTCCGTTCCTTCCTCAAAGAGGACAGATTGCTCTTGGGCTACCTGGGAGCCAACAGAGCTACTCCTCTCTGGAAGGATCTCAGCATGTTGAGGACTCTCAGCAGGTGATTGGATGGGATGAACTGGAAATCCTAAGTCTATCCCTTCCATTGCAGAGACATGATGTCTGTCATTTTTATTAGAGGATCCTCGTAAGCGGCTACATATCGAGGTAGTTCCTTGGCGACGCTCGTAATGAAGAGGTCGGACTGCAGTTTGGGGACTTGTTCCCATCTGTGAGATAATAGGTCTGCGTCCGTGGACCATTCTTACTCTATCGGCTTGAGCCCGAGTAGAGCATCTACTGTCACATTGCGGATTGGATGTATATGAACTGCTGACAGGTGCCACCCCTTTAGGTAAGGGATGGTTAACTACACCTAGACTGTATGAGACGTTCTCTAGCATCGTCGATTGCTGCGTCTCATTATCGCTTCGGAGTCCCAGATCAGCCGTAGACAATCTGATCTGCGTGGAGAGAGTTTCCCCACTCAGGACAGGACCAACATGGTCTTGGGAAATTCGGGCTTTGACTTTTGTTAAGGAAGCGATTAAGGAAGGACCGATATTGGTCTTTTTAGATCTCTTCGAGCGTTTGATGCTTGTTTTCTCCAGACTCTCAACGCATCTTGCAGCAGTGCTCTTAGCACTGGGTCTGTCTCTATTGGGAACTGGAGAGAGATCAGAGCTCCTCCCTGTTTGCATTTTGGGAATCTGACTGATTACCAGAGTCTCTTGACCGACCTTGCCATCTCCTTTTACATTCCCAAAGGAAAGGAGAGTTGGTGTGACCACAGGCTTTAATGGCTTTTTCGCCATTGAAACCCTTGAGCTGGAGAGAATCGAGACTTCTTGAAGCTTATCTTGCATCCACGATGTTCCGGGGACCGGATCATTTCCTTGGATGTTCATAGACCAGCCACCTTGGGTGCTGCCCACCCCAGCCTCCCGTCCAGGAACATTGTTGCCTGAACCTTTCCTAGGCTTAATTATTGCGTGACTGTGTCTGCCAATTTTATGAAGATATCTAGGACTGTGTTTAGTCCGACAAGTATCTTTCCTAGGAAATACGTTACTTTGTGTAACTTGAATCCTAGATAGGAGGGGAGAGGGTGATTGACTGGAAGTTGTCAATAGACGACTTTCAGGTCTGGTAAGATTACGGGCATGCTTTTTTGCAACAGGGTCCTTATGTTCAGAAGGATAAACGTTCTGAACTCTTTGTTTTATTTGGACTTGAGTGGCGAAAAGTCTAGAATGACACTGAATTTTCTTGAGTCCTTCTCGTAGACACACAGCGGCCTTCCCTGGAATTCGGTGGACTATAGTTTCCTTACCACTTGTATGCTCTAGAGCTCTCAGGTAAACTCCGCCAGGAGGGTTTTGGATTATAGGAGGAGTTGAGGAAATGGTGGTAGAGACATCTCCACCTCCCATCTTGATTAGACCATAGACCCAAGGATTGAAGGTCCAGCGATCCTAAAGGAACCTCTCTCCTACCAGAAGCATTTCTATGCTTCGACTGATTAGTAGGATTATGTTTTCGACCACCTGCCTGTGGCAGCGCGATCACTACAACTGTGGGATGTTGTTGAACTGCTCGAAATGAATTTCCAGATCTTTCCGTCTTCCTCTTAGGTTGGGGACCCACAACTGTGGAAGACACTCTTTTTGAAAGGATGCCCCACTTTTGGAGAAGTCCTACTTTCTGTGTGGTGGCGTTCTTAATCACTTTCCTGACTACCTCGTCTGGAAAGAGGTCTTTTACCCCAGATGTTGGAAGATATTAGCTTCCTTGTTTCGTGTTTTGCTGTCGCGTTAGCGAACACAAACTCCCTACATGTTCTTCTAGCCTTTATAAAGGCATAAGGGTCTTTTACCAAGGTAACCAAATGTATTTTAGCTAAGACCTTGAGCATGTCTGGGGTATCTTGATGAGCTGAACAGAACTCTATGTAGGTTTGTAGAGATAGGGAGGCTGCAAGTCTCTTCTTTGTCTCTTGTTCATCATGTAAGAGAAACTCAGATAATTTAGGGAGATTTTCCTTAAATTGTTGGCTGGCGACATCCGCCTCAAGTCTTCCTACTGAAATGGTTGGATGGGCTTCCTTCTAGTTCTTCAACTGTCTGGGAAAGGCCAGTGACAGAGGCTCGCACTCCTTAAGTGTAGGACACGGTTTACCTGCCTCCACTGCCTCGGTGACATATTTAAATTCCTTCTCCGTAAAGGGGAATGAAATTTAAGCAGGAGTAAGAAGGGAAGAGTGCCTGTTACCTGGTGTGGATACCTTCGACACCGAGTAACCCGCCTTTTCTATGCTACTTGATAGGATAGCCTGTGCTTTATCATGGTCAAGAATCATAACCTCCTTTGATTCCGTTCCTTTTCTTGACCTTGGTTCATCCTTCAGTCTAACGAAACAGTTAGGGAAAGCGTCAAAGCTTGGCCAAAACTGGATTTTGTCCAAAGGAACAGCACCCATCTTCTCCGAGATGTAGAGTTTGCCGTTTAAAATCGGCATCAGCTCTGCAAACTTCCAGGGATTGGATTTGGAGCATGTCGGAAGGTCTTGATCTATAGGTCATTTGTATGACCCCTGAGGAGCAACAAGTGGAGCTTTACAAGGCTCTACATTGCATTTCGCTTCCTGCTTTTTGCTCTGTTTGCAGAAGTTTTCTATTAGATTCCTCACTTGGGGCCATAAGTAGTCCATTCCATCTAATAGAGGGATAGAAGGCGGAGATATCGATGTCGCTGGCTCTAGAGCCGGTATGGACGGAGACACTTCCAAACTGACATTCTCCCCTTCTTCCCGTGGGCGCTTTCTGCCCTCCTTCCCGAAGGTTATCTGGCCGTCGGGAGATGTACATCGTGTCTTTGGTACCTCTATTTCCATACTTGCTGTTGGAAATAGTAGCCTACACATCTTGTCATTAGGCAAGTAGGGTCCCGGAGAGATTTTCTGAAAGCCTCTCATCTAGTTGCGTAGCTTGAAACGAGCTGCATCCCTAGTCTCTACCGACTAGGGATTCTTGAAACCCTCGAACAATAAGGTCCGACATACTTTGCAAGCCTGCGGGTTCCAATAATGCAGGGGTTCGGAAATAATATAGCAGGGGGCATGAAACCTGCATGCATTGTCCTTAAAAACACTTACTCTTAGTTTTGCAGAAGACTGCAACACATGACATCTGGTGTTCCTCCTGTAAAGAAAGGAAAACAGAATGAGTATACGATTGATTATCTCACTGATAACCAATATATCAAAAGTCGTATCTTAACAGAAGAGCTTAGGATAGCAAGCTACAAAAGGATAGTAGTGTGGAGGATTTATTTTTGTTTATAAGAGAGAGAGAGAGAGAGAGAGAGAGAGAGAGAGAGAGAGAGAGAGAGAGAGAGAGAGAGAGAGAGAGACTTATTGCCTTATTTTTTGTTTGGGTTCCCCCAGGTCCCTCAGTGTGAGGCACCTCGTATATCCACCAGAGAGTTGCTAATACATCTTCCGGTGTATTTTGCATCTTCCAGTCTTGGATGGTCTGGGATGCATCTTAGGTATTTATCGAGCTGATTTTTAAACGCATCTACGCTCACTCCTGATATGTTTCTTAGATGAGCTGGCAGCACATTAAATAGTCGCTGCATTATCGATGCTGGTGCGTAGTGGATTAATGTCCTGTGCGCCTTTCTCAGTTTACCTGGAATGCTTTTTGGCACTATTAATCTACCTCGGCTTGCTCTTTCTGATACTTTAAGCTCCATGATGTTTTCAGCAATTCCTTCTATTTGCTTCCATGCTTGTATTATCATGTAGCGTTCTCTTCTCCTTTCTAGACTGTATAGTTTTAAAAATTGCAGTCTTTCCCAGTAATCAAGGTCCTTAACTTCTTCTATTCTAGCAGTATAGGACCTTTGTACACTCTCTATTTGCGCAATATCCTTTTGGTAGTGTGGGTACCATATCACATTGCAGTACTCGAGTGTACTACGCACATAAGTTTTGTAAAGCATAATCATGTGTTCAGCTTTTCTTGTTTTAAAGTGTCTGAATAACATTCCCATTTTTGCTTTACATTTAGCCAACAGTGTTGCTATTTGGTCGTTGCATAACATATTCCTATTTAAAATTACACCAAGGTCTTTAATTGCTTCCTTGTTTGTGATTGTCTCATTATTAGGTCCCTTGTATGCATACACCATTCCTTCTCTGTTTCCATAATTTATTGATTCGAATTTATCGGAGTTAAATACCATCCTATTTATCTCCGCCCATTCATATATTTTGTTTAGATCTCTTTGTAGTGAGTTCCTATCTTCATCACAAGTAATTTCTCTACTTATTCTTGTGTCATCGGCGAAACTTCTCACTACGGT
>NC_090748.1:80507963-80555463 GCF_036898095.1 Palaemon carinicauda | reverse complement strand
ATTCCTCCCTTTGTGATCGACCAGACTAAAGTCCTGTTGCTGTTCTTGGGGAGGATAAAATCTTCCCTTGGGAATAGCAACGCCTTCCTTGCTTTGGTGCTTTGGAAGCTGGCAAGTATTGCTGGCCCTTTCCCTTAGATCTCCCTTAGGCTAAGACAGAGTTCTTGGCTGCGGGTGATCTGTCACTAAAGCAAGGTTGGCAGGACCCTTTTGTCCCTTCCCCCTCTATCTCCGTAATGGCCTTGCCATTACTGTACTGTACCCTGCCGGCCGGCAGAGCTGGCCGGCAGGGGTATTACTGTACTGTACGTCATTCTACTTCTGGACCTAGTATAGGTTGGGATGTGGAATTGACTAAGGCCATTGCCGGCCGGCTGAGATGCTGGCCGGCAAGGGCCTTATGTTTTCGAGTGCTGCCCGGACCTCTCTTGGTCCCTCATCCATGCCTGCCGACAGAGCCGGACGGCATTGGTCAAGGAAGCCTGAATTAAGTTTCTCCCCTTCCTTATATGCACTCTTTCGGTTGCCGGGCTTTGGGGGTCGTGTACACTCTTATCCCGGCATCCATTCTATTTTCTTCTAGTGCTGTACCTGTCCCGGCTGCCGGCCTATGAGGCAGACAGCCGGGCAGGTGTAGTCTTCTGGTTCTTTTGCTGCCGGCTGGCATTGGTCTTGTACCTTTGCCGACTGGCTTATGTCAGTCCTTGTCTGCCGGTCACCAAGAGTGTGGCCGGCAGCTAGGTACTACCTTGTGTAGTTACTGGCCGGCAGTCATTGCCGGCCAACACTGGCTGTTGCTGGCCGGCAGTTACTGCCGACGGCACAAGCATTTGAACCAGAAGGCTGCCGCCCTATAGCTGTTAAGTAGTATACTTTAAAGCTAATTGTGGTGTGTGCCGGCCGGCAAAGGCAGGCCGGCACACATCCTCCTATACTGTACTAGTATTCTTCTGTATAGCATATACAGTAAGAAGAAAACTATAGTAAAAGTTTAGGTACAGCACTGTATCTTCTAACACTATTGTGTTTTCTTGCACAGCCCTTTGCTGTTGCCCTCAGACAGGAAGCAGAGTCTTCCCCGTCTATTATCCAGGATTTTAAAATCATTGCCTAGGTGTGAGCTCCACCTGTTTCCTCTGGAAACCTTGCATTGGTTACTCTAGTAGAGATAAACCAATTTTGATTTTATTATCTGGAAAGCTGCAACAATGGGTTGTGAGGGAAACACAAGTGTGTGTCTTTCCTTTATGAATTGTTATGCTATACTATGCATATCCAGTGATACATAGTTCACTTGATACTCATGGAAATTTTTTCTCTTTACAGGAGGACCCTCCGAAGTGCGGAAATGTTTTCTGCAATGTCCGTAGCAGGAACCTCTGCGGACATGAGTGTTGTAGGAGACACGCAGCATGCGCTGTCTCCAAGGATGATCTCCAGTATTGGGACCCTCAGGTATGTACTGTATGCACTAACCTGATTACTGAGGCTTTTGATTCCCCTAGAACGACGGAATCAAGGGATATAGCTAGGGAAAAGCTCCGTACTTGGGTAAGGGGCTTCAAGAAGAACACCTCTGGCCCTTATCTTCCTAGTGAGAAGATGAGGGCGTATCTTTTTCCCCAGGCATCAGCTGAAGCAGTGATTCCCCAGCCTCAAGAGGAGATCCCCCAAGACCTAGTCCAGGTGGACGAGGAAGTCGCAGATGCGATGCAAGACATCCAGTTGTGTGACAGGATGTCTGATGTGGACGAAGGTTTGGAAGAAGACCTCCTGGCAGAAGGTCAGGATCAAGTTCAAACCCCGGATGTCGCAGAGGATGGGGTCGACGAGGTGTCGGCTACTCCGGTTCAGATGCCGGAGCCCATCCCCTCAACATCCGCTGGTCTCCCAGTAGAACTGGGACAGGCCCTCTCTTCGATTGTTGGAATGATCCAACAAATGCAGAAGGAGAATCAGGAGAAGGCGGCTGCAATGGAACTACGTATGCAGTCCCTAGCAGAATCACATGGGCCCCGGAAAAGGCTCAATGTGAAAGACCTTCCCATATGCTCAGACGCTAACCCATGGAGGTATGCTGAGCACATGCCAATGACGACTGGTAAGATCGTCATTTCGGATAAGCTGGGTTCAGTTCTCCTAGAGGAGGTAGAATTCTGGCCCAGCAAGGCATCATATCCGGACTGCTATGTCCGGCTGAGAAAAGAACCAGCTTCAAGGGAGGAGACAGAGCCGAAAGAGGTCATTATTATGGACCATGCTAAGGCTCAAGCCCTACTTTCATCCTCGATGAAAGAGAGGGGCTTCTCGAATTCGAAGGTAGCAGCATTGAGCAAGAAGCTCCCTTCTTTTGTGTCCTCTTCTGATAGAGCCTTCCCCTTTTTACAAAAAGGGTTTGCGGCTGTCCTAAAGGCAATCGAGGCCGGCAAGCCTTGCCCCTCCCTGGAGGAGTGTAAACCCTTGTCGCTGGCTCTGCCTATGGACCACAAGGACTGGAAGGATGTCCATCTGACATTCTCAGTGGGAAAGTTGGAGGCTGATATTGCCGGACGGCAATTCGGCGAGGACCTCCCCAAGTTGTCCGAATTTCTTTTACGAAGAGAGTTCGAGACAAAAGAAAGACTGGCTGCCTCAATGTCTCATCAGACTACTCTTGAGACGATGGCAAGTGACCCTAAGGTTCATGAAATGTTCATGGTTGTGGCTAAGTCTCACCTAGCCACAGTGACGAAGGACCTTTATGGCTTCGTCAAGGCAAGGAGAGCTTGCAGGGAGTTCGTGTTCACCGGGGCTTCGGTGAGACACGAGCCAAGGAAGTTAATATCCTCCAACATTTGGGGAAAAGACCTTTTCCCTACCGATGTGGTCAAAGAGGTTGTTGATAAGGCCGCCGTGGAGAATAGAAACCTTCTCCAGAAGTGGGGCCTGGCTATCAAAAGAAAATCTTCCCCGGATGAGGGTCCTCAACCTAAGAGGAAGAATATGAGGACTAGGCTACCGTCTCGGCCAGCCAAGCCTTATAGACAGCAACAACAACTGCAATTGCCTTTGCCTCCAGTGCCCCAGATGGTGGCACAAACCCCGACTACTTTTCAGTGGGTACCCCAGGCTGTGCCAGGTCAGTCAACCACATTCACCCCAACGTTCGAAGGACAGTCTTCTTCCTTTCGTGCAAAGCCTAGAGGAGCAGCCAGAGGCTCGTCTAGGCGCCCCTCAAGGGGAAGGGGATTCAGAGGTGGTCGTGGTCAAGGAGGCAAGACCTCAGGACGGCAGTCCAAGTGAAACGATACCGGTAGGAGGGAGACTAATGAAATTTTGGGATCGCTGGACCTTCGATCCCTGGGCCCAAAGCCTACTCAAGAATGGACTGGGTTGGAGCTGGTACAGCACTCCACCCCCATGCCTTCGGTTTTTCCAACACTCCACCCCCATTTTGGAGGAGTACGTTCAAGAACTGTTGGAGAAAAATGTGATCCGAAAGGTGAAGTCCATCAAATTCCAAGGGAGGCTGTTTTGTGTTCCCAAGAAAGACTCGGAAAAGCTCAGAGTCATTCTGGACTTGTCACCACTCAACAAGTTCATAGTGAATTGCAAATTCAAGATGCTAACACTGCAACACATAAGGACCTTACTGCCCAAGAGGGCATACTCAGTCTCTATAGACTTATCAGACGCCTATTGGCACATCCCGATCAGCCGTCGACTCTCCCCCTACCTAGGGTTCAGGCTACAACGGAAACTGTACGCCTTCAGAGCCATGCCATTCGGGCTAAACATAGCCCCAAGGATTTTCACGAAGCTTGCGAGCGCAGCTCTCAAACAATTACGCCTAAAGGGAATTCAGGTAGTAGCCTACCTGGAAGACTGGCTGGTGTGGGCAGCATCCGAGACCGAATGCTTACAAGCTTCCAGTCAGGTGATCCAGTTCCTAGAGTACCTAGGCTTCAAGATCAACAAGAAAAAGTCTCGACTTTCTCCATCCCAAAAGTTCCAGTGGCTGGGAATCCACTGGGACCTTTTGTCACACAGTTTCTCCATCCCAATGAAGAAAAGGAAGGAGATAGCGGGCTCTGTCAAGAGACTTCTAGATTCCAAATGGATATCAAGACGCGAACAGGAGAGGGTACTAGGCTCTCTCCAGTTTGCTTCAGTGACAGACCCAGTGCTAAGAGCACAGCTAAAGGATGCAACCGGAGTTTGGAGAAGGTATGCATCAAACGCGCGAAGAGACCTGAGAAGACCAGTGCCGCCTCGGCTACGTACTCTTCTCAGACCTTGGTCCCAAGCCAGACATCTAAAGAAGTCGGTTCTTCTTCAGCCACCTCCCCCGTCGATGACGATTCACTCAGACGCCTCAAAGGAGGGATGGGGAGGTCACTCTCATCGGAAAAAAGTCCAGGGGACTTGGTCCAAGCTATTCAGGACCTTTCATATAAACTTTCTAGAAGCTATGGCAGTGCTCCTTACCTTAAAGAAAGTCTCCCCGCGTCACTCGATCCACATAAGATTGGTGACAGACAGCGAGGTGGTTGTGAGATGCTTGAATCGACAAGGGTCGAGGTCACCACCTCTCAACCAAGTGATGTTAGCCATTTTCCGATTGGCAGAAAAGAAGAAGTGGTACCTGTCGGCAGTTCACCTTCAAGGAGTCCGCAATGTGACAGCGGACGCTCTATCCAGGTTCACACCGATAGAGTCGGAATGGTCCCTAGACGCAGGATCATTTTCCTTCATTCTGAATCAAGTCCCAGAACTGCAAATAGACCTCTTTGCGACGAAAGACAACAAGAAGTTGCCCCTGTACGTGTCCCCGTACGAGGACCCCTTAGCGGAAGCAGTGGACGCAATGTCCCTCGACTGGAACAGGTGGTCCAGGATTTATCTGTTCCCTCCTCACAACCTTCTGTTGAGGGTCCTCAACAAACTGAGATCCTTCAAGGGGGTAGCGGCAATAGTGGCCCACAAGTGGGCGAACAGTATGTGGTTCCCCTTGGCGTTGGAACTACAGATGAAGTTCGTGCCGCTACCACATCCAGTTCTGACCCAGCGAGTCCAGAAGTCGACTGTCTGCGCTTCATTACAGAAAACCCAGACCCTGCAGCTCATGATTTTCTCGCCCTAGCGGTGAGAAAGCGTTTCGGGATTTCGAGAGCTAGCATAGACTTCCTAGAGGAATACAAGTGCAAATCGACTAGAAGGCAATATGAGTCATCTTGGAGAAAGTGGGTGGCCTTTGTAAAGGCAAAGAATCCGCAGGAGATCTCAACAGACTTCTGCTTATCTTTCTTCATCCACCTCCATGGCCAAGGATTGGCAGCTAACACGATTTCAGTATGTAAATCGGCTTTGATGAGACCCATTTTATTTGCCTTCCAGATCGACCTAGGTAACGAGATCTTTAATAAAGTTCCGAAAGCCTGCGCTAGGCTCAGACCTTCAGCACCTCCAAAGCCCATTTCATGGTCTTTAGACAAAGTTCTTCATTTCGCCTCCCTGTTGAGCAATGAAGAATGTGCGTTAAAGGATTTAACGCAAAAAGTTATTTTCCTATTTGCACTCGCGTCCGGGGCCAGGGTTAGTGAGATCGTAGCCCTCTCGAGAGAGGCAGGTCGTGTTCAGTTCCTGGATAGGGGGGAGCTGAACCTGTTTCCGGATCCTACGTTTCTCGCCAAGAATGAGTTACCCACCAACAGGTGGGGTCCCTGGAGAATCTGCCCTCTGAAAGAAGATGCATCTCTATGTCCAGTAGAATGCCTAAAGGTCTATCTTCGTAGAACTTCAGACTTCAAGGGTAGTCAACTATTCAGGGGAGAAACATCAGGCTCAAATTTATCTCTGAATCAACTCAGAGCGAAAATGACATATTTTATTCGCAGAGCGGATCCTGACAGTACACCCGCAGGTCACGATCCGAGGAAAGTTGCCTCATCCCTAAATTTCTTTAATTGTATGGATTTTGAACATCTCCGTTCATACACGGGCTGGAAATCTTCCAGGGTGTTCTTTCGCCACTATGCGAAGCAAGTAGAGGAACTTAAGAGATCTGTGGTAGCAGTGGGTCGTGTAGTTAACCCTACTGTTTAACTCTGCGAGGAACAGTGATCTTAATTGGGACGATTAAGTCCAGGGTGAGTGTGTAGGTACATACTGTACTACAAACTAAAATGAGGGCACCAAGTGCCCATACAGACTGTTCCTTCCTTCAAAGGTGAACCTCGCATAAGTTCAGACATGTGTGCCAAGCGTTTCTAACGCTAATGTGATTGATTTGTAATACAGATTTTTTATGACTTGATACCTTGGTATCTCATTAAAGTGGTGTTTAATGGTTTTTCTTTCAGATAAACAAGTTCTGTTTACTATCATACTTATGCTTAAAGTTTTGGGTTATCCCCTTTTATATAAATATATATATTTGTTGTTAACCTGTCTGTTTATTATCTGTCAATAAACTTGTTCTTGAGAACCTTGCGTCTCTTTCACCTGTGTCAATTTATTGGTATAATTGAGCATTTAAATTCTATGTATCTTATCTGGGATAATTCTGATAGAATTGTTCTGTTTTGCAAGCTATGTTGCATTGGTTTATGTAAGTCCCCTAATGGGAGGACTCCGTCCCATAAAGGGACGAGGGCGGTTTTATTAGTTTCTTCCTATGCGGATATAAACCTTTGTCCAATACAAGTATTGTGCGGATGACTGGTCAATATATTGACGCAGTAGTTCTATACAAACTATGCTTTACCTAATATAGGGCGAGGCCACTATATTAGCTTGCCTGAGATTCATACATAGATATATGTACTCTTCGAGACTTTCCAGAGTCTAGTAGGACTCTTCCCTGTAGGGGGCAGGAAGCTCTAACATAGTTTATAGTTAGTTGAAAAGATGTATAACGGTAACATCTTAGGTCTCTAGGTCTAGTCGACCGGGAATAAATATCTCCGGGGAGTACGGCACGTTCTGAGAATCCACAGATACAGTAATGCTCTGGTACACTTCCATCAGGACGACATGGCTTGAGCCCAAAAAACGGATTTTGAGCGAAGCGAAAAATCTATTTTTGGGTGAGATAGCCATGTCGTCCTGATGGACCCGCCCTTGCCTTTCTAAGAAAGGACTGTAGGACCCCTCCCTACATACAGTATCTGTAGCACCTCGTGTACGCTACAAGGAATACAGATGGCGCCAGGATTGGCGCCAGGCACGCATACGAATCGGGGGATTGGGAGGCCTTGGGAGCGGCTCCCCCCTTTTTCTTCCCGAATTCGTATCTCGTCAATCTCCCTCTTACGAGACGAATCTCTATTTAGGTAGTAGATTGCCATGTGACGTGTCTAGAATACGTCCTCTGATATGTCGCGATATCCCTTTCACGAGGGATACTCGCTCCAGGAGTTAGAATTCTGGTACCTTAAGGTAAATTCTCTGGGAATATCGCCGTAGTTGTAATATACCCTAGGAAGCTACCATATAGGAACTTCCATCAGGACGACATGGCTATCTCACCCAAAAATAGATTTTTCGCTTCGCTCAAAATCCGTTATATATATCATATATATATATATATCATATATATATATCATATATATATGTGTGTGTATATATATATGTGTATATATATGTGTATATATATCGATATATTTATATATATATATATATATATATATATATATATATATATATATATATATATATATATATAATATTCATGTGCATTGCCAGTTAAGAGGAAAGTTTCGTGTTCATAAACCAAATGCCCCGTGTGTGTATGTATGTATGTATTTATCTACATGAATAAATATTATGTATAGAGAGTATATATATATATATTATATATATATATATATATATATATATATATATATATATATATATATATATATATATATATATATATATATACATACATATATTTACACACATGAGGCGTTTGATTGAAGACGAAACTTTCCAGCCAACTGGTCTATACAGAGAATGACTCACCAATTCTTCATTTCTTCAGTAAGGACCAGATTCGAAGCGAGGAAAGAAAAGCATGACGACTCACGTGTCTGCCTTAGAACACTGTTCTCTCGTGTTACTCGTTTCTCGAAGACACTTGTAGTGATTACAGCATATAGCAAGGGAAATTGTAAGCTCTCTATAGGAACATTATTATTATTATAATTATCATTGTTAATATTATTGTTGTTTTTGTTGTTGAGGGTGTAGATAATCACATGAAAATATTCTTAAGGAATTTACAAAGGTGTCTTCAATAAATAGGTCAATCCAGTAAATTATTAAGAGATGTATTAAAATTTTTACTTTAATTATTTTGACTTTAGTTCGTAAAACTACGTATAATTTTTATTTTATTTGTTAATTTTCCCTGTCAGCATGTGACAGCATCGAGTAATGGAAAAAAAATTGTTTTTTGTCGTCTTAAATGTCATTGTTTTCCCCAACTCTTATAGTCTTCCGTCTTTTAAAGGGCGGCTTTATCACTTTCATCATTATTAAACCTGGATTGGAGTGCTCCTCTTCGCCCTGCTCTTTCCTCTTCTTACTTTCGAAGCTTCAGGTCGGCCAATTTTTACACACGAAACGAATATTATTATTATTATTATTATTATTATTATTATGATTGATGATCATGATGATTGATGATCATGATGATTATTATTATGATGATGATCATGATGATGGTGGTTATTATGATAATGATCATTATGATGATGTGTACAAGGATGATGACCAATATGATGACGATGATTATTATGATGATAATGAATATTCTTATTTTGCTGATAATTATGATCAAGATGATTATTATTATGATGATGATGGTGATGATTATTATTATGATGATGATGGTGATGATTATTATTATGATGGTTTTTATGATGATGATGATGATGGTGATTATTATGATGATGATTTTTATGATCATGATTGTAATGATGATGATTATTATTATGATGATGATCATTTTTATGATGATGATTATGATAAAGATTACAATAATGATTATTATGATGATTTTTATTATTATGATGATGATGATGATCACTATTATTCATGATGATGATGATTATTAAAGTGATGATGCTGACGAAGATGATTATTATGATGATGATGATGAAGATGATGATTATGATGATGATGAAGATGATGATTATGATGATGATGAAGATGATGATTATGATGATGATGAAGATGATTATTGATATGATGTTGAAGATGATTATTATGATGATAATGATGAGGAGTATTATTATGATGATGACGAAGATGATTATTATGATTGTGATGATGAGGATAATTATTATGCTGATGATGATGAAGATGATTATTATGATGGTGGTGATGAGGATGATTATTATGCTGATGATGATGAAGATGATTATTATGATGGTGATGATGAGGATTATTATTATGATGATGTTGACGAAGATGATTATGATGATGATGAAGATGAAGATGATTATTATGATGATGATGATGGAGATGATTATTATTATGATGATGATGGAGATGATTATTATTATGATGATGATGATGAAGATGATTAGTATTATGATGATGAAGAAGATGATTAGTATTATGATGATGAGAAGATGATTAGTATTATGATGATGATGATGACAAACCCAAAAAAACTACTTGGTCTCCGCAAAGCCCTTTAGAAGAAGAAGATTCAGAGAGAGAGAGAGAGAGAGGAAGGAAGACCTCCTGTTCCCCGGGAAACCTCGAAGGTAGGCTTCTCGACTCCAAGCAAAGCCCAGAGGAGAGCCCCCACTTCGAGAAGACCCAGCAAGAGGTCCTCTTGCCGACGGAAAGGTGGTCCCCGGGCCCCTCCGAGTCGATCCCCGAAGAGGGACTTTATGCACGTCCGTGGCGCCTTTGCGACCATGGCTCCGTCAGGAGACCCTCGAGGAGGGCGTCCCAGCCGAGCCACGGCCCCTGGGCAACTCCAGGGAAACCCTGGAGAGGTGACCTGTCTGCCAATGAGCAAGAAAGATAGGAGGAGAGAAGAGATTCAAAAGTATACTTACCGGGCAGCAGAGACCATGAAGACAAAGACGGAAATTGCAGACTTAACTAGAATTTATTTTCGAGAAAAACCGATAGGAAAGTTTTATGTAATTTTGAGTAAAATATAGCATTAATTTTATTTCTGATAATAATGTTTGGGAGCAAATATTATTTTTTGTTTTAATAATAACATTATTTTCACAATATGCTAAAAATATAGAATTATATGAGCATTAAAATATTTTTTAACGATGTCTCAAAGGAGATGTCCTCCATTCAGGCATAGAACGAAATCTTCAGTTCCTTTCAAATGCCGGAGACTCTGAGAATCTGATCTTCATTCCGATTGGAGACCGCTTCTGGATCTATACCGATTGGCTCCTGTTTTTGCAGTTACATATAATTGGTTCTTATGTTTAGATTCAAAGCTTGATTTATAGATTTTGGCCACACGGCCGAATTCAGGGACCGGGGAAGCCATTCAGCACGAGATGCATAAAGCAAAAAAATTCAAACCCCAAAAATAGATAAGAAGAGGATTATCATCCTGAAGACATCCTGCAATAGAAACACCCGGATCTTGGAGACGCATTACCGATCTTTCCCTCAAAGGCCAGAACTAGATTGAAGACCAAACTATTCCCGTTAAATTTAAACGTAAATAATGATCGGATACAATGAAGATGCGTCGCAAATTATAAAAAAGAAGAAAAATTCCATCTTTTTCCTCTGCAGCTTCACTTCTTTCTATACCATATACTTTTTCTCAACTTGTCTCGAAGGTGAACTCAGTCCTCGACACCTCGTTTTTCAAAATGAATCATAAAAAATTCCATTTCAAAATGTAAACGTAAATAATGTTCGGAAATAAACACTGAAGATGCGACGCAAATTATAAAAGTAGAAAATAAACTTTTCATCTTTTTCTTCCTCAGCTTCTCTCCTTTCAATATTGGGTCCCGGTATCTGATCAGCAGAGCTTTTTCTCAAATTGTCTCGGAGGTGAACTCGGTCATTGACAACTCTTGTATTTCAAAATGAATCATATAAGATTTCCTTTAAAAGATTTTTAACGTTTTTATTTATCTATGTTTATATTCCCTTCCATGGGTGGGAAATATATTGTGTTTCCTAATGTTTCTTCTCTTGCTGTCAAATATTCAAATCGATTAATTTCTGGGCTAAAGGACCTGAACTTTGGTTTACAGGTGGAGTGGGCAAATACCCAAGGGCGTTTCAAGAAAAAATGGATACAAACCTTTAAAACCTCTTAATGAGGTTTTCATTGGCATTTTCTGACAAAATATATTTTGGTCTCTTGGGTCCTGGTATTATAACAGAATGACTTAAAATTTGGTACAGAGGAGCCTCAGATAAATATCAATAGGAACTCGTCAATCTTTTCAGCATGCATTGGTGTAAATAGTTAATTTTGCCATTTTTTTTCATTTTTAGACCACAAATATACATTTTCGGCTCTTCTGTCCTCATAGTTAGGCCTATACCAAATGACCCGAAATTTCAACTTTTTGACAAAAATTTCCATTTTCTGGTTCTGTCTTTGTATGACCAGAACTTGGGCATGAAAGTGCCAATGATATATGTTCACAGGAAGTTAGTCTCCATTTTTGCATGCACCACTTCAGAATGATTTCTTGTAAATCTATCGTGGATCCATTTCTGGGGAAGATTATTATGGACCCGTCCATAGTTGCATGGGGAGGGAGATGGCCTGAAATATGCTGTATTTGCTGGACAAATGTTGCCTTCTTGGCGTTGATTAATTTTTTTAAGTGAACAAATAATTTTTTATTAAGATATTTACCACAATATATTTATATTAAAGTGTAATTCCATCATCCAACAAAATTAGTCTTGATTAAGTTACGTAAAGATTTAGTCGAAATACTTCAGCAAAACATGATAAATGGATTTAAGTGAATGCAATTTTAATTTTAACCTGAAAATTAACTTTAGCTCTGAGAGAGAGAGAGAGAGAGAGAGAGAGAGAGAGAGAGAGAGAGAGAGAGAGAGAGAGAGAGAGAGAGAGAGAGAGAGAGAAAGAGAGAGAGAGAGAAAGAGAGAAAGAGAGAAAGAGAGAGAGAGAGAGAGAGAGAGAAAGAGAGGGAAAGAGAGAAAGGAGAAAAGAGAAAGAGAGAAAGAGAGAAAGAGAGAGAGAGAGAAAGAGAGAGAGAGAGAGAGAGAGAGAGAGAGAGAGAGAGAGAGAGGGGGGGGGGGAAGCAGGCCATTTCGAAGTCTGTCAACCAAAGTTTGTTCTCGTTCTGACAATAAATTAGTTAGTGTCAAGACCATTTTAATTACAAGTATGTAGAATAGGTTCATTAAGAACTCTTATACCCTTCGATGGACAAGTGGTTTAAGCTTATTTTCTTATTGTATATATTCATGTATAGCTGATTTAAAGAAAAAATCCTCATGTCTTTATTCTCGACCCATAGTTAATTTGAAATCATAAACTATATGTGGCTAAATGCATGAAAGTCACGTGTTTAGGGATAATGTCATAAAAAAACCCTTTAATAGAAACATTTCTTAATCGTTTATCATGTGCAATAAACAAGCGGAAGTGCAACAGCGGTGGCAATCCGCTCAATTCTATTGATGACGTATTTCTAGGCAGAGTTAATTCAATTTTATATATATATATATATAATATATATATATCTATATATAGAGAGAGAGAGAGAGAGAGAGAGAGAGAGAGAGGGAGAGAGAGAGAGAGAGAGGAGAGAGAGAGAGAGAGAGAGAGAGAGAGAGAGAGGGGGGGGGGGTGTTTCTAGAAATACAGTGACAAACTCAAAAATTCAAAAAGAAATTTCCACTGCAGAAGACCTGGGCTATTCCCTCATATGTATTATTACTATGTGATTTGAATTAAAGGGTGGTTTTCAGCTTTTCCAATGCATATATATAATATATATATATATATATATATATATATATATATATATATATATATGTGTGTGTGTGTGTATATACATATACATATATAAAAGGATCAGCCGTTGCTAGTTGACTGTAGGACAGAGGTTTCAGCCATGGCTTTCCACGCCTCTATGTTTATGCTCTTTCTTTACTAGTTTATACTAGAAAATATTCTTAGCTCGTCAGTCCATCATCTTTTCTTTCTTCCCCTGTTTCTTGTGCAAGGTTGGGACCCAATCTGTTATTCCTGGTTTCTATCTATATCTGACATTATTATCGTATGTCCTGTCCATGTCTATTTCTTTTTGTTTAATGTTTTACCTTAGTTTTCTCTTGTATCTTTGTTGCTTTTTTCTGTCGCTTAGTGTTATTACCATCATTATTCTTTCCATATGTCTTTGAGTTGTAACTAGCTTATGTTTAAAGTCTTTTGAAAGGGTCCAAGTTTTTAATGCACGAGTTATTACTGCTAGGACCATCTGATTTAAAAATTTCTCATTTGAGAAAGTGACAATTTTAATTTCATAATCACAATTTTGTTACGAAAGCTCTCCATTCCATGGCCATCCCTCTTATTATTTCAGTCTCGTGTCCTGGGGAAACGCTTCCTGTCTGTCCCAAATACGTATAGTTTTGGCAATGGAAGCATGGAGCTGATATTTTATATGATATTTTAGTATACCTAACAGTCGTTACATAAATAGATTAACCAAGATCAGAGAAGTATAGTAGTATCAGATCAATAGTTTATCATAAGGCAAAAGCACATGGAAATACTATAGGGTTTTGAGTGGCCTGCCTTTAGTTCTTGTTTCAGAAGTTAGAGAAGATGAATTTGTTAGCCGTTAAATTTTTTGTTTTTCGCTTGCGGACCTGGCTTTTTTGAGATAAAACTTTATTATTATTATTATTATTATTATTATTATTATTATTATTATTATTATTATTATTATTATTATAATTTTGAATATTACTTGCTAAGGTGCAAACCTAGTTGGAAAAGCAGAATACTATAAGGCCCGAGGGCTCCAAACAGGGAAAATAACCCAGTGAGGAAAGGAAATAAGGAAACTACAAGAAAAGTATCAACAATTAAAATGAAAGGTTTAAAGGCGGATCATTAATGACAGAGACAAGGGGCAATGGCAATGCCCTAGTTAACCTGATAATGCCCCAGAGACCATATATATATATATATATAATATATATATATATATATATATATATATATATATATATATTATATATATATATATATATATATATATATATATATATATATTATATATATATATATATATATATGATCAGCGTCCAAGCTCACTCTCCACTCAAGCGAGGACCAGGGAGGGCCAGGAAATGGGTGCGGATGACTCGGCAGGTAGACCCATAGGCAATCTCAAACCCCCATCCTTAACTGGCAAGGATGGTGAGGTTGCTGATACTACAAAAATCTATCGAGTTTGAGCAGGACTCAAACCAAGGTCATACGATTGCTAGGTCGAGACGTTTCCAATAGGTCATCACAATCATTTTGCTATAATAGCTATATTATCAGTTGTTTATCGTAACTCTCTTATAGAAATCTCTTTTAATGACATGATGCCATATAGCAGCATGGATTGCGAAGCACAGACTCAGGTATGCAAATCAAAGACGGACAGAAAATAAAGAGGGCAGGCAGGTGCACGTGAGGAATTTTCAAGCCACACTGGAGTCATTTGTACTTGTCACTCATATGTCAAGACGAAAAAGTTATGTAAATATCAATCATCGTGGCAAAGTTGGATGGACTCTCTCAACGATAGTCACTTGTTTTGATGACTGATCTCTCTTTTGTGGAATGTTTATAAGTGATGAACATCACTTATAGATATTTCCTCTTATTCATGTAAATTAGGAGTTGTTGTTAATACCTCCTCTTCCTTAAACTGTCTATAGGATGGGTAATTTAAGGTCTTGTTTTACCCTTGCCTGATTATTTAAAGTGAGAAAAAAGAGAAGGGACAGAAAATGAGGTATAAGGCCGTAGGAAGAACGACATCGTCCGTTTCTCGAAAGATAACTATTGGTTTTTACAGAGGAAATGTCTGATGTTGGTTGGAAAGGGTTGTTTAGATGACTGGAGGAGGGAGGAACATTTTTCTTTATATATAAGGAACAATGATAAAAGTAGTTCTTATAGCAAGACTCTATTAGGTTTTATTTCAGCTAGAAAAAGGTTATCAATTAGGACAAAAACCTTAGATATGAGAGCTGATTGTATGATTCACAAATAGCCTGGTATTCAAAACATATAATTATATTTATAACTCTTGATAAAAGATTACTCTGGTAACCATTAAAACAAAGTGTGAAGTATGAAGAATCGCTATTGAAATTACCCATTATAAAAGAAGATTGAATGGGCATTGTGTAATTAAGTTTCATAAGTTGAACTTTTAATACCTTTAGTCTTGAGAAAGGTGTGTTGAGCCTATTTTTGTACCTATAATGAATTTTTTTTTTTTTTTAGACATTTAGGCGTTTTTTTTTTCGCCTCAACAGAGGTAGTCCCAGAGAAAGAATAAGCTAATAGTCACCGCGTCATTCGTACTTTAACCTATGAATCAGGTATAAAACCCCAGTGTAGGTACTTACGAAACATTACTACGCACATCATAAGCTTACACGGAATGTTTATTAGCAGCAAGTGGCGCCTTTTTATTATTATTATTATTATTATTATTATTTTTATTAGCTTAGCTACAACCCTAGTCGGAAAAGCAGGATGTTATAAGCCCGGAGGCTCCAACAGGGAAAATAGCCCAGTGAGGAAAGGAATAATGGGAAAATAGAATATTTTAAGAAGAGCAACAACATTAAAAGAAATATCTCCTATATAAACTATAAAAACTTAAACAAAACAAGAGGAAGAGAATTAAGAGAGAGAATAGTGTGCTCAAGTGCACCCTCAAGCAAGGGAACTCTAACCCAAGACAGTTGAAGACCATGGTACAGAGGCTATGGCACTACCCAAGACTAGAGAACAATGGTTTAATTTTGGAGTGTCCTTCTCCTAGAAGAGCTGCTTACCATAGCTAAAGAATCTCCTATACCACTTATCAAGAAGAAAGTGGCCACTGAACAATTAGTGCAGTAACCCCTTGAGTGAAGAAGAAATGTTTGGTAATCTGTGTTGTCAGGTGTATGAGGGACAGAGGAGAATATGTAAAGAATAGGCCAGACTATTCAGTGTCGATGTGTGTAGGCAAATGGAAAATGAACCGTAACCAGAGAGGAGGATCCATTGGAGTACCATCTGGCCATTTAAAAGACCCCATAACTCTCTAGTGGTAGTATCTTAACGTGTGGCTGGTGCCCTGGCCAACCTACTAATACATATACGATGCACTTAATTTTCTTGCATCTAATAGGTATTCCTCTCCTTCCTCCCATCACACTTAGGAGGAATCTCTCCTTTTCAGTAGGGTTTTGGTAGCCTTTTGGAAACATCCCTGCTTGTCAATCCGTTTGACTGGGGTTTGAGACAGCCCCAAGCCGTATATTTCATAGTAGTATCTGTACCCTCACCCTTCATGTGAGCTGGAGATGAGGGGTTTGGGGTAGCCTATACTGTTTGTCTACCTGCTAATTCCTCAGCAGTCATTGCCTGGCCCTCCCTGATCCTCGCTTGATGGAGAAGGGATTGGGCGCTGACCATGTGTATATATGGTCAGTCTCTAGGACATTGTCGTAAGTATTTCACAAGCAGTACATTCCAAACGAAATGCAAGGGATTTTGTTTTTCTTTGCGGGAAACTACGGAATGAAAAATGTCAGGATTGCCTCGGATTATTTCTTTTACTATGCAAACATATACCCATGCATACAGATGGACATGGAGTAGTTCAAGAGAAAAATAAATCATTCATACCTACCCGTAGAGTGAACCCCTTGTGGTGTAACGCATCCACTTTTTGAGCCTCTTCATAACCTTCACGAGGATGGACTGCTCTTCAGATGAGCATTGAACATCCCTTAGTCATTGGATATTATGGCATTTTCTTTCCAATCCCTTTTTTGTTTCGTTTTTATGTTTGTAATTTTTTTATATGCTATCAAGCCGTCTCCGAATACTCCAATCGTCTTGTTCATTTAAGTTAAGCTAACATTATATTATTATTATTATTATTATTATTATTATTATTATTAGCTAAGATAAAAGTGCAGTTGGAAAAGCAGAATGCTATAAGCCCAAGGGTTCCAACAAGGAAAAATAGCCCAGTTAGGAAAAGAAATAAATAAACTGTATGAGAAGTAATGAACTATTAAAATAGATTTTTCATATATAAACCTTAAAAAGAGATATGTTCAACATAAAAATATTTGCCGCAAGCTTGAACTTTTGAAGTTCTACCAATTCAACTACCCTATTAGAAAGATCATTTCACAATTTGGTCATAGTAAGTATTTCGCAAGCAGTACATTTCAGGTGTTTAGACCCTTGTTTTGTTCAATTGGGATCTGAAATAACAAAGGAAAAAGAGTTATTAAGGGAAGGGCATTAATCAATTCTTTAGCAAAGAGAATAAAAAAAATGTACAACAATTATGCAAAGAAATCATAGAAAATAATCCTAATAGGAAGTTTTTTATCTAGTATCATCGTAAAGATTGAATCTCTAAAGAAATAGAATAGGTAATATCTAATATTCGTGAAGCTTAAATACTTTGACAGCGGAGATTAACCTGGATGCGAAACTTACCCACGGTTAAAAGTTTTACGACCGCATCTAGATGCTAAACCTTAACCCAACTGAAATACTTTGAAGAAACCAATTATATATATATATATATATATATATATATATATATATATATATATATATATATATATATATATATATACTGTGTATATATATGTATACTATATATATATATATATATATATATATATATATATATATATATATGTATACTATATATATATATATATATATATATATATATATATATATATATATATATATATATATATATATATATATATATATATATATATATATATATATTATATACTTTATATACATACATGTATAAATACAAACACATACACGAATAGACTCTCACATATATATATATATATATATATATATATATATATATATATATATATATATATATATATATATATATATATATATATATATATATATATATATATATATATATATATATATATATATATATATATATATATATATATATAAATAAACTAGCGTCCAGTAATTTGAATGAGACCCTGTATATACCAGGTTTTACTCATTTTGAAACTACTATCGTTTCCAGAGGCCGTGTAATAGTGTTTTTCCCAAATATCTAACAAACCGGCTTATGAATTTCCATGAAACTACAGCAATGAATGTTTCAAACATTGGCCTAATTTTTGGTGGTACAATGAATTGAGTGATGTGCTTAATTAACCCGTTTACTCTTAGAAAAAAGAGGAACTTCTTCTCTTCCTTCAGAGCATTTCGAAGAAGTGGTATTTAATCACGTAACTGTGACGCAGATTGATTGATTGATTTAACGTTTTCAGGCATCCTGACATCCTGTGACGCAGAGGTTCCCCCAACCCTCCTTCGGTGTTTACACCTATGGCTATCTTAGTACTCCCCCCCCCTCCTTCTTGCCTTCTTTCCTTCTTTCCCATTGTTATTAGGCTACCGAGTAAATCCCTGTTAGGAAAGACTGTGTACTGCACATATAAAATGAGCCGGAAGAGCAATAAAATGTTTTATGGTGGTAGATAATGATTAGATGGTTAACACAAATTATCAAACATAATAGAAGAGGTTTAAAACAGGGGTGTGGAATCGCACCGAGAGATATTCTACTCGGACTCCTACAAATTTTAGATTTGCTACTAAAAAATAAAATAAAAAAATAGAATAAAAACATTAGTAGAAATAGAAAACACTTTTTTTTCCTTGAGCGATGATGAGTAAAATGTATGTGTCCATTTCTTGTTTTTTTTTTTTCTTTTCTTTTCATCCCTCATAAATCTATGGTTTCCAGCAATTGGTGATAACATTATTTTGGAAAAGCAAAGCTAATGAATACTTTGATACGAGTATATCAGGTTGGCATGTAGACAATGTCAATGGATTTCTCAAAGTAAGGTTGATTGGTTCATAAATTGAAGTCTGGTATAGTTCCAGTGACAAAGTCGCAATGATATTTGTCACATACCTTTTAAGTAACAAAAATAGGTACTGGTACTTATAACGTAAATAAATATATAAAACTATAGGTTGAAATATAATAAATCTTGTGTATGTATGAACACACACACACACACACACACACACATATATATATATATATATATATATATATATATATATATATATATATATATATATATATGTATGTATATATATATATATGTATGTATATATATATATATGTATATATATATATATATATATATATATATATATATATATATATATATATATATATATATATATATATGATTTCAAAATTTATCAAATGGCCGATGTCAATGCCCTTATATGAAACGTCTTTTAGAAGTCTACCTTCTATGGAGTTCAAGCTACTCTCTCTGGTGAAATTGATATGATAAATTATATCAAACAATGCTCTCTGTCATTTTCTTCCTGGCAATTGATGTATCGATTAACCTGTGCTGTATGGAAGAATGAGTCCTACGACTTATCCTAAAGAAAACAATATTTCTATTGCTTTACCAACACACTCTTGAAGTGCGAAGTGTAGGGTTAGCATGGCTTCTTTCGTTTCCTGTCATAAGTCTCATTCTTAATCTTCAATGTAAGTGAGTGGGTAAGATATAAAACGTTGTTCTTGTGTTTAGGTAAAGTCTAAAGTCACGAATCACATTACCAGGTATGCTGAACTTTTACTGACAAAGAATTTCGTATTGCTTGGGGTAGGTCATATGACAATTATCTATGGAGTTAAACAGGCGTTTAACAATTCGGGGGATGGGGGGTACAGGGGAAGAAACGTTATAACAACGTCACTGAGGGACGTCATCACTTTTGCGAATGTGTGGGTGGCTAAGACTGGCTTTAGCCTCATTTTCTTAAGTAAAAAAGTTAATGAAACATAATTGGCAATGCACAGTATTTCCCAAAATTAGGCCATTGTATGAAGCGCTCCCTGCTTTGATATCATGGAAATCCATCAGTTAATTTAGTTGTTAAAAAAAAACACTGTTACATGGCCTCTGGAAACGATATTAGGAATCTAAATAACAAAAGAAATTATATAAATGAATGAGGCTACTCGTGGTAAACAATTTGACACATATTTCTATGAATTGCGATACGAAAACGTAGTCAAATCTTGTGAAATTCAACATATAGAAACGACATCTATTTGCACTACAGTTTATATTGATTGAGGTATATATTTCGTATAATATGAATTCTATTGTCTCTTGATGTAAAATAGGCGTGTAAGCCCTAACATAAACACACACAAATACTTTAGTATGTCAACCAGACTTCTTATGCGAGCCAGAAGGCCCTTTGTATCACAGGTCAGGTTGCCTGAAACCTCTGAATGAACAGATCGAAAATTTGTTGAATTTAAATTGTAGACAAACTAAAGTAAAATTCTGAGTAATTTAACTACTAATATTTAAAATCTTTTCTGTGCGTATACTCGAGATAACATAATTTCATGGAAGTCCAATAAAATTTTCATTAAAAAAAAAATAAATCTTTCATATGTGCCAGCATGACACGAAGCAGATTAAGAATAAAGTTTAAAAGTCAGGAATATATATGTTGTTAATTTGAGTTAGTTCGATTACACACAATTTAGTGACATGTTTTAGGGATTCCACTTAATAAATGAATATGATATTATATATATATATTTTATATATATATATTTTATATATATATATTTTATATATATATATATATATATATATATATATATATATATATATATATATATATATATATATATATATATACACAGTATATGTGTGTGTGTTTGTTTAATTTTTTATTAGAAGGTAGCTTATCTAGAACCTTGTTGGAAAAGCAGGATGATATAAATCTAATTTTATGATAAAATTTCGAAAGGACAATTTATTTTTTAGTATGAGTTTTAACGGGTAACTGACCAAAGTTCATAAATCTCCCCTTGTTTTAAGCACTTATATTTTCTTGTAACTTGTAGCCTGTGGTGGTTCTCACACAATAGACATTATCTTATATAAAATGGATATTTTTTACCTTAAGGTGCTTTAAAATAGATATTGTTGCTCATGTTTCTTGATTCTGGTGTTAAAATTATATTGATATAATTCTATTGATATATATACTTAATTCTGTTAATATATATAACCGGACAAATATGGCTTATTTGTTGATTTTATGATGTTTGGATGTACTCATTTCTGGAAGCATTTTGTTGCGGTGTCGCCGACTCATGTAATGCATTTTTCAGTTCTCGTGATCAGAGAATATCAGGAAATATTTTCTATGTTAAAATTATTTTCACAATCTGTTTAGAAATGAAACAAGATTTTTCTGACCCTTTCCGCATATGAAGTACCATTATTTTGATGTAGTTTTCCAATAAAATTTAATCAAACCTTCAGAAGGGGTCATCTAGTCTGTTGCCTTCTCTCTTCCCCTATATATCCTTTCGCCCTTCTGTATCCCTTCCCTCCTAATCATTATTTTCTCCCCTCCCTCCTCTCCCGCCTCCCTCCCCCTCCTCTCTCCTTTTCCCCCGCCTCTCTCCCCTCTAACTATCCTTCCCAGTCGAACGTCAAGAGAAATCAACTCGGGCGAATTCCATTTTTAGTTTTTCCTCCGCTATCGATCGATGATGCCATCTTTGCGAGTATACTGTATTTAGCAACGTTGTCGATGTTTTTCATGATAGGGAGAAACGGTAATTAAGAATTTAATTTAGATTTTAATTACGGAATACTCAAGATAGATTTCCTCGTTTTTAAGGTGGCACGTTTAATAGTACAGTACGTCACCTTGTAACATGTCTGGAGATTTTAAGATCTAAGTTAGAGATTGACATTTTGAGCTGAAGCTTATATAATGAGATGACTTGAACGTGATATATACTCGGGTTAGATTTTAATCGTTTTCACTTATTGCTTATTGAACCACGCCAGGTTTTATCATCTGGGAAACGTTTTCTTCAGTTTGACTGATGTCCTTTTAGCACCTAATCAAGCCGTAGAAATGTTTTTAAAATTCGCTTCTGGAAACTTTGATCCAGAAATGATTGAACAGCAATTCAAAAAGACATTCGAGTAATTACCCCCTGACGTCATTAAAAGGGATAGTCGAAGTCTTTGATCGAAACATAACATACACACACACACTCTCTCTCTCTCTCTCTCTCTCTCTCTCCCTCTCTCTCTCTCTCTCTCTCTCTCTCTCTCTCTCTCTCTCTCTCTCTCTCTCTCTCTCTCTATATATATATATATATATATATATATATATATATATATATATGTATATACTGTATATATGTGTATATATATGTGTGTATATATATATATATATATATATATATATATATATATATATATATATATATATATATTTATATATATATAATGTGTGTGTTTGTATGTGTGTATGTATATATGTATATTTATTTAAATTAGGAATTTAATCCCTTAGATAAGGCAAGGCATAAGAAAAAACAGCACAAAAGTATGAGAAAAACAAAATATATTGAGAATTCCAATACTTGATATTATTATTCTTATAACTTGCTAAGCTACAACCCACCAAAAAGACAAGATGAAGAGAAATGAGATAGAATAGTGTGTCTGAGTATACCCTCAAACAAGAGAACCAACCAAAGACAGAGAAAGACCATGGCACAGAAAGTATGGCCTTGCTCAAGAATATTATTATTATTATTACTTTTACTAGCTAAGCTACAACCCTGTGAGAAAAGCAGCATGCTATAAGCTCAAGTTCCCCAATAGGGAAAAATAGCTCGGTGATGAAATAAATAAACTATATGAGTGGAAATGAACAATTAAAATAAAATATTGTAGTAATAGTGACAACATTAATGCAGATCTTTCATATATAAACTATAAAAAGACTTATTTCATTCTGTTTAACATAAAAACATTTGCTGCAACCTTGAACTTTGAAGTTCAGTCGATTCAACTACCCGATTAGGATCATTCCACAATTTAGTCACAGCTGGATTAAAACTTCTAGAATACTGTTTAGTATTGAGCCTCATGATGGAGAAGGCATGACTATTAGAACTAACTGCATATCTAGTATTACGAACAGGATAGTACTGTCCGGGAAGATTTGAATGTAAGGATGGTCAGAATTATGAAAAATATTATGCAAAATGCATAACGAACTAATTGAACGGCGGTGCCGGAGATTAATATCTAGCTCAAGAATCAGAAATTTAATAAACTCTTAAGTTCCTGTACAACAAATTTAGATGATAATCAGCAGCTGAAGACCAGACAGAAGAACTATACTGGAAATAAGATAGAATGAAGGAATTAAAACACTTCTTCAGAATAGATTGATCACCGAAAATCTAACAAGACTTTCTCAATCAGCCATTTTTTTTTTTTGCAATTGAAAACAAACTTAATGCGTTTCTCAAAAGCAAACTTGCTGCCAAGATTTGTACCGGTTAAAGAAACATTATCAATGCTGTGATCCGGATGTTGAGCAACTATCCTTGACCTACTTACAATAATACTTTGAGTTTGGTAGGATTCAACTTCATGCCGAATAATTTGCACCATTCACTAATTCTAGCTAGATCTCCATTAAGGGATTCAGAAACTCCAGATCTACATTCAAGAGATGGAATTGACGCATCTGCATATGCAAGGATCTTGTTTTCTAAGCTAATTCACATCTCATGTGTATATAGTATGGAAATTAATGGACTAAGAATACTACTACTACTACTGATTATTATTATTATTATTATTATTAGTATTACTTGCTAAGCTACAACCCTAGTCGGAAAAGCAGGATGCAATAAGTTAAAGAGGTCCCAACAGGGAAAATAGCCTAGTGAGGAAAGGAAACATGGAAAAATAAAATATCTTAAGAACATTATAAAGATAAACATTTCGTATATAAACTGTAAAAACTTTAACAAAACAAGAGGAAGAGAAATTGAATAGAATAGTGTGCCCAATTGTACCCTCAAGCAAGAGAACTCTAAGCCAAAGCAGTGGAAGAGCATGGTACAGAGGCTATGCCGCTACCTTAGACTAGAGAACAATGATTTGATTTTGGAGTGTCCTTTTCCTAGAAGAGCTGCTTACCCTAGCTAAAGAGTCTCTTCTACCCTTACCAAGAGGAAAGTAGCCTCTGAACAATTACAGTGCAGTAGTTAATCCCTTGGGGAAGAAGAATTCTCCTGAGGACAAAGGAGAATGTGGAAAGAATATGCCATACTATTTGGTGTATGTGTTGGCTGAGGGATAGTGAACCGTAACCAGAGAGAGAAGGGTCTAATGTAGTATTGGCTGGCCAGTCAAAGGACCCCATAACTCTAACGGTAATATCACATTCCTATCGTCACGGTCAAAGCCAGCACTAAAATCAAGGCCAATCCCACGAACTTCCTGACCACAATATGGGCAACAGTGGAATGCAGATTCCAGTTCGTAGTTGTCTTTGCTAATACTGTAGTAATTGAACTAAAGTTCACTAAAAATCTGAAAAAAAAACACTTCCAATAATACAGTAATTTGCATGTAAATATGCCTAAATATTCTTATGGTCGAGGAGTCATTTGTAACAGAAACCTATATGATTTTATTGAGGAGGAGATATTAGTAATAAGTCCAAAAGAGGTATGGAATGCATATAAGCATAAAATTTGTGTAAGCCTTTGTTTTTACATCGGAACTAAGAGTATAGAGGTTAAACCATGGTCGTGTGCTAATTGTTTAAGTTTAGCCATCTTTACGAATTTGCACTAAGGGTAACTGTGCATTAACTGCTCTAGACCTTACATTGGAGACTGCATATTCAATACCAGGTGTGTCAACTGTGATGTGGATTAAAAAACCAATAGATAGAATTGGCCCCAGTTTTTAAACTGAAGAGGAAACCCTTAATATGTCTAATACAAAGCATATTGCTATATGGTTTGCTAAACTGCAGTTAAATATAGCAAGCATTTATACTGAAATATTGAAACGAAGATTTAATTCTATGTTTATTTCCATCTAAAGCTGTAACCATGCTTCATATTGAAATTTGTTAGGCAATCGATAAATCATAATGTAGTTTCGGCCTGCACCTCTTAAAGTAGGTGCATTGCGGCCTCTTATGCAACCCCCCATCTCCCGTAGCGGATGATATTAAGGTAAGGCACTCTCAATGGATGCATCTTTGCTAAAACCAAGAGAGGTCCAACCCAGTTATGGGTTACCAGAGGCTCCAGAAAAGGTGTATAGAATTAATAGCTGTTCAACATTCTAGGGTAAAAGAGACACCTCCAACATGCAAGTCCCTGCCACAAGTTGGCCAGGTTGTGACTAATAAGAAATGTTTCTATTACTCTCAAGGGATGAACTTTTTATATATACCATCAAACTGTACTGCACATGTTTCATACGCGCACGTACACTGTAACGGTATTGCTTTATTTATTATTTCTCGCTCTCCCCTGCATTGATGATATAAACCTGGTTAAGCTTGCTATTTCATGTATTGTAGTGTTTGAATATTGTATTTCTTGGTCTTAATTATCTTAATATAAGCTCGTTGTCTTGTTGAATAAAGTCAGTTGCATTCAACGCTCCTCTCTGTTAGAATCTAGCAGATACGTTGCCACAAAACCTTTTGGCCTCAGACTGGTTATTAAGCCCCCCCCCCAACACACACACACACACACACACACACACACACACACACACACACACACCGTACCCAGCTCTTGAACTAATAATATAGTTTTGTGATGTTCATTCTATTACGGAGTTGTGATTTTACAATGTCCATATGGCTGAAAGTCGTTCGACATCGGCATTAGAATGGGACAGAGACAAAAGGGTCAAAGCTAAGGTAGAAAGTCCATTATGTAGATTATCTCTGCGAAATACTTATATTTGTTAATTTCTATTCACAGCCGTAGTGTATGCGAAACCTGCTTCCAAACGGTGTAATGAAATTTCTTTCATTAAAAATAAATTTTCGTAAGAATAGCATAATCTGTCAAAAACATTTATTCCAGTTCAAATTTACCAGATTTTAATGGCTGAAGACATTCACTTGCATTTACTAGTTACGCCGACTTTAAAAGGTTGACGTTATCAGAAGAGACGCTTTCGAAGTTGATATAGAAGTTCAACAGAAACATGTGCGTCTCATTCTAATTTAACTTTCCTTAGGAAAATTGAACCCTTACATATTCTTCTAAAAGTCATGAAAAAAAATAAGTATTTGGATTCAAAAACTCTTCAATCGCGTTTCTCTCCCTTAAGCGTTCTACCAGGGAGGATAATCTTAAAACTCAGAGTGAATAAAGTTAACAAGTAATTTTCCTAAATCGTTTGATTCGGTCTCAAACTTTTATTGGACATTAGAACCTCTCAAGTATAGGATAAATAAAAAAGAAAAATTGGTTATCAACGAGTACAGGATAGAATAAAGCTATTCAGCTGTATAGCAATGCTCCGTACTTTTGCAATTTAAAATGCAATTTCATTTCCGTCCATTGACCAAGTACCCGTACAATTTCAATTTCCATGGAGAATCATCTTGACTTGCTTGTATTAGTTTTAAAGGTTGAGTATCGTCATTTATTGCAGCATGGAGCTCATTTTATTTGATGTACCTCAAAGAAGAGTGAGAAAATTCAGTTGTATGTTTTCCTTAACGAAAATTCAAGGTGTTGAGGCAGCTCTTCAGTAACAGCGTGTTAAACTGTTAATTGCAAAGGAATCAATACATATTTGATTAGATAAGATAAGGAGTTTCAGCTTTCAACTTAATGGAAACGCCGTTGCCTATTACTGTTAAATTTTGCAAATCCAGTCCGTAATTCGGTATAGAATGCTTGATTGTAAAACATTACATTTGCATTACACTATTGAAGTTGGGCAAATAAAAAACTACAATCTGATCTTTTGAAACTGTATCATATCTACTAGCTATTCGCAACATTTTTGCCACTGAAATATCATTACATTCATCTATGATCAATCTGATTTTTTATCTTGTCAATTTTTAGGTCCTTAGAAAAATGTGGAGCTAACTATGTACACGCAGCAGCTCTTTCATTTTGCTCTTCGAAGTCTGATAGCCTATCTGTGTAACCTTGACTGTCACTAAAGAAATTTTTATAAGCCTCCTTAAAGATGAACAACTTTTGGTGCCAAAGGTTGAGCTATAAATAAAACGAGCCTTGCATTTAACTTTCTATTTTCATTATTGATTTTTGGAAACAGGAGTACTATTTGTCTTCCACTGCAGAGGGTTCCTCTACTCTCTTGTTTTATTTTATTAATATGTTTTTCAATATCACTTATTTTCTCAGGAAGTGTGCATTTACATTAATTACAAAAACCTGTTCTCACCATCTAAATTTTCATAACCACTTCTCATATTTTGGGTCCGTTTAACCATTCTTTTCGAAATATTTGAGATTATATCTTCTATTTTTTTTTTAATAAAATTCAGATTTAAAAAGAAATCATATACACGGACATAGAAGTAACTAAAACGTACAACTCATATCGGTAGCCATACTATTATATGTACTAGTATTATAGCTTTAGCTGGCTGAAGGCTTATTTCATACAGTAGCAGTAAAAATATTAATTTTAACAGTATAAGCAACATTACTTTAAATTTCGCTTTCATACGACCAAACCAAGAACGAATCCTACGACTCGCATCATACCATCCCTTCTAAAAGCAACTACAAAATGCAATGGTGAGGCACTCTTCTCATTTTCGGACAAAATTCTATTCCAGCAGTTAAGACCGGTTTCGTATAGGCAATCATATTGAACGGTAATATTATCAGAAAATCATTTATCCTTTACTAAACCATTTTTGTATCATTTTTGTTTCGACCTTTTCAAATTTATGAAAACATTTCCGAACCGTACGAAGAACGGCTTTGCATATCAGATGGACAACCATAACCTGTTTTTTTTCAGTGTAAAAGTGTGTTTGTATATATATATATATATATATATATATATATATATATATATATATATATATATATATATATATATATATATATATATATATATATATACACACACACACACACCGACTGAGATTTCATTATATCCTCTCTCTCTCTCTCTCTCTCTCTCTCTCTCTCTCTCTCTCTCTCTCTCTCTCTCTCTCTCTCTCTCTCTCTCTCTCTCTCTCTCTCATATATATATATATATATATATATATATATATATATATATATATATATATATATATATATATATATATATATATATATATACACATATACATACAGTATATATCACGCACACATTAGTTGAGTATACTATCGGAATAATTTCCACTCAGAAGCATAGATTCGAATCCTGGCCCTGTCAGAATATAATTTATAAAAGAATTTCTGTTGAATATATATTCCCAAAGTTGAATTCAGTATTAGATTTCATTGGTGGAATATATATATATATATATATATATATATATATATATATATATATATATATATATATATATATATATATATATATATATATATATATATAAATATATCATTTTGTGAATCTCCCCTAATTTTCATAGTGCATGTTCATAAACAGGTGAATATGGAAATAATAGATTTTATTGAAATCTAATTAGTATATGTATGTAGTATGTATACATAACCTATGCATTTTATATATGTATACATATATTGTATGTTAGTATAAGTGGACAGCAGATTATTTATTTTGCAGTTTTCGTTGAACGAAAGAAGACTACTTCATTTTTTTTTCAGTATTCTGTAGGCACTCTTCATTTCAATAAGTTCTTAAGATAAGAGATATTTATTTTAGAATTGTTTCTTTAATTCAATTTCTTTTACAGTTAGTCTTTGAATTGTATTCCATCCATAATCATATTTTGTCAGAATTTCATATTCATCATCTCTCCTGCGCCTATTGACGCAAAGAGTTTCGGTTAGATTTCGTCAGTCGTCTCTATCTTGAGTTTAGTCTTTGGATTGTACTCTGTCCTTAATCATATTTCGTCAGAATCTGATATTTCATCATCCCCTCCTACGCCTATTGACGCAAAGGGCCTCGTTTAGAATTTCCCAGTCATCTCTATCTTGAGATTTTAATTCAATACTTCTCTATTTATCGTCTCCGACTTCACGCTTCATAGCCCTCAGTCATGTAGACCTTGGTCTTCCAACTTTTCTAGCACCTTGTGTTGCTCAGTTAAACGTTGGGTGAACTAATCTCTGTAGGAAAGTGCGAAGAACATGCCCAAACCATCTCCATCTGCCCCTCGCCCTGATTTCATCCACGTATGGCACTCGAGTAACTTATCTTATAGTTTTATTTCTAATCCTGTCCTGTCATTCAACTTCCAATATTCTTCTGAGGGGTTCGTTCTCAAATCTATTAAATCTGTTGGATATTGTTTCATTGTCATACCACGACTCATGTTCGAACAGTAACACCGATCTCACTAAACTGATATATAACCTGATTTTTATATGTAATTTCTGGCAATTTGATTTTCATATTTTACTTAACTTTGCCATTGTCTGATTTTTTTTCTTCAATCTTTCAATAAACTCCAATTCTAACGACTCTGTATTAGAGATCATAGTTCCTAGATACTTGAAGGATTCTACCACATTAATCCTTTCTCCTTCCAATGATTTGTCATCTTCCATTGCATATTTCGTTCTCATCATGTCTGTCTTCTATCTCGAGCCCAACCTCCTGTGATATTTGATGCATTCTGATATAGGTTCTTAATATCACACCATTCATCATTGTCTGCTCTTCGTCTCTTAAAGTCTCTTAAGACAGCAAATCGATTTCTACGTTCAATTGCAAATGTTTATCTGTGCTCATCTTCTCGTAGTCTCGTTGTATCAAACCTAGGTATTCTATCATCATTTTTGTTGGGTGTTTTTTTTTACTTCAGTGTATATAATATACATTTAATCAGTTACTTTTACATGGTAAACACGTCATCACAGTAGGCGGAAATTTACTGTTTGTTTATTAGTTATATTTCATAACAATGTGCTTTTAACATTAATGTTACTCAAAAAAGTGCTATAGGTAAAGATTTTCAGTATCTAAATTATATATTCTGTATCCAAAACACAACTTTTTCCTGTTCATAATATAGAAGCGAGTTTGAGACTTGTTATCAGAAGTTTCCTTTGTTCACACTTCACGTGCTGTCATGACGACCAATACACTTTCGATATGCATAAGAGAAACATGTTCAAGACTTGCGTTAAAGTACACGCCGATTATGAAGTAGTGCATTGATTGTAATGGTGTCTTAATTTGTTCTCCAGTTTATTTTTCACTTTTAATTTCATTTGACGATAACATCTCTCAAACAAATGCGTTTGTACCTAGAGGTAATTTAAATGCAGAAAGGTCTTTCAAGGGTCTCCTTTGTCTCCTTACAATTTACAAGTGAGTTCAGTTTAACTATTGCGTTTCTCATGCGTAGTTTAATCATTGCTTTTCGGTTTACACGATTTTATCTTTACATATTTTGATGAGTTCTGTCAGGAGAAAGGATCGATTCGCCGGAAAGAAAGTCCCACTTTTCAAGTTTCATTGGGTGTTAATACCATCAGTAAACTTTTGACTCCTATGTGGATGCATTCACTTCTACTTCCTTTTTTCCATCTTGCTGTCTAGCCTTTTTTTAACATTTTATTATAATAGTGAATTACGAAGTTTGCCCTAATTGCACTTTATAGCTGAATTGTCTCTTGTCTCTTTGGCCCCAGCGCAGGTCAATGAAATAATGTGTACCATTTCAACGAGATACATCAAGTATTATATTGCGTTGTTGAGTCAAATTCTCTGACTCAAAAATTGAATTGAATCATGAACTTTACTTTAATTGCTGCTTTTCTGGTCCTATACAGCAGGGAAACCCTACTCTCTACAGGACCTTCATAGTCATTTTATAATATGCATTCCAAGGCACTGAGCATTTCACACCGCATATTGCTCGTTTATTGTCAAATCCACACTATAGAAGCACTTAGAGAACAAGAAAGTCTTCAGTTTCCTCTTGAGAGCCTTAATATCTTCAGTCTTTCGGATGTATAGTGGGAGATTATTGTCTGCTCCTGGGGCCGCATATTTAAGTGCTCTAGAGCTTACAGTAGACATATATCTAGGTTCCAATAATTTGAAACCATCTATAACTATTCTCGTATCAATGCAATTTGTTGGGTGCACAATATGTAGCAGTTCTCTTCGATATTTTGGACCTCCGGTTCTGATAATTGGTAGTTTATTGTAAATATTTTTGACTCAATTCTTGCTTTAATGGCTAGTCATGGTAAATCTATCTATGTAGGAGTGATCATTTCTCGGGTTGGGACACTTTTTCAGTTTTGCTCCTCTGTTTATTATGTTGCACTTTTGTTAAATTTACTTCATGCTGTATGAAAATAGCATATAAACAGAATTGAGCTCATAAGTACATGACTTTCTGACATTTTACACTTACCTTTTAACCCAACAATAGCAGAATGCGATTAAATTCCACCTACTGAAAATTGCGCATTCGAAGAAAAGTATACATGATTCCTAGAAGATATGAGGTAACCCGTGTAGTTAAAATGATTTGTTATGCTGTAGATGTAAAGCTGTAAACCCAGAATTGTTCCGACATGCTACAAACTTTACGCTATTTATTAGGGATTATTGTTCGGCGAAGTTGGAAGACTAGATATTAAGACTTTTAAGCAAGGTGACAATTACCCAAACTGCTAGATAGCGGGGTTATTGAGGGGTAGTGGGGGTTGGCTGCTACCCCTCTCACTCACACACCAGTGAAACCGTCACATTTTTCCTTTGGCATGAGGAGAACGGACATGTCCGCTCTCCGCTCTCAAAAGACTTGGCCACTATACTCAGATTCTTTTTCTTTTCAGATGTGTGTGTCCTTCTGTGCCCTCTGCATACTTGTCCAGTGCCTGAGGGCTTCTCTTGCAGTACCTTCATGTCTTCGGTCGAGACTGACCCCCATTCGTTGTGTCCGACCTGCAGGGGGTGCCACTGTGAGGAGTGTAGGGAGTGGTCTGCCTCCCAGTGGGAGAGATTTGGGTGCCGGGTAAGAAGTCCAAGTGGGATTATTCGGCTCTGAGGTCTTCCTCAAGGGTAAAGAATCCTCGGACATCTTCTCTGACCCCCAATCTCTTCCCGAAGCTCTTTATTGCTTGGCCTCTTCCCGAAGCTCCTTATCGCTCGGCCTCTTCCGAGGAGCGGTCGAGTAGGAGTGTAGACCAACTTACTCCAGGGCAACTTCGGGGATCTGGGAACATTGATGCTTCCCCTAGAGAAACAGCTTTGCCCCGCCCTCGGGCAAGTCCTTCTCACTTTCCAGTTTGTTGCAGGGTTGGATGTCGCTGGGTGTGGCCATACCTCCTCCTGGGGGCATACTCGTGGGTCTTCTGCAGCAAGGGGCCCAGAGGGGACCTACTCTGGTGTCCTCCTAAGTGGAACTCCTGTCTCCTGCGGGTGCTGTTATTGACACTGGTGCCACTGTGAGGAGTGTAGGGAGTGGTCTGCCTCCCAGTGGGAGAGATTTGGGTGCCGGGTAAGAAGTCCAAGTGGGATTATTCGGCTCTGAGGTCTTCCTCAAGGGTAAAGAATCCTCGGACATCTTCTCTGACCCCCAATCTCTTCCCGAAGCTCTTTATTGCTTGGCCTCTTCCCGAAGCTCCTTATCGCTCGGCCTCTTCCGAGGAGCGGTCGAGTAGGAGTGTAGACCAACTTACTCCAGGGCAACTTCGGGGATCTGGGAACATTGCTGCTTCCCCTAGAGAAACAGCTTTGCCCCGCCCTCGGGCAAGTCCTTCTCACTTTCCAGTTTGTTGCAGGGTTGGATGTCGCTGGGTGTGGCCATACCTCCTCCTGGGGGCATACTCGTGGGTCTTCTGCAGCAAGGGGCCCAGAGGGGACCTACTCTGGTGTCCTCCTAAGTGGAACTCCTGTCTCCTGCGGGTGCTGTTATTGACACTGGCTGTCTGCGAGGCCCACCTCCTAGCCTTCTGCTCCTGCTAGTCCTGCACGCTGTCGAGACCAATACTACCCTTTCCCCCCCCCAACAATGTCCTTGTGCTAACAACGAGAACTCTCGCCACCCTTTGATCACTTAGTTCTCCATGAGCTGTACTCCTCTACATGCGCCTATATCTTTGTCCTCGCCTCCATCAGGCAGTACTCTAGTTCCTGAGACCAAAGATCTTGCTATCCTCCTGCTTGTGATTGCCGCTCGTCTTGTGGTCGTCACTCACTAGCTCGTGCTCATCACTCAACATTTCGTGATCGTCGCTCGCCAGCTAGTTATCGTCACCCTGCAGATCGTCGTTCGCCTGCTCCTTATAGTCATTTGCCTTCTAGACGCTCTTCATTGGCCCGCTGTTCTCCCGTTCGTGATTACACGTCCCCTGATGATCACTGTTCGCCAGTGCGCTTTTCACCAGCTTGCCGTTCGCTAGCGCATAGTTCTCCAACAGGCCATTTGCCTTCTCATCCTCCACCTAGACAATCTCCTGCCAGATAACGCTTGTCTGCCTAGTAATCGCTAGTGCGTAACTTTTTACATCGCCACTTGCCATCTCATTGCTCTCCAGTCCTACACTCTACTGCTCGCTATTTGCTAACTTATCATTCACCTGCTCGCCTATCTCCAGCTCGTCGATCGCCAATGCGTCGCTCCTGCGCATCGCTCTCCTGTGCGTCACTCCTGCACATCGCTCTCTTATGTGTAGCTCTCCTATGCATTGCTCGCCAATGTGTCAACGATCACCTGCTCGCTGCTCACCCGTTCGTCACTCGCCTGCTCGTCGATCTCCAGCGTGTGATCATTAGTCCCAGCCCGTCAGAGATCTCCGAGACCTATCCTGTCGTCTTCACCACGCTCTCCATCTCTTGCGTGTGATTTACATGCTTTTGAGCCAACTTCATGCGCTTCTGTAAGCAACTCTCGAGCGATATAGGTCTAGCACCCCAACATCTCAGCAGAGAGGTAGTAGCAGCAGTGGAGCAACCTACATCCTGCCAAGCTCCACCAGATAGAGGCGGATGGCTTATTCCCTTCCCTGAAGGGTTCAGGGAACCACCAAATAAGTTCGCTGGTGTTCCCATCTCAACAGATCAACTGAGGAAGATCACCCAGAAGGAAATGCAAATGCCTGTCCGGATTGCTCAAGGTAAGCAGTCTTCTTACCCTTAGTTCCAGGTACCGAGGCAGCGTTCCCCAAGGAGGTGATCTTCACCACTAGGTCTCTCCAAGGACACCACGGACCTGTCGACTGTGGGTAAGCCCCCTTCAGGTGTCAAACCCGTCAGGCAGGCGGTAGTTGACACAACCCATCAATGGTAGAGATGCATGCCTCCAACAAGCCCCCTTCAGGTGTCAAACCCGTCAGGCAGGCGGTGGTTGACACAACCCATCAATGGTAGAGATGCATGCCTCCAACACAACTTCCTAAGCAGAGGTCGGCAGTAGTTTCTACTCAGAGGATTCCTTCAGGGAAGTCTGTGTCAGTCCAGCAAGTGACATTCCCTTTGTTGCCGACCTTGACTCACCCCAGGCTCCTATGGGTGAGAGCTTGGAGGTTGATGATGACTTGGACCTGTAAGTTGACTATCCTCCTAGGGCTGCTAGCCCCAAGTTCCACTCTGAAGCTGAGCGGAGAGAGTCAGAGTATGCCTTATGGCAAGTTCTAACCTGCATAAGGGCCATTAATGGGTTGGCTAACCCAGAGATGGCTCCATAGGAAGGCAAGGGCACAGTCTGGGACCATGTTTATGGTACCCAACGACCACCTAAGGCCAGTGCAGCCCTGCCCTGGTCTAAGGGACTGACAGCTACCAGGAATATCTACGTCAAGATCTACTCGGACAACCACACGCGAACATCTTCCAAAAGGCAGTAGCTTCTCTTCAACTTCACGCCTGGAGACTATCCAGCATATCTCCTAACAGAGATTTTTTCGCAACAAGTTGCGAGAAGGATGTCTGGATATTCACGTAGATCTTCTGCATCAGTCTACCAGGCGAAGTGGACTGTCTTCAGTGGTTGGTGTTACGACTATTCCATTAATAGTCGAGCTCTTGTATACCTTCGGGAGGAAAAGTTTCTATCTGTTTCGGCTGGGAAAGGCTACTGCTCAGCCTGAAGCCTTGCCCTTAGACTGAAAGGAGTTGATGTTTCTTCTTCGTTGGAGTTGTCTCCACATATGAAGTCAGTAGCTCACTTGCCCCCAGTTGGAAGTTAGACCTCCCCCTTCAAATATGGTTTGCATCCTTTGGTCTTTGAAAGGTGCTCCCTATGAACCATTATGCCAGGAATCAGATTGCCACTTCACTTTGAAGATTGCGTTCCTTCTCGCGTCAGCTTTAAACAAGAGAGTTAATAAGATTCGTGGTTATCATAGGACATCGCACATTCAAGGGGATGTAGGGAGGTGACACTCTGCTTCGTCCCGGAGTTTATTGCTAAGACTCAAAATCCAGGAGTAGCGGTTCGGAGTTTTCGTCAAGTTACTGATGATCCAGTGAGGAGTTTGAGGTAATACCTTAAACACACTACACCAGCTTGCCAGATTCACAGGGTCATTGACCATGCAGTGAATCTCGACCCTCCTCTTGCTCGTCGACCTAGAACTCGGGTATTGCAAGCGGGTGTGAGGAAGCATCAGACGACCTCCACCGCCCACTACCTGCAATTCGTGACCCACAGGAGAACGTTCTCCATTGGTCCCTTGGCTGCACAACAAGTGATAATAAGATAATAATGATAATAAGATGATAATGATAATAATAATAAAATATCCTTTATTTCCAATGTTACGTTGGGTATTCTATACATTTACCCTACTGTAGTAGTAAAAAATATTAAATTAATTTTTCTCAAATCATCAGACCAAAGTGCTAGTAATATAGAAATCTTGGGTAAAATTATATTTATAATATTTTTACAATATGGTGAAAATATAAAACATTCAGAAAACTCTAAAGCAGAAATACATTGATATTCAGATTAACTATCATAATGCTAGTATGGACATTAGCTAATACTTGTAAAATCAGACGTGAGACTTTGCCAATCTCCACTTGTATTATATTTACAATAGTGAAGTATATAAGAAATGGAAAAGGTGTAACGTATTATACGTTTCTATTTAAAAGATGTTTCTAAAGATTACTATTAAAAGAGGTTAAAGATGCCACATCCCTCAAAACAGGAGGTAAACTATTCCAAAGTTGTGGACCTCTTGTGCTCATTTCCCTTGAATTAATTTCGGTGTTGGCTCTTCTCACCACTATAGTCCATTTCTTTTAGCGATGCATATTTGCACCGACTCGCGGCGGTGCCCTTTTAGCTCGGAAAAGTTTCCTGATCGCTGATTGGTTAGAATTATCTTGTCCAACCAATCAGCGATCCGGAAACTTTTCCGAGCTAAAAGGGCACCGCTGCCAGTCGGTGCAAATATGCATCGCTAAAAGAAATGGACTATAGATTGTTTGCTTGTCTTATGTGGATTCCAGTTACTGAATCGACAGTACTAAAATGATAAAATCAGTCTGGATACAAACTTCTTAAAACTTTAAACTTAAAGATACACACATCCTGAGTATATTTATCTCTCATTTTCAACCATCCCAATTTTAATAAAAAGGCGTTATATGCTCGTATTTTCTTAAAGTTCCAATGGCAACACGAGCAGCAAAATATAGAAGTTTTTGAATTCTATTCATATGTATATTACTTGTTGATCCTCACACAACAAAGCAATAATTAATCAAGCTCAGTGCCAATGACTGTACTACAATTAGGTGGTCTCTGGATCAAATGAATTTTTCAGTCTATTTAAATAAATAAGAATGCCTATAACTTTCTTGTACAATTCGTCAGTATGTGATTCGAAAGTCATAAACTTATCAAAATAAGCACCCAAACTTTTTACAGATTTCGTTGGTTTAATAATGGTTCCATTAAAGTTTATGTAAATGCTATTGTTTATTTCAGATATATATATTGCCTAGAGCCTATGAATATACACTGGGTTTTGTTCTCATTCAATAATAAGCCATTCATTTGAAAATATAATTTTTCTGTATTCAATACTTCTTCAGCTCTTTATTAAATCATCTAAGCAATAAAATTCGGCCTCAATTAAGATTTGAGTGTCATCAGCATATTGTACTATAAAACAATCCCCTAAAGAATTCTCAAGATCATTTACATAAATTATAAATTAAATTGGGCCAAGAATCGACCCTTGAGGTTCACCAAATTCTATATTTTTTGGAAAAGAAATGATGTTTCCCAGTCTGACAGACTGTGTCCAATTACTTATATAATTTGCAAACCAAGAAGTATCAATATTAAGTGTGTGACATTCAAGTTAAGTAGTATTATTCACGCTATCAAAGGCTTTCGATAGATCTAAGAGCAATAGTAGTGAAATTTTTTTTTGTCTATATCGTATATTTTATCGGATATTTTCAATAATGCCGTCTCAGTTGATAGTTTAGGTCGAAATCCATGCTGACTGCTGGAAATAAGCTTATTTGTTTCTAGCTATTCAGATAATTGATTCTCTATGATTTATTCTAATATTTTCGATAATACTGGCCTATAATTTAAAATTTCATCTCTATCACCGCTTTTGAAATAAGGAACATGAGGATTTTTCCAAAATTCAGGGTAGGTATTTGTTACAATTGATGTATTTAATGATTACAGTAATATACAATACAATTATATACAGCGTATCTCTTATAAAGCGAAGTGGGATGCCATCGGATCCATCAGCATTGGAGTCTGAGACTTTTGATGGTTAAAATGACAGTGTTACAGTCAACTGGAAATGCTTTAAAAGAATTCAGATGATTATTGTTAAAGATATTTTGTTTGCTAATTTGTTGATTATCCCAGCCATTTCCTCTTGAGTTCTTTCATAAGTTTCCCTTACAACATTTGCAAAAAACTCATTGAATCACCGACACAGCTTCTACATCCCTTTGGATGATCGGTATAAGTGTTTCTGCATTGCACTTTTGCACATGAGTACCTCACATCTCGTCCTTGAATTAACCCGAACACCCTTGGCCCGTCAATTCTCCGTCCATGATTCAGATTACTCTGAATAATTTCTCCTTCATATTCCTCTTCGGGTGCATGATCTCCGTCTAACATGCGACCCCTATTGTACTTTCTGCGACCAGCAAAGCGTGCCTCGTCTATTTCCACTGGTGAAGATTTAGTGCCCTTCATTTGGTCCCCTTTTTCACCTGAAACTATTGCTGAGCACACTTCATGGCAATAATTAAACCAGTCTACAGTAGAAATTTTAGTTCTTCCTGTTAAAGTTTGCATTGCGTCCACTCCCATGCCGAGGGTCCTCAGGTACACTAACTCCAGAATTTTGCACAAAGACAGTCTGTTATTCAATTTATCATTTAGATCTCTATAAGAGAAAAACTTGTTCCCAGTGCGAGTATATGATTTGGTTACCCAGCAGCCTTTCTGTTTGCATCTCCATACCATTTTATCTTGCCCACGAAATTCTTTATTTGCTAGTCTCATAGGACCCTCACAATTCTCACATAACTCCTGATTCTGTAGAACAACCTTCTCACGTAGGAATAGCATAGCACTTTCATCACTTGTAGCAACTGTTTGATAGAATTCTTTCAGCAATATCTTCGAAGGTTTTAGGATAAATGAACAAAGTTTTAGTTAACACCAAAAAAAAAAAAAAAAAGATAAGAAATAGAAACAACCACTTACCAAACATACTAAAACAGCATCCTTCATTGTTAACAGCATTTCTGTAACTGCCATATATCATATTACCAGCATTTCTATAACTGCACGTTACCACATAGTTATGATACTTCCTTTCAGGTCATTATCAAATACTTGGCTATTGAATAAGGAGAAAACGATAGTCGTATTTAAAGAGATACGGCTTATTCGGACCTTGGCTGATTTGGACCAGTTAATTCGGACCTTTCTCTGGCTCTTTCAGACCTGTATTAAGGCTGATTCGGCCCTTCATGGTTGGTTAATTCGGACCTTGTATAAACACCTGTTGCTGAGCATACATTTAATGTAAAATTAAAGCAAAAGTTACCTGTTAAGCAACTTTGGACACCGTAGATAAGGTAAAATAACCCAAAGTAACTCATGCCTTACTTCTTCATTTACACACACACACACACACACACACACATATATATATATATATATATATATATATATATATATATATATATATATATATATATATATAATATATATATGTATATATATAATATATATATATATGTATATATATAATATATATATATATATATATATATATATATATATATATATATATATATATATATATAGATATATATATATATATGTAAATATATATATGTATATATATATTTATGTATATATATATATATATATATATATATATATATATATATATATATATATATATATATATATATATATATATATATATATATGTATATATATAGGAAGACTATTTGGAAGCTGTCCAGTTGTAATCTTCCTATCATTGTAGTCCTTCCACACTCCCATGATCCCCCCTTGAATTTCTTTTACCTGTTTTCTTTGACGCCTCTTTTGTCTGCCCTCTTTGACAAGCTTAACCTGAGTAGGTATTTCTTTAGCTTCTAAATAAAGCAAGTTTATCAAGTAAAATGGGAGGTTACCTTTTTTTGACGTTTTTGTGTAGTTTCTGATGCCATCCTTCAACATCATTATTTGTTCTTATACTGCGTCCAAATACTGACCAGTTCTTCACTTAACATATTCTTTGATGCAACCATGTTTCCCTTACGTAATCTATAAATTCTCTTACTGGTCCAATTACACCTACCTTTCCTGAAAATTCACTAAAAGCTTTCTCAATATCGTCATGGGGTAAAAACGGCAAAGCAAGAACCTTTTTTACAATTTTATACACGTCTCTTGTACAGTACAACGTTTGCAATCCCAATTCCTGAACTTTTCTCCTCAAAGCTTGTGTAAAATGGTAAGCACAGCCCTTTATTACTGGGTCATTAAAACCCGATCTAATAGCTTTCCACAAACCTATCTCGAAATCAACTACAGATGATGATAACACTAGGAACTGCTGGTAAAATTTCAATGACAGCTTTAAGAACTACTATGTAGTCCGAATGGGCCTTACTAATTATCTGGATCAGCCTAAATACATGGTCCAAATCAGCCTCGACTAAGGTCCGAATCAGCCATGGTCCAAATCGGCCATGGTCCGAATCAGCCATGGTCCGAATCAGCCAGCATTCCATTTAAAGGTAGGCCACATACTATACCGGTCACATAATATCATGGGTCATGTTCAGAAGGTAGACCATCTACTATACCGGCACCCTTCTTTTTATCTTAATAATTATTTCTTAAAACTAAATTATTTCTCTCTATCTTAACATCATTTGAAATTTCGTTACTACACGAGCACAATTGTCAATACGTTTGCTTTGAACGTTGCTTAGATTTGGTACTTGGGTATTTGTTTGATCAGTATTGAGGATATCATTCAGAATCTGTGCTTCGTTTATAAGTAAATCACAAATTTTCTCTTGAGTAATTCTTGAGGCATCAGAAAGTTTAAAAAATCGGTAATCTTTTGGGCTCATGTAAATTTAGAGAAACTATAATGGCCTCGGGGTCTCCGATTGGGCTTGGGACAACGTCTGATTGAACTACTATTTATTTATTATTTGGTAATAAATAAATCAATCAAAGAAGCTGGGCTGCAAGTTATCCTGGTAGGATTTGTAATGAACTGATGTAGCTTAAGATTAGTTACAAGTTTGTTCGTCTTATTGTCTTTTTTGAGTAAGTCATCGTTAGAATCACCAAGTATGAAAATTGGCTTGTTCCGTAAAATGACATTTTTAAATGAAACTAAAATATAATTAAAAGACGCAACAGGAGCTTTGGAGGGCCTATATACTCATCCTAACATAATTTATGGTAATTTACGATGGTGGATTGATAACCATTTGACTTCTATGCCTTCTTCACGATAAAGATTATACTAAGGAATATTAATGATTGCGTTGCTCATACAGGGATATAGCCACGTCTCGCTTCCACAAAAAATATCATAGTTTTCTTTATCCAATTAAAGTTCGACTTCATATTTATGGCACAAAAGAGACTGTGCATTGATATATAAAATGTTTATAAAATCATAGTTTTAGATAAGATTAAACTCACTATCTTCATGACCTTCTTCCTAATTTCTATTTATAACACTACAAAGTCTACCCTTATGACCATATTCATGACAATAGTTACATTTCAACTTAGTCTTATCTGAAATTTGACTGTTTGTGGTTAAACTCGCCACAGTTGTAGCATCCCCTTCTATGTACTGTTCTATTGTCGAAGGTATTTTTCCTACTAGAATAATGATTAAAGCTATAATTTCTTGACCTGTTCATGATGCCGCGAAATTTGCCACGACCATTCCTATTATTTGCATAATATGAATTAAGAAACTAAGTTATGATATTCGTTCTGATAAGCAGTATTTCGTCTTTTTTTACATAAGGGTTTCCATAGTAGTTCTTATCTCTTCTTTCACTCAAAGTCACCGACCTTCCAGTTATGTTTGATTTAGAATAATTCAATTTACTTTCTTTCCATTCATCTCTAACAAGACTGTTTTGGCATGAGGACGAAATTCATCTCTAACAAGACTTTCTTGGCATGAGGACGAAATAGGATTTAATAACATAACTGTTCCTATTCTGCTTATAGCAGTTAGCATCGACATCTCCCGTTCCGAGCTTGAAATAGTTCTCTGTCCTAATGTACTATCATACTATTCTAGGAATTTACCATTATAATGAGAAATTGTATTGGCCAAATCAACTGATTTCAAGATCAGAACAAGCTCACAAACTTGCTCTTCAGCTCAGTAACAATGTCTGCAAGTTCGTCTAAGATTATATATGACGTATCCACTTCTTCCAGAATATCCTGAGTACCACAAAAGATAATACATTCACCGAGAAAGTGATCCAGTTTTTCAATTATCCTTGACTTTATTAAAGACATATTAGCCCCAGGGAGGGTCCTGATTATAACAGTTTCTTTTAGATCACTTGTTGTTACCTTTTTCAAACAAGAATTGTATATTGACAATGTTTTACTTTTATCTGTAGTTAGATTAAGTCCAAGTCCTTCGTTGTTTTTGACTAATTTTTTCTTGTAACATTTTGATCTTCTCTTCTGCCTAGAAAACCGTAGTCTTGAGCAGCTCTTGAATTTCTGTTTCCTTCTCCTTCAGGGTGTTGTTGATCACTTAAAAATTATCATTTGTTTCTCCTACAAACCTTTCAAATTTCTTGTGCAACTCTGCTAGACTTCGGTCTTCATTTTCTCTTTCTTTTCTGTTAGAATTTGACAATGCATGAGGTGCCACAGATACTGCTGCTGATAGTGATCCGAGTAAACTTGAATAATGTAACATTAGTTCATTAACTTTTCTTTTGTTGTCCAAATTCCACCGAATTGTAATTGACTGCAGTATTTCTGTAGTTCATTTTTTGTATAATTAGCGTGTAAGAAGTCCCAGGATGGATTACAAGGGCTAGATAAAGCCTGATGATTTTTTGAAGAAGTTAAGGTCGCTACTCCTGTAACTTCATCGGTGATGTTTTCCTCTAATTGTTTGATCTGCCATTTTTTATTTTTGTTGGTAGTTTAACTATTGTTGTACTGTTTCTGTTTTCAAAGGTCAATAACTGGACGTTCATTGGTTTATGAGAGAATTATTAACATGAATTCAGTCTTGTAGGTGTAGTGCTAGTGACGTCATTAGCGGCTTATTGTGAGTGCACAACTTTGGAAAATTTTTAACGGGAGTCCCGTAAAATATTTTCCCAACTTTTAGAATGCCTCAGGCTTCCTGTTGGACAAGTAGCAGATGGTTGAGGGCATAGGTTACCTAGGATTATTCTGGGATGAATGTGTAAGAATGACTGGCTTTTCTTTCTTTCATCATCCCCTCTCTTGGGGAACAGTACCATGGGTCCTCTGCACGCTGGTAGCGTCTACCTGCTAGTAATAACCATTTCCCTTGTATAACGTAGTATACATTTAATATTGTATGTCTCCAATACCCCCAGCGAGTATGAGATTGGGAAACGTCCATGATTGATATCAACATTCTTATTTAACTCTGAATATTAATACCTAGATGGTCACGTTGCTAGGTTTTTTTTTTTCTTATACGCACTCGGGTTGCTCAGGCCGCTATCCATGCATTGCAGGAAGTTTTTAGCGTGGTGTCAGGGTTTTCTCACATACAGGCCAAGCCTATATGTGAAACCCCCGGGTCAATGGCCAAGCCAGTTGTTGGACTTCCACACTCCTAATGGGCGAGTCATCCCTAATAAATAGCTACAGGTTTGTAGAGTGTCGGAAAAAATGACAAATTTTAAAGTAATTTGTATTCTTTCTAACTATACAAACCTGTAGCTATTTATACATATTGTCCCGCCATCACCTGTACCCCACAAGTCCTTCATCCAATCAAAAAGTGACTTGGATTCACTGGTGTGTTAGTGAGAGGGGTAGCTGACAACCCCTTAACCCCTCACTACCCCTGCCAACCAACAGTTTGGGTAGTCTTCCAGCTTCGCCGAAAGATAATCCCTAAGGCATCCTACACACGAGGACACTAGTGTCCGCCACCGGTGTCGGACACTAGTGTCCTTGCTCAAGACACTGCCTGGCAACTAGTGAGCCACTCACACACCTCAGTCGGAAGAATGGCGGGAAACGAAGAGCTTCTACTTGTTGCTTTGCTGGCTAAAAAGAAATCGAAGAGGCGCTCTATAGAGAGGAAGGTGCATGTACATCCCATGTTGTTATCAAGAATGAACACAGGAGCGCATCATACACTTTTCAATGATTTGTGTGCTGATGAAAAAAAGTTTTTCAACTATTTTCGTATGAGCAAGCAGTCATTTGAAGAACTTCTCAGCTACGTCAGGAGACATCACAGGAACTACCACAAACATGAGAGAATGCATTGCACCAGACGAGAAGCTTGCAGTAACTTTGAGGTAAGCCTTATATATACTTAGTTGCTGGTACTTTTTGCGAGGACATACATGATAATAGAATACTAGATCTATTAATAAGACAAAAAAAAATTAAAAAGCTTGATCTATTAGTAATATCTATTTCCTTACAAGTACAGTTCTATTTAGTACAAACAATGAGGTGCTTACTATGCAAGAAATAACTAATTATCATTCATATGGTTGCTGATGTCAGACATGGCTGGTGATGGTGCTGGTGTAGACAAAGGAGTTGTTTGTAGATTAGTGTTGCTGCATTGAGGAATGTTACTCAGAGAATTATGATAATCCCCATGAACTGCTGGTTGCTGGGCATAGTGGAAAACTGGTGATGGCTGTGGAGGCTGGTATCTGGGAGGTGCCTGATGCTGAAAGTCCTGTGGCCATTGTTGGTACACCTGTTGAGCCTGGTAAATGGTAGCAATAATATCCTGCTTTAGCTTCAATTTTCTGTCTGCAGGTACCTTGTGCAGTTCTGTTACTAAGGATAGTAAGAACATCCTATCCTCGTCGTTTTCATTTGTTGCCTGTTGATTCTCACGCAATGCTTTTTTCTTGAGGAGTTAAATGAGTTCATCATCAGTACTTTTTGTGTTCCGAGACTGGTTATGAGAACGTTTTCCAGGACGTTTCTCAGTCTCCCAAGTTTGCATTTCCTGACTTAGCTCTTGGGAGTCTTCATGTTCATTATCCTGAATAGTCCCTTCATCCATATTGCTTGCAGTGTGTTTGGAGACAGTTTCAAGAAAACGCAGGGCTTCAAAGTAGACATATTGCTTCCGTCCACAGGCACCTGATCCGCTCTTTTCTTGCTTCTTCTTCAACAGCTCTCTGGCATAGCAGGATCGGATTCCCTTCCACTTCTTTTGAACAACAACCACTGACAAAGAGAAATTATAAACATCAGAAATACGATTTGCAAACTGTACAACGTCAGTATGTGTGTGTGTGTGTGTGTGTGTGTGTGTGTGTGTGTGTGTGTGTGTGTGCTGCAGTCACAATTAACCTATTCCTACTTTTTAAAAAAAATTTTGCTACAGGTATCTGGCCACCAATGACACCATGACTGATCTCCAATACCAGTACAGACTAGGTGTATCTACCATCGCGAACATCATCCGGGAAGTCTGCAAGGCTATTTGGGAAAGAGTGAAGACAGTTTGTTTTCCTGATGTGACAGAAAGATTTTGGTCGGAAATTGCAGCTCAGTTTTACCAAAAGACTGATTTCCCTCATTGTCTTCGTGCCTTAGATGGAAACACATCAGGGTAATCAAACCAGAGAATAGTGGCTCTTTGTATTATAAGTACAAGAACTACTTTTCGATTTTGCTTCTTGCTGTATGCGATGCATCATACAAATTCATATTTATTGATGTAGGTGCATATGGGAAGTCTTCTGACACAACTGTGTTTAAGGAGAGTAAATTTTTCAGGAAACTTGAAAATCAAACCCTGAATGTTCCTGCTCCACAAGAATCGTACTCAGGCTTTGGAACACCTAAGCCTTTTGTATTTGTGGCTGGCGAAGCTTTTGGACTATCCCAACACATTCTGCGCCCATATGCTGGTAAATTTTTGAGTCAAAAGAAACGCATCTTCAATTACAGACTTTCACGAGCCCGCAGACTCATTGAATGCTCATTTGGAATATTTGCAAACAAATGGCGCATCTTCCATCGACCACTCAAGGTAAGCCTATCACTTGCAGAGGACATCATCAAGGCGTGTTGTATTTTGCATAATTTTGTAAGAGACAGAGATGGCATTCGAATTGAGGATACTTTAACCGTGGAAGGGCTCTTTGATATGGAACCTGCTGCAGGGCCAACTTCAAGACTTGCCAACCATTTGAGAGACAAATTTGCGGACTACTTTGTCAGTGACCAAGGTGCACTTCCATGGCAGTTACAAGGTATCTAGACAATGGTGTGGGTGGTGACCTGGTTTGGTGGTGTGGGTAGGTGGTGGTGGCATGGTGTGGTGGTGTGGGTAGGTGGTGGTGTGGGTAGGTGGTGGTGTGGGTAGGTGGTGGTGACATGGTGTGGTGGTGTGTGTGTGGTTGGTGACAGGAATGGGGTAAATTTTGTGTGTAATAATGAATAAACTTGTATACGTAAGCATAGTAGATTCTTTACTTGCCTTGTGAACATGTAATGAAACAGAAAATAAAAATAAACATAAAGGACTTACGTATTTCTTTCTTTTCTGAGAGGGGTTTCTCTTCAAAATCAGGAATGAGTTTCACCATTATTGCATTCCAGCAGTTCTGCTTTTCTATTTTATTTGCATATCCCTCACAAAATGGGTCCCATAGTGCTGGTAGTTTCTCTATTTCACAAATGAGGTCCTCCGTGTTCAGCTTCTCCTCCACCTTCTTCGAAATTGTCCTTGATAGGCCGTCTCCTTGAGCAGGAGAAGCTGGCCAGTGGGCAGCGGTGGCGGACACTGGTGTCTACGTGTGAAAGCTTCCATTTAAAACAATGCTTTGCAGTGATTTGCGGCAACCGTCAGTGTCCGCCACGTGTTGCGGGAGCGAGACACTGAAATATCTGTTGCCCGGAAGTTGTCTGCTTGGGACACTGCTGTTACCTCGTGTGAAAGGCTCCTTTTGATAATATGGGAGGCAACTAGTGTCCGACACCGGTGGCGGACACTAGTGTCCTCGTGTGTAAGGGCTCTAATAAATAGCTACAGGTTTGTATCGTTAGGAATAATAAAATTACTTTCAAATTTTTCATATTTAGTTTGTATAGAAAGCGGGTAGTTTATTTTGATATTAGACAATGGTTCTGGAGAAAATACAAGAAATAGGACAAAGTCAGAATGTTCCAGTAATTGAATTGGAAATCAAGAATATCTAGTAAATTAACAACCAAGCATTTCGTTGGACTTGGGTAGCTTTCATATGGCGAGGGCATTTATTAGATTATAGATGGGTGGAACGTTTAGCTTGTCTTTTGGTATAATGACGACGGCCACGTCTGTCAAACGTTAGTTTTTTTTTTATCTATCTAACGTAGCGCAAACAAATACATACAAGAACGTTTTCTTGCAAATCCATCGTTATCTGAAACACTTGACGGGAGGCGAGTAGCCAAAATCTAAATGTGTTTATTGATTTGGAATTA
>NC_090748.1:80490463-80502963 GCF_036898095.1 Palaemon carinicauda | reverse complement strand
TAAACTATTAACAACGTCAAAACAGATATGTCATATATAAACTATTAACAACGTCAAAACAGATATGTCATATATAAACTATAAAAAGACTCGTGTCAGTCTAGTCAAAATAAAATCATTTGCTGCAACTTTGAACTTTTGAAGTTATACTAATTCAACTACCCGATTAGGAAGATCATTCCAAAACTCGGTCACAGCTGGAATAAAACTTCTAGAATACTGTGTAGTATTGAGCCTCATGGTGGAGAAGGCCTGGCTATTAGATTTAACTGCCTGCCTAGTATTACGAACAGGATAGAATTGTCCAGGGAGATCTGAATATAAAGGATGGCCAGAGTTAGGAAAAATCGTATGCAACATGCATAATGAACTATTTGAACGACGGTGCCAAAGATTAATATCTAGATCAGGCATAAGAAATTTAATAGACCGTAAGTTTCTGTCCAACAAATTCACACTCAAATTCAAATTAAAAAAAGTTTATTGACATATAGATACATTAAATGTGATGTAATGGGATGCTAATGCATCCCCAACTAAACTTATTACAATGCTCCTTTATCTATTCCAGGAAAACCTAGGAAACTTGTTAACAATTTTTTTTGTGATATTATTTAAGACAAAGCAAACTTGCTCAGTAACACTATTAATAGAAACATTTCTAAATTCCCTAAGTTTATCACATTCTAACATATAATGATGTAGAGTATGCGAGTATGCTAGTATGCTTCACCACACAATCTACAATATATTGCCAACAATGATTATACCCCAACCTCATTCTCATAACAAAAGTATCAACTTTAGAAAGGACCTTGCCGTATGTAACATTAGTATTTTCAGTAACAAGCAAATAATGCCTCATACTGACGCTGCCCTCTTCCAAGATCTTTTAAAACCTTTTCTGTCCCCCAAACCTCTCTTTTTATTCTCATTCCTCTTTTTATTCTGTTAAGGCTCATAGAGGTTTCTATGTCAATGTCAGGCTTTCTTGTGGCCTCCTTGGCCAGATTGTCGGCAACTTCATTTAATGAAATACCAATATGAGACGGAACCCAATAGAACTCTACAGTTATTCCTTTCTCCTGAAGCCGACAAACCAACCCTTTACAAAGAACAACCACCTCGCATATTAGTGGGTGTTTTGCTATTTAAGGCTAACAAAGCATTCTGGGAATCAACGAATACAAATATATCCTTTGTTTCATTAACTACCATTTTGAGACCCTCATGTATAGCATGTAACTCTGCTACCGTAGACGATGTTTCATCTTCAATCTTCTTAGACATCATTTCATCCACACTAACATAATTTTCATAATATTCACGTACCACCACACCACAACCAGCTTTATTACCCTTCACAGAGCCATCACAATATATATGAATGGTATTACACTTGGGTAACATGTTAAATTTACTAAGAAAGTATTGTCTTAACACACATTTATTACATTCCCTCTTTTTATAGTTCAACTTGCTTATACATATATTTAACCTACAACATAACCATGGTTTTGGACACATTACTCTTTCCAATTGAACACAATATTTAACAACGTCATATTTTAACAATATTCTATATAGTTTTCTCAAATGAACATTAGGTTTATTCGAGATTCTACGGTTACCAGACATCATATCAATAGCCACTTTTAAAAACTCTTCACCTCTCCTTATACTTCGGACAACCGCTGCACAGACTATTTCTTGAACTCTTACAGAGATACTTGGAAGGTTCAACTCCATTCTCATGATCTCTGTGCGCGTACTCATGGTACAACCTAGCATTAGGCGCATTGCTTTATTTTGTATTATTTCTAACTTCTTTAATTCTCTCTCCGGATAGCAGATTAGCACTGGGGCTGCATAATCAATAACCGAACGAACTGTGCTTATGTACATCATTAGCAATACAGGTATACCGGCAGCATTGCCTCGGTTAGCCAATATCTGCAAAGGTTTTAATCTTGCCAGACAAATATTTCTAACATAATTTACTTCATCCATACTTTTGTGAAAGCCAATATACATACCAAGATATTTATAAGTTCCTACCTTTTCCAGCTGCCACCCATTAAATGATATCTCATTTTCAATTGGAGAACGTGACTGAATTTTACTTTTATTCTCATTAACAACTAATCCCATGTGCAAGCATAAATTATGTTGTTCAGTTAAAGCCTCTTTCAAAACTAACTCATTTGTGCACTGGATCATTGTCATCAGCGTAAATTACAACCTCTGTGCCACTAGGAAAAGAATGCCTTGCAATACGATCCATTGATACATTAAACAGAGTTGGGCTTAATACTCCCCCCTGTGGCGTACCCAATTCCATATCCATTTCTTCAGATTCATGCCCTTGAATCCAAACCTTAGCCCTTCTTTCACTTAAGTAGCTTTCAATCCACCTTAGCAATGATCCCTTTATACCCTTATTTACAAGCTCTTCGAGTATTACATCTTTATTTGCCCTGTCAAATGCTCCTTTGAGATCTATGAATGCCCTGCATTTTACACTGCTATTGCACAGCACTCTTAAAACACAATCTGTTGTACATTTTCCTTTGATAAAACCATATAGATTTTGAGAGAATTGATCACCAATAACAAATGGTAATCTATTAAGAATCATTCTTTCCATTAATTTGCATATGCATGATGTTAATGATATAGGTCGATATTCTCCATTACTCTTAGGTACAGGTACAAGCAATGCCAGTTTCCATTTAATGGGTAATTTACCATTTTCAAAACAAAGATTGATCAAATCCAGTAGTGGGCTATCTTCCATCATTATAAGACAATTAATTATATCGTATGTTACCCCATCTTCCCCAGGAGCAGTCGACCCACCTTTTTTAATTCTCGACAACAATTCATCTTTCGTAAAGGGCAAACTAGTCTCATCCACCATATCTATTTGCATTTTTACTAACTGTCGTCTCTTTGAACGACGGTTACGTAAACTAGCCTGAACATTGTTTGGTAAATTTCTAAAGCTGGAGGCAGCTGCCCATTTCTTCATTAGCTCATTTGCCATTCCTCTTGGGTCATGAGGTGTAATATTTTTCCTTCTGACCCCTCTTACTTTATTTACAGCATTCCATACACCACTTTGGGACTTCATAAAAGATACCTCCTCTAAAAACCGGTCCCAGTATTTTCCTCTTACTTTTTTTCGTATTTCAGAAGTACCTTCTGCAATTTGTATCATCGTCTCTCTACTATTTACATCATTAGGATTCATATTCCACTTCCTTTGTGCTTTCCTTAAAAGATTGTTCCAACCCTTTATTTTGTCATCAGAATACTTTGCTTTTTTAGAATTTATGATGGGACAGTTCTCCTTGTTCGCCTTCTCGTGCAATATAGAGTATTACTTTAAGCAAATCGTCCAAAAACACATTCACATCATTTCCATGTCCATTCATATATTTGTAGTCCTTATACCACTCGGCAACCTTAGTCATAAATGTAACCTTCTCATCATTCTTGATACTTAATCTTTTCCGTTTGTGACTGTAAGTTGTCTTTTGTATATCTACTCACCTCTAAAGCAAAATGGTCACTTACTAAGTTGGCAACAACTGAAGCCAAAGCTTTATACTCAGACATATTAAATAGCAGGGCGTAGTCAATTCTCCCACCTCTCACATGAGTGGGGTCTTTATTCCCCAAAACACAAATGTGACCAAAAGAATTAACCATACTGTTCATGACAAACCCATTTTTATTTGAACCCCTATTATTTTCAAAACTTTATGCTGAGCATTAAGATCACCCAGTAGTAAACACTTTTCAAAAATACATGCAGGAAAACTTTCAATATTCAGCATATCGCTATGAACATACACATTAATAATATATATATAACAATCATTAACATACACAATATCAAGGAAACAAACTCTGTGCCATTAACCCGAGAACACAAACCTTCCTTTAGAGGAACACAAGCACAAACCTGGGGTGTAGCGAACCCCAATCTTTGGATCAATAAAACTCAGTTTTCCTTTCATGTAATCTTATTTTTGAAATATGAAACACAAACTAGACTTATTCAGCTTTCTTTTGATATGTAAACTAAATTGAAAAAAAACATTTTCTTGTAATAAAATTAATAAAAATAAAACTTTGAATTTTCAATTTTTTCCCGAAAAAAAAAATTATATATTAAAAAAAATTTCTTTAGAGAAACGGGCTTCCTGCCATGGTGAAATGAATCCTTCTTCCATCCCCTCAGCAGCCCTCAGCATTCTGGCACCACATCTCACTGTAATATGGAGAGACAAAAAAGGGTCAAAATTTAGGACAGTAAAATTATGATATTTTGATCTTATCACTCGTTACTCCTCTGAAAACTTACTAAATACTTAGTAATTGATGTTTAGAGGGTGTATTAAAGATGTGTGATGATATATCATGTTATATACCAAGCCTGTGTACGTATTTGATCTACCAGACTGTTTGTTGTTATATATATATATATATATATATATATATATATATATATATATATATATATATATATATACATACATATATACATACATATACATATACAGTGGCCGCAAATGAAATACGGGTAATTACTTACCACAAGTGGGATTTGCACACAGGTCGTTGACATTTCAGGCACCTGATGCGTGTCTTCTGGTCTTGAGAGCGGGGGCACTCAGCACAGCGTACCTGAGGGTAGTTACATTGGGCAAGTACTTGGCCAGTTGGGTACTGTGTGTTGACTACTGATGAAGTATTGCAGACAGTAGTTATCAATGTTCTTAGGTTCCGTGGGAGAGTGGCACTCGACAACCTCTTCTCAGCCCATGGCCGTATGAATGATCTTGCAAGACGTAGCATGAAGCGACGGCGTTCTGGAAACTTGGTAACTCCTGTCGTCTCTAGGTGTGCTGTGTACAGTACCTTTGCATTGATAATAGCAGCATTCACCATCCAGTAAAAGATACAAAGTGGCCATATTTTAGTTTTCCGGTTGCAAGAGTACAGGGCACACATCCCATCAAATGCATCAACTCCTCCTTTGGTGCGGTTATAAAATTCTATAATCTCAGGTTTTCCGTTCTCTTGCAGGACTGGCTGGCTATTCATAGATGAGAGCAAGAGGACTAACTTCTTAGCTGTCTTTCCTACTGGAGGCACATATGAAACCAGGGTCATCTCTTTTGTGAAGAGAAAGGCACTTGATCCAGGTTCACGATTATCTTTGGTCTTTATCTTCTCTGGTAGTTCTCACTTGTTTGCCTTCACCGTTCCAACCAAGGTCATTCCACAGTTTTGCAGAAGATCAGCGACAAGTCCTACGAAGGTGAACCAATTATCTGTGGTCACATTTCTGTTTGTCATGTGGTATGCCTTTGTGAGCTCCTTAGTATAATAATGGCCCAGTCCTACTCCAGCTGAGGGCCGTATATTATCCTTTCCGAGGTACGGGATACTTCCTAGCAGGTATGTACTCTTGCAATCATTTATGTTAACCAACTTTATGCCATACTTGGCTGGCTTACTTGGGATGTACATCCTGAATGAACATTTTCCACGAAATCCTACCAACTGTTCATCAACACACAGATTCTCACAGGGTGTATAGTGCCTTTCACACTTCTCCATAAATTTATCAAATAGTTCCCGGATAGGTGCAAATCTGTCAGTTTCTCTTCTCATCTCTCTTGTCTGTGGGTCATCAAAGCGTAAACAGTCAAGTATAAACTCAAAACGAGCCTGCGACATAGCAGCACGGTAAAGTGCCGCACCGATGTCAACAGACCACATGTCACAGGTTGACATATGGCTATCCTTTTGGCATCCCGAAAATATTAGCACCCCAATGAATGCTCTTAGCTCCTCCCGTTCCACATTTTTATGTGTTGATGTTTTCTTCGTGTACTTACTGGCTACAATCTCCATCCTCTTGTTTGTCCACTGACAGACTATATCCAGAAATGAATCTTCAAGGAATAAGTTAAAGCACTCCTCTGGGGAATGACAAGCTTGTGCTTCAGCATTTGGTCCGGGTCTACCGGCGACAATGTTTCTGGCTGCACGGTTGGTACTTGACTGCGGATGGGTACACCATCTGAACCCATGCTTTGCATCCAAAGTAGCAGTATCAAACGATACTATAGGTGGAACTGGAACATCAACTTCAGCTTGTCTCCTACGTCTCCCACGACCACTGGCTGCAGGGGTGGAAGGGGCAGCAGAAGAAGAGTTGGCTGCAATAGACACATCACTACTAGGTCCAGCTATAGGGGAAGAAGGAGAAGGTATATCAACTAAGGTGGAAGAGGTACTATCAACTGGATAGATTCCAGGGTTTGGTCCAACAATACGGGTTTTTTTCTTTGGGGTCGATGTGCTACGTGTTTTTCTGGTAGTTCCCTTCTTTTTCTTCAGTCTTTTTTCAGCATCCTCTGACCCTTCAACGTTGTCACTGGACTCACTATCACTACATGACGGGACATAATCCTTATCATAATCACTGTCATACATCAACTCTAGTTCTATCTGATCCTGATCCTCCACCTCCTCATCACTAGCGGTCATTTCATCATCATGTATGTTGGTTCCAAGTCCTTCATTATCAACTGCCTCCTCATCTTCATCTAAGTTTGACAAGGCACCAGTCGCATTCATCATATGTTCTAACTCATCATCTGTTAATGTTTTTTTCTTTGACATTTTCACAGTTTTTGGGACACTTTTATTTTAGACTTCCACTTATTTTATTGTCTGTTTGTTTTTTTGTAAATAGAACCTGAAACTTATTCATTTATGCCTGGAAAGAAATGTAAATAATTATCATAATCACTGTCATACATCACTTTTATTTTAGAATTCCACTGATTTTATTGTCTGTTTGTTTTATTGTAAATAGAACCTGAAACACATTTATTTATGCCTGGAAAGAAATGTAAATAATTATCATAATCACTGTCATACATCACTTTTATTTTAGAATTCCACTGATTTTATTGTCTGTTTGTTTTATTGTAAATAGAACCTGAAACACATTTATTTATGCCTGGAAAGAAATGTAAATAATTATCATAATCACTGTCATACATCACTTTTATTTTAGAATTCCACTGATTTTATTGTCTGTTTGTTTTTATTGTAAATAGAACCTGAAACACATTTATTTATTCCTGGAAAGAAATGTAAATAATAATTATTATTATTAGTAGTAGTAGTAGTAGTAGTAGTAGTAGTAGTAGTAGTAGTAGTAGTAGTAGTAGTAGTAGTAGCAGCAGCAAAAATTTTAGCACTTACTAAGGGAATTGGGATAAACAATATAGTACAAAACTATATAACTGGGGTGGGATGGACCCCAGTAGCCTGACATATAACACAAACCTGGGGTGGTAGTAGTAGCAGCAAAAATTTTAACACTTACTAAGGGAATTGGGATAAGCAATATAGTACAAAACTATATAACTGGGGTGGGATGGACCCCAGTATCCTGACATATAACACAAACCTGGGGTGGTATACACCCCAGTATGTCATAAAGTGGGGTGTTATACACCCCATGTACACCTTAAAACACATATGTGGGGTGTGGGTCACCCCATGACATATAGTACTGGAACACTAATGTGGGGTGTGCTGCACCGAAAACAAGAATAACAACAACAACAAGAACACCACCAGACACACATGTGCACCCCCTCCTAGGGCAACCTTGAGACTAACCCAGCAAGGAATGCTGATCTACTCTGGTGTTGTTCTCTAGGCTTGCAGGTAATTCAAATCTTTGATATCCTGACAACTGAAAGCCAGCACCATTTACCCCTACTTCCTGCAAAGCAACTACGTCAGGATTGCAAGACAAAACTTGTGCATGAATATCAGTTGCCCTTTTACTTAGACTATTTATATTCCATGATAAACATTTAAGTCTAGAAACATCCATTACGACTTATATTTATTTGTTCCCTAAAACATTTTGCTTTCGTAATTACGTTAATCCGAAGCTCATCATTTGGCTCTTCCATATATTTCAAAACTGCATCCAGCAATAAGGCCACATTATGAACCTGATTTCTGTATGAATCCTCTTTCCCTGCTTGACAATCATCCTTTGAAATGTGTTTCCTGTCAATAACTACATCAGCAGCGTGGACCTCAACCTCACTGTAACCCAAGGGGCGATTATCTTTAGCAGGTGTACTTCTCACACCCTGATCAATCTCGGAGAATATACCTTTCACCTTGCTGATCTTATCGATCTGACCTTGCATTGTTAAAATTATCTTCTTAAGTTCATTTACTTCTAATCGAAGATCGCTTATTGCATCATTATGTTCTTTACTCCTGCGTTCCCATACATTAACAACTGGAGCTGCTGGACTATTTGAGTCTAAACAATTCTCAGGTATCTTTGGTGAAGAGCTTAATACCTTTGCTACTCCAAATGATGGTTTTCTCTTGCATAACCATGAATTTGCGTTATGCTCTTCTCCACAATTGCAACACTTAGGAATAATCTGAACTTTATCCCTAATTTTCTGCAGACATTCTTTTGAGTCAGGGGGCTTGCTGCAGAACCTACACCTGAAATCATTTTGACACTTATATGCTAAATGCCCCCATTTACTACATTTATAGCACATGGTCGAAGGCTCATTAAACACAGATACCCTTCTATAGCCAATACAAGAAACAAAAATCTTATCTGGAACTTCACCTCTAATTAGCGCTATCGCCTGAGGTTTAGGACACACCTCACCCCCTTGCTTGACTTCTCTACGCTTAGCCCACACAATTCGCTCATCATGTAATATAAGTTCAAGATCCAAACACAATGGAATGCCAAAAATAATTATTTTGGTTAATTTTCCTTCCTCCTTAGGTTTTTCCAAAACAAACCCATCAAACCCAGCAGTAGTTAAATACTTCACACCCTTCTCATCTTTAACAGTTACAAATTCTCTATATTTCCCTTCCTTGAACAACACTTCAAACTCAGGGTGATTCTTGTATAGTTTAAATGTCCAAAGCAGTTTGTTATAATTAATCTCAAGTGAACGTGGAAAATACAATCGCTTCCTTCCAGTAACATTATTCAGGCTCGCCTGATCTTTTTTATCCTCATCTAAAGAGACATCGCTATTTTGCAATAAAAGTTCACTTTCACTCACCTTTTTCCTCTTGTTAACCAAACCAAGGGCATTACTTTTCGTGCAAATAATTGTTGAAGGTCCTTGTTCTTCGACTCCTTGTGAACTTTCCTTGTTTTTCCTCTTCTTTTTCTTCTTTGACATCCTAAAAGGCTCCTTCTTATGATCAGACTCACTACTCGACAAGCTAAATCCTCCCGCACAACGGCTTCATCCACAATTATCTCTTCATCCGAAATCATACCAGTTGTTCATCGACATGGAATTCGTAAACCAGATCTTAAGATAGTTCGATTCAGCGTTATCTGAGTATTGGAACCAAGGGAGCAGCAGTGGAACACGTCCAACTAGTACAGAGGCTCGAGGTCTAGTCTGTCCAACAAATTAAGATGAGAATCAGCAGCTGAAGACCAGACAGGAGAACAATACTCAAAATAAGGTAGAATGAAAGAATTTAAAACACTTCTTCAGAATAGATTGATCACCGAAAATCTTTATATATATATATATATATATATATATATATATATATATATATATATATATATATATATATATATATATATAATGTATATATATATGTATATGTATATGTATATATATATATATATATATATATATATATATATATTTATATATATATACATATATATGTATATATATATATATTTATATATATATATGTATATATATATATATATATATTTATATATATATGTATATATATATGTATATATTTATATATATATATACATATATATGTATATATATATATTTATATATATATATGTATATATATATATATATATATTTATATATATATGTATATATATATATATATATATTTATATATATATGTATATATATATATATATATTTATATATATATGTATATATATATGTATATATTTATATATATATATATATATATATATATATATATATATATATATATATATATATATATATATTAGATTAGGATAATGTGGTGAAGGGGTTTGCTTATTGCCATGATCAGCAAAGATGTACTCGTCAGGGCCACCCATACCATGCTGGTTTGCTGTGAGCGATTGGACGAAAATGTCCCACTGTCACTAATCAACACTGACCAGCGTGTTGATGAAAATTGGCAAAACTCCGGGAATGAATTGACATGTTTGCATTTGTTGTTGTTGTTGATATAATTAAGCGGCTTCCTCTAACAGGGTTGGTTCCAGTAACTAATGAGCAGTCTGTACTGCACGAGTTTCACTCGTGCTCATACACTGTAACAGTATTTTTTATTTTAATGCATATCTCGCTCTACACTTCACTGTTAGCACAACCTGTTTAAGCCTGTATTTTCAGGAATTATTTTGTTTGAATTTTTGTGAGCTTATCCTGAACCTGATGTATATAAACTCATAATCTGTTGAAATAAAGTTAGTTGCGTTCACCTCGGCTCTCGGTTACAACCTATGGCTCACTCTCACATTGGTGCCCATTGGAGTGTCCAACTTCCTCCCGCCTTCCCGTTCACTGCTGTATCTTACAGTTTGATGATGCCACCTTCAGACCCTGACTCTCCTATCAACACCACTCCCATGAAACTAATGCCCTTCGCTAGTACAGAAGCATTCGCCTGATTTCAGCACGCAGAGGTCTAATTGCGCACGAAGAGCCTAACTTGCTCTAGCACCAAAGCAGAATGTTCTCGCGTTGATCCCCGAGGAGACACCCGGAAATCTCTGATTAACTTTGCAAATAGGGGACACCCCATTAGCGTAAGACGCCCTTAAAACATACCTCCTGGTGCAGTACTTGCCATCGCCAGCCGCCTGTATAGCCAAACTTTTTCAGCTCTATCAACAACCGTTGGGGAACTAAAAGGCTTCGCTGCCCTGAGGGAAATGACCGGCATCGCTGGCCTGCAACCTTCCGATCCTTGTGAGGCGAACCTATTTCGGGCCTTTTGGGTACTTTTGCTTACCCGAGCCTGTATGCACTGCCATACCCGATGTCGATATTTTGCCCATGAAGGACCTGATGACCAAAGTGGACCACCTTAGGGGCAGTCACTTCACCACCTTGAAGACCTCCATCAACTTCGCCACTCCTGATGAAGAGTGCAACTATTCAACATCGATCGAAGCCGACGCGAATGCGGTAGGACACAGAAGCCTACCCCATGACGTGCTGGAGCGGTGACAAACCCGCCCACCACCCATCACTCACTCACGCCCCAACCAACGACTTCTACAGCAACTTACGCCCATCAGCCACAGTTATACTTCTACCACTCCAGATTCAGGGCTGCTGCAAAGAAATGTGAGAATGGTTGTCAGTGGCCAAAAAACTTGCAAGTAGGTCATCGCTTGTGCCGGTAGCCCCCCTGTCACTAATCTTTTGTTTTTACATGATGCAGATACGGTTGTACGAGTTTTGGTAGACACAGGTGTCTGCTATTCTTTTCTGCCAAGGCCTTTATCCAGGACACAACGTAGTCTGTCTAAGTCTGCCGACGTATCCCTGGAAGCTGCCAACGGATCTTCGATACCCACCTCCAGTTACGAAACCCTCACATTATTGTTTGGAAGTGCCAAATATAATTGAAAGTTTCTCGTTGCTGACGTCGCATTGCCAATCTTCGGTGCGGATTTTCTTTCGCATTTCCACCTCCTGGTTGATGTCGCTCACTGACGGTTAGTCAACGCAGAAACTTACTCGTCCACACCTCTTTGATCTGTCCCCTCCGACCTCACTCTTCACATTAACACACCCACGGATGCCTACACCCACCACCTCGCGTCATACTTGGAAGTTTTCCATCCAGAACTTCATAAATGTCCAGGGTTCCCACCAAACATGGTATTTATCACCATATGAAGATGATGAGGCCTCCAGTGTTCGCCAGATTCATGTGTCTGGTATCAGATCGTTTGGCAGCCGCTAAACAAACGTCCACCAAAATGGAAGAAATGGGCCTTTGCAAAATTCCTCGAGCCTATGGGTGTCACCCTTACACATTGTCCTAAAGAAAGATGGCTCTGCATCTGTGCGGGGATTACAGATCACAACCCCCTCCCAAACATCGTCGACATGACCTCCTACTCACACAAAGTGAAGGTTTTCTTCACATTCAACTTCCTGAAGGGGTATTATCAGGTGCCCATGAACCAAGAAGACATCCCCAAGACCACCATCACCTTCGGCACATACATCTTCAATTACTCTTGTTTTGGCCCTTATAATGTTAGGGCCACTTTTTAATGCCTAATGGATGGGGTCTTAGGGAACCTCCCCTTCTGTGTATGTTAAGTGGACAACATACTTGTGTTCTTTTCCTTCAAAGAGGAACACCTCCATCACCTACGC
>NC_090748.1:80475463-80477963 GCF_036898095.1 Palaemon carinicauda | reverse complement strand
ATATATATATATATATATATATATATTTCCTGTCACGTTTACCGGCATTGTCAAACATATGACTACTTGTCCCTCCCCATCACTCCGGGAGAAGGAGTAGCCATGTTGTAGTTAAGAAAGGCAGAGGTATGGGAAGGGCTAAATGTGCGTGTGTGCGCATCAATATCTAAATTTTTAGGCGTTATTTTTTATGTTGCCTATACTAATGTACAGTTTATATACTGGAATTAGTATGGAACCGCACAAGGAACTGGCTATCCTTTGACGAATCTAGTCAATGAATCCTCTATGGATTTAGTCAGTCCATGGAAAAAGAAAATGACAGAATGGCCCCCAGATCCGGGCGTAGCGGGTTACTGAGGATCTCTTGGAGATAGAAAATTGGTAATTGGAATGTTAGAACCATGGATCAGATTGGTAAGTTACAGCTAGTGGAGAATTAAATTATTAAATATAGTTTGGATATCTTGGCCCTAAGTGAAACACGTTGTAGGGGGATTGTTAAGGAAACTTTAGACAAAGGCTATATATACAGTATATAATGTATATATATATATATATATATATATATATATATATATATATATATATATATATATATATATATATATATATATGTATGTATGTATATATATACATATATATTGTATATATATATGTATATATATATATATATATATATATATATATATATATATATATATATATATATATATATATATATATAAATTTATATATGTATTTAGAAGAGCAGATGTAGTTGGAAGAGAAGTGGTAGGAAAGTTAATGATACTAAGATGGTCCTACCAGTATTAATTTATGCATAAGAAACCTGAAGCCTTACCAAAGCCTTAGAACGCCAGGTACCTGTAGCTACAACTCAAAGAGCAATGGAAATGATAAGGATGAGGATAACACTGACAGAAAAAAAAAAGCAACAAGGATACGAGAGCAAAGTAATGTAGAGGATATTCTAACAACATGAAAGGAAAAGAAATGGACATGGGTTGGACATATAATGAGAATGGCAGACATTAGATTGACATTATGGATACTAAAATGGGTCCTTAGGGATTGCAAAAGAAGCGGTGGAAGGAAGAGAAGACGATGGATTGCCAAACTAAAGTTTGCGAGTGTGGTCTGGCTTACAAAGACCATAAACAGTCGCAAGTGGAAGGACATGTCTGAGGCCTTTGTTTAGTCTTGGAAAAGTAACCGCTGATGATGGTGGTGATATATATGCATATATATATATATATATATATATATATATATATATATATATATATATATATATATATATATATATATATATATATATATATATATATATATATATGCGCATATCTGAGGGTCCGTAAAATTTAATTTATTTTCGAAGAAGGAGGGACGTGAAAGGGTCTGAAAAGGAAGGAAATCATATTGAGATGTAAAAGCCTTTCCCCTGAGATAACCCGTATTATATTGGATGGATGGGGCTGGGTGGGGAGGACCAGGTGTGGGGGAGAAAGAGTAGGAACCTTTGGCTGTTGTTGACCCCATCTCTCTCTCTCTCTCTCTCTCTCTCTCTCTCTCTCTCTCTCTCTCTCTCTCTCTGCATTCCGAGGTAATCTGGTGTTTATTCACGGATGTCTGTTTGCATTTATTCTGACTTCTGCAGTAAAGAACAAAAATGGAATCATGTAGTTCAGGAGGATTTATGTTGACTAGTATTTGTGATTTCGTGTTTGTGAGTCGTAAAGAGTAAATAGCATCCAAGTGGTGAACTCGAAGTTTAATGCTAAATTCTACTGAGAGAGAGAGAGAGAGAGAGAGAGAGAGAGAGAGAGAGAGAGAGAGAGAGAGAGAGAGAGAGAGAGAGAGAGAGAATTTTTAACCACTTTTTATTGATATTAGCAATCGAGGCAGAAAGGCAATTCTTTAGTATTATAAGATAACGGTTTCAGTTATATGTGAATTTTAGCCAACTTAAAAGATGGTGTTCGTTGCCTTGTGTTACCTAATTTTTTTAATTTTTTTGTTTTAAAATAGCCTCTTAAGTTTACAAAGATAATACTAAGTTTGCAGTAGCCACAAGAATATGCTCCTTTTAATTAAGTAGTGGTGAAGAACAAAAATATGCTGCTTGTAATTAAGTAGTGATGAAGAACAAAAATATGCTGCTTGTAATTAAGTAGTGACGAAGAACAAGGATATGCTGCTTATAGTCAAGTAGTGATGAAGAACAAGATTATGCTGCTTGTAATTAAGTAGTGATGAAGAACAAAAAATATGCTGCTTGTAATTAAGTAGTGACGAAGAACAAGAATATGCTGCTTAAAGTCTAGTAGTGATGAAGAACAAGAATATGCTGCTTGTAATTAAGTAGTGATGGAGAACAAGACTATGCTACTTTTAGTTAAGTAGTTGTGAAGAACAAGAATAGGCTGCTTGTAGTTAGATAGTGATGAAGAACAAGAATATGCTTGTAGTTAAATAGTGATGAAGTACAAGAATATAA
>NC_090748.1:80462963-80470463 GCF_036898095.1 Palaemon carinicauda | reverse complement strand
TTTTTTTTTTTTAGATTAGCAATACTATTTATGAAGCTTAAGATGTTTTCTTTTGATGAGCAACATTATTTATCAAGCCAAGATTTTTTTTTAAAATCTGCAATAATATTTATGAAGCTAAGATTTTTTTTTTAGATTAGCAACACTATTTATGAAGCTAAGATTTTTATTTAGATTAGCAACACTATTTATGAAGCTAAGATTTTTTTAGATTAGCAACACTATTTATGAAGCTAAGATTTTTTTTTTAGATTAGCAACACTATTTATGAAGCAAAGATTTTTTTAGATTAGCAACACCATTTATGAAGCTAAGATTTTTTTAGATTAGCAACACTATTTATGAAGCTAAGATTTTTATTTTTAGATTAGCAACACTATTTATAAAGCTAAGATTTTTTTTTCATTAGATTAGCAACACTGTTTATGAAGCTAAGATTTTTTTTTTTAGATTAGCAAAACTATTTATAAAGCTAAGATTTTTTTTAGATTAACAACACAATTTATGAAGCTCAGTTTTTTTTTTTTTTAGATTAGCAACTTTATTTATGAAGCTAAGAATCTTTTTTTTTTTTTTTAGACTAGCAACACTATTTATGAAGCAAAGATGTTTTCTAGATTAGCAATACTATTTATGAAGCTAAGATTTTTTTTTCTTTAGATTAGCAATATTTATGAAGCTAAGATTTTTTCTTTAGATCAGCAACACTTTACGAAGCTACGATTTTTTTTTTTAGATTAGGAACACTCTTTATGAAGCTGAGATTTTCCTTTTGATCAGCAATACTGTTTATGAAGCTAAGATTTTTTTTTTTGTTGAGATTAGCAACACTATTTATGAAGCCAAGGTTTTCCTTTAGATCAGCAATACTATTTATGAAGCTAGGGTTTTTTTTTTTTTTTTCTTTTTTTTTTTTTTTAGCAACAGTATTTATCAAGCCGAGATTTTTCTTTAGATCAACAATACTATTTTTGAAGCTAGGATATTTTTTTTTTTTTTTTTTTTAGATTAGCAACATTTTATGAAGCTAAGATTTTTTTTAGATTAGCAACACTATTTATGAAGCTAAGATTTTTTTTTAGATTAGCAACACTATTTATGAAGCTAAGATTTTTTTTTAGATTAGCAACACTATTTATGAAGCTAAGATTTTTTTTTTCATTAGATTAGCAACACTATTTATGAAGCTAAGATTTTTTTCCATTAGATTAGCAACACTATTTATGAAGCTAAGATTTTTTTTCATTAGATTAGCAACACTATTTATGAAGCAAAGATTTTTTTTATATTAGCAGCACTATTTATGAAGCTAAGATTTTTTTAGATTAGCAACACTATTTATGAAGCTAAGGTTTTTTTTTTAGATTAGCAACACTATTTATGAAGCTAAGATTTTTTTTCATTAGATTAGCAACACTATTTATGAAGCTAAGTTTTTCTTTAGATCAACAATACTATTTTTGAAGCTAGGATATTTTTTTTTTTTAGATTAGCAACACTTTATGAAGCTGAGATTTTTCTTTAGATTAGCAACACTATTTATGAAGCTTCAGATTTTTTCTTTAGATTAGCAACGCCATTTATGAAGCTACGATTTTTTCATCAGATTAGCAACATTATTTAGGAAGGTTAAGATTTTTTGTTTAGATTAGCAACATTATTTATGAAGCTTAGATTTTTTTTCTTTAGATTATAAACACTATTTATGAAGCTAAAGTTTTTTCTTTAGATTAGCAACAATATTTATGAAGCTTAAGAATTTTTCTTTAGATCAGCAATACTGTTTATGAAGCTCAAGATTTTTTTTGGGGTGGGATTAACAACACTATTTACGAAGCTACGTTTTTTTTTTTTTTTTTTAGATTAGCAATACTATTTATGAAGCTTAAGATGTTTTCTTTTGATGAGCAACATTATTTATCAAGCCAAGATTTTTTTTTAAAATCTGCAATAATATTTATGAAGCTAAGATTTTTTTTTTAGATTAGCAACACTATTTATGAAGCTAAGATTTTTATTTAGATTAGCAACACTATTTATGAAGCTAAGATTTTTTTAGATTAGCAACACCATTTATGAAGCTAAGATTTTTTTTAGATTAGCAACACTATTTATGAAGCTAAGATTTTTATTTTTAGATTAGCAACACTATTTATAAAGCTAAGATTTTTTATTTCATTAGATTAGCAACACTGTTTATGAAGCTAAGGTTTTTTTTTTTAGATTAGCAAAACTATTATAAAGCTAAGATTTTTTTTAGATTAACAACACAATTTATGAAGCTAAGAATTTTTTTTTTTTTTTTAGACTAGCAACACTATTTATGAAGCAAAGATGTTTTCTAGATTAGCAATACTATTTATGAAGCTAAGATTTTTTTTTCTTTAGATTAGCAATATTTATGAAGCTAAGATTTTTTTCTTTAGATCAGCAACACTTTATGAAGCTACGATTTTTTTTTTTAGATTAGGAACACTCTTTATGAAGCTAAGATTTTTCTTTTAATCAGCAATACTATGAAGCTACGATTTTTTTTAGATTTGCAACACTATTTATGAAGCTACGAATTTTTTTATATTAACAACAATGTTTATGAAGCTCAGATTTTTCTTTAGATCTGAAATACTGTTTATGAAGCTAAGATTTTTTTTTTTAGATCAGCAAAACTATGTATGAAGCTGAGATTTTCCTTTTGATCAGCAATACTGTTTATGAAGCTAAGATTTTTTTTTGTTGAGATTAGCAACACTATTTATGAAGCCAAGGTTTTCCTTTAGATCAGCAATACCATTTATGAAGCTAGGGTTTTTTTTTTTTTTTTTTTTTTTTTTTTTTTTTTTTTTTTTTTTTTTTTTTTTAGCAACAGTATTTATCAAGCCGAGATTTTTCTTTAGATCAACAATACTATTTTTGAAGCTAGGATATTTTTTTTTTTTTTTTTAGATTAGCAACATTTTATGAAGCTAAGATTTTTTTTTAGATTAGCAACACTATTTATGAAGCTAAGATTTTTTTTTTAAGATTAGCAACACTATTTATGAAGCTAAGATTTTTTTTTAGATTAGCAACACTATTTATGAAGCTAAGATTTTTTTTTCATTAGATTAGCAACACTATTTATGAAGCTAAGATTTTTTTTTCCATTAGATTAGCAACACTATTTATGAAGCTAAGATTTTTTTTCATTAGATTAGCAACACTATTTATGAAGCAAAGATTTTTTTTATATTAGCAGCACTATTTATGAAGCTAAGATTTTTTTAGATTAGCAACACTATTTATGAAGCTAAGGTTTTTTTTTTTTTTTTAGATTAGCAACACTATTTATGAAGCTAAGATTTTTTTTCATTAGATTAGCAACACTATTTATGAAGCTAAGTTTTTCTTTAGATCAACAATACTATTTTTGAAGCTAGGATATTTTTTTTTTTTTAGATTAGCAACACTTTATGAAGCTGAGATTTTTCTTTAGATTAGCAACACTATTTATGAAGCTTCAGATTTTTTCTTTAGATTAGCAACGCCATTTATGAAGCTACGATTTTTTCATCAGATTAGCAACATTATTTAGGAAGGTTAAGATTTTTTGTTTAGATTAGCAACATTATTTATGAAGCTTAGATTTTTTTTCTTTAGATTATAAACACTATTTATGAAGCTAAAGTTTTTTCTTTAGATCAGCAATACTGTTTATGAAGCTCAAGATTTTTTTTGGGGTGGGATTAACAACACTATTTACGAAGCTACGTTTTTTTTTTTTTTTTTTTTAGATTAGCAATACTATTTATGAAGCTTAAGATGTTTTCTTTTGATGAGCAACATTATTTATCAAGCCAAGATTTTTTTTTAAAATCTGCAATAATATTTATGAAGCTAAGATTTTTTTTTTTTTTAGATTAGCAACACTATTTATGAAGCTAAGATTTTTATTTAGATTAGCAACAGTATTTATGAAGCTTAAGATTTTTCTTTAGATCAGCAATACTATTTATGAAGCTAAGATTTTTTTTTCAGATTAGCAACACAATTCAAGAAGCCCTGATTTCTTTTAGAGTAGCAACACTATTTATGAAGCTACGATTCGTCTTCAGATCAGCAACACTATTTGTGAAGCTTAAGATTTTTTTCTTTAGGTAAGCAACACTATTTATGAAACTAAGTTTTTAGATTAGCAACACTATTTATGAAGCTAAGAATTTTTTTTTTAGATTAGCAACAGTATTTATGAAGCTAAGACTTTTATTTTTAGATTAGCAACACTATTTATGAAGCCAAGACTTTTTTTTTAGATTAGCAACACGTTATAAACTAAGATTTTTATTTAGATCAGCAATACTATTTATGAAGCTACGATTTTTTTTAGATTAACAACACTATTTATGAAGCTAATTTTTTTTTGTTTAGATTAACAACGCTATTTATGAAGCTTAAGATTTTTTCTTTAGACCAGAAATACTATTTATGAAGACACGATTTCTCTTTAGATCAGCAATACTATTTATGAAGCTAAGATTTTTTTTTAGATTAGCAACACTTTATGAAGCTAAGATTGTTCTTTAGATCAGCAATACTATTTATGAAGGTAAGGTTTTTTTTCAGATTAGCAACACTATTCTAGAAGCTACGTTTTGTCTTTAGATCCGCAATACTATTTATGAAGCTTGAGATTTTTTTCTTTGGATTAGCAAAATCATTTGTGAACTTGAATATTTTCTCTAGACTAGTAACACCATTTTTGAACTAGATTTTCTTTTTTTTAGATTAGTGACACTACTAATGAAGTCATAGATTTTTTTCCCTTTAGAATTTGCAATATATAAGCCCTACATGCTTCCATTTTCTTCTAAAGGCGACTTTTCCAAACAAAGATAATTTCGATTCAGAAATTTAGCTTATCGTTGGAGGATATAATCATTGGCCATGGTACTCACTTTGATGAGTTGTAATATCTGCGTTATGTCAAGGTTCTTTGACGGCATCCTCATTATGCACCTGTAATTTGTTCTTCTATCAGGCTTTCATTTTTCATTAAATTCCCATAAGCATTTCAGAATTTTATTGCGGTTTCTGTAATTTGTTTGCATTAATTCTTTATTGTCTCCAACATTTAAGGTTTTTCATATAGAGAAACTCTGTTTAGTGGAAGCTTTCTTTGCACGTTATTGGTATTTGAAGCTTATCCATATGAATGATTGCCCATTTTGAAGAATTTTATGATAATGATGATAACTATAATGATAATTGTAATGTTAAGGGCATGATATTGTCAACGCTATTGTACCTCATTTTTATGATAATTTTTCAACATTATCATCATGACTCAGTTTTTACTTTTGTAATATATGATGATTTTATTTAGTGGAAAATTCATAATTACTTTTGGTATCTGGCATAAAAATGTCCTGATTTTGTTAGTAATGAAAAACACAGGCTTAATCCCAATCTGCGAGATTAGCCAGATTAGTATTAGATTAGTGATATTTTTTAAATTCATTCTGCCATTCTTTTTTCAACTTTTTGTAATGTTAATTGATTGCAGGCTTAATATATCATCTTATTCTGTCAAAGCTGAGATGGCGGTTTTGGGATTTTTCTGATAATTGTACATTTTGGGAAAGTATTCTTAATATTTCCTTCAATCTTTAATCGAAAATGATTTTTATAAGACATTGAAAAACATTGAAATATTCGAAAATTATTCGAGATGTATTAAAAAAAATTCAGTCGTTCATTAAGAAAATTATTTTGGAAGGTTTGCGATCCCCCAGAAATAAACAGGAAGAATATAAAAAAGAAAGAATCCAGGAGGTATAAGAAATTGTAAGGGAGTGGAAAAACAAAAAGAAACCAAAGAAATATGAAAAACATATCTTTAACAAGGTTGTCTTAAGAAATGAAGGTAAATGTATTGCTTTCAATAGGATAAAATAATGAGGAGAAAGTTGAATATTTTGGATTGCTCGAGAGTACTTTGGTAAAGATCATGTAAAATCTGGGGGGAGAGAGAGAGAGAGAGAGAGAGAGAGAGAGAGAGAGAGAGAGAGAGAGAGAGAGAGAGAGAGAGAGAGAGAGTTTCTGACGTTCCATCACGTATATGCTGATAATGCATTTTCAAAATTTACTTATCCTTTCCCAAGGAAATTCTTGTTAGATGCTCTTCAATGATCGCGGAACCCTTCGTCAGCTGTCATTTTTGGTACTCTTGAATTTTAGCCATGCTTCTGTGTGGAATATAGCTTCAAGTCTTTGGCTATTTTCGGATAAGCATATATTTCTACTTGTATCCAGCAGTAAAGTTATGAGATTCGATTAATTTGTTAAGATATAACAGATATGGGCTTCAACATGGAATATTATTTTCCTTGTTGTGGCATTGTGATAGACAAGAGGGTTATTGGACTGGCAAATTTTTCTCCGTGGCATGGCTCTTAAATGTGTGTAATTTTTTTCTATTACTCAAATTTACTTCATTCTCCTTATTTTCTTAGTTTTTCCTATCTTGTTGACCAGCCCCTATAATAATGTGGTGTAAACGCGTTGATATTTCCACATTCCGCAAAATTCACTTCTTGGATGAGTGGAAGAAAGGATAATTATTGGGAAGCGATTCAGAGTTATTTGTAAAAGCTGTCCGGGACCTCAGCCACCTCAAAGATGGTTTTCAACATTTCTTTTGGCAGAACTGTGATCAAGGGTTGGTCATTGGAGTCCAGGTTGGCCAAAACTTGGGCTAGCACTCTCGGGTAGAACATATTCCATCATTGCATATAAGGAGAGGACAATTCCATGTTCACATGGCCTCAGCCTTTTCAGGGAATTTTAACTTACCCCTTTACTCTTCGTCTATTTTTGGTGCTATCCCATATGGGTAGGAAATGGATTGGACGGTAGGGGAAGCGAACACTCACCTTGCTAGTAGTGGTCAAGGTGAATTTTCTGAGCAACAGGGGATACTGTCTTGAATGTTCACAAGAAGCGATCTTTCTATATCTGGCCAACTTCCCCTTCCTATGGATGGTCATTGAAGGAATCCCATCTCCTGGATTTGAAGATTCTTCCCCGGAACTGTTGACCTCTTCTCTTATTGTTATGAACTCCCCTGACTATGTTTGCAAAAAACAAATCAAAATTTACCAATATTGCATTCCATATGTATTCAAAAGTTTTTTTTAATTCTGAAAGCTTGTTCAATATGCTGGAAGCTTATGGTAGTGTTTAAATAATTAAGATCTAAATTAGTTTCTTCCTTATATATTTTTAAAGACAATGCTGCCAGAAATGTTGTCTCAGCTATGATCACTATTAATTTTACTTATATAACAAAAATATAAAGAATTTTCATAACTTGGTGACATGTAAAGTAGGCATCCTTTATGGGAGATGTCTTAGCTAAATCTAAGGTAATATAATTAAGAACTGATTGAAAATGAAGACATTGGATTCTTGAATACAGGTGAACACACACATTCCCAAGCACAAACCGGCCCCTTGTCATGCCCT
>NC_090748.1:80452963-80455463 GCF_036898095.1 Palaemon carinicauda | reverse complement strand
TTAATAGTGGTTTGTTTACATCGTTCAACAGTTCCTTAACAATAGTTACATTGTTTTGACAGTATTATTAAAAACAAATATAATTTGAAATTATTTTGATAAACAATAAAATTCTTTGAATTTTGAATTTAAACAGCTTGAAATAGTTTTCGTCTATGTGTCAGGCATTGATATCAATTTGTCCATATTCTTAAAATCTATTGGATGATTTTCCCTGGTTATATGTTTAAAAACAACGCTATTTCCATCTCCTTTTCTAATGGAATCTCTATGTTCTCTTTTTCTTCTTTCGGAATCTACTGACTCTATATAAACCTTATCACATGTTCCACATGGTAATTTATATATACATGCTTTATTGGCTGTAGTCTCTTTCCCTGATTTTGTCAACACTTTTTTTAAAATAATTAAATGATGGCATACACGAAAAATTATGTATTTTAATGTATGTATGTATATATATATATATATATATATATATATATATATATATATATATATATATATATATATAATATATATATGTATATATATAATATATATATGTATATATATAATATATATATGTATATATATAATATATATATGTATATATATAATATATATATGTATATATATAATATAGATATATGTATATATATAATATAGATATATGTATATATATAATATAGATATATGTATATGTACGCATATATATATATGCATATATATGTGTGTGTATACACACACACGCACACACACACACACTATAGCGAGATATCTACCGATCTATTTATGCCCTTATGATGCAGTTTAATAGTTTGTGACACATAAAATGAAAGAAAAAAATAAGGGGAAAGATAGTTTAACAAAAAAAATTTTCTATGGTTTGTCAAAAGAAAAAAAAGTCATAGACAATTGAAAATAAAAAAAAACAAGTTTTTGTCTATATATTGTTTATAAATTGTTCTTAAATCTTTTAAAAGAGCATTTAAGATGTCATCATTGTTTCTGAAAATTTCCAGCAATATATATCGGAGACTGAAAATGGTGATTTTTTTTTTATTTATTATTTATTTTTTTTTTTTTTGAATGCGAATTTTAGCTTAAAGCCACGAACGCTAATGCCTTTTGTATGTGCTCTTGATTTTGGGTTTGCATAATTGTGTTGGTGGTTGACACTTTTGTGCTGATAGCCAATATCACTTAAGGATAAGTAGCTTGGTCACTCTTCCGAACAAATCACAGACCCCAAGCTTACATTCACGTTATTGGAATCAGTGTCTCCCTATCCCTCCGTTGAACATAAAAGTACTGACAATGTAGCCCTTTTTTTTCCAAACCAAAAACCCGTGGTCCATTGATACGTGCTCCATGATTAGCCTATGTAGCCTCAAAATCTTCTGATTATTATTATTATTATTATTATTATTATTATTATTATTACTAGCCAAGCTACAACCCTAGTTGGAAAGGCAAGATGCTATAAGCCCAAGGGCTCCAACAGGCAAAAATAGCCCAATGAGGAAAGGAAATAAGGAAATGAATAAATGATGAGAATAAATTAACAATATATCATTCTGAAAACAGTAACAGCGTCAAAACAGATATGTCCTATATAAACTATTAACAACGTCAAAAACAGATATGTCAGATATAAACAATAAAAAGACTCATGTCAGCCTGGTCAACATAAAAACATTTGCTCCAGCTTGTAACTTTTATGTTTACGACGGCCAGCAAATTTAGTCTCGTCAAGGTGTATGGGACTTTCATATTTGCCAAACATTTGACTCCTCTTCGGTGTGATGCCATCTCGCTACAAACTTCACGACACATATTAAACCAGTCGGTGACGGCATTGGGCGACTTTCCAATAAAGGTTATCGTAGTACTTATTGGTATTTCATATAAAAAAAGTAATAAACAAAATATAAAATATCAAACATACTCGAGTTGGCATGGAGTTTAACATTTAAATCGGTATGGTGAATTTTTTTTATTTTTATCACGTACCGATCGCTATGCTTGACAAACTTTTTTTGGGACATGACAGTATTGGCTGGAATTCTCCTTTTCTGTTCCACGTTGTTGTTGTTGTTGTGTGTGGTTTTTTTTTTTTTTTTTTTTTTTTTTTTTTTTTTTTTTTTTTTTTTTTTTGCATAAGTGTTAATTATTTCCCACCACGGACGTACATTATCAAGTTGGTCCAGAAGATCATGTTGTATTGAAAAGAAAGTCTTCGTCTTCATTAGATATCTTGTAAAAATATTAGGTTAGTATGAATGGCTACTATTCGTTTAAGTAAATGCTTTCTGTATACTTTACTCATAATTGCTTTTACTTATAAAACAGAGCCATGAGTGCATTATTTTGGTGAAAGTGCTACCTAAATAGTTTGAGGCCTTACACAGGTTGTTTTGGATCGGCGTCTACGAGTTGTTAAGTAGTGCAAAGCTTTATTTATAGTAGGCTACGAGTAGAAAAGTAGTTATCACGCTATAGTAGCACCTATATATAT
>NC_090748.1:80442963-80450463 GCF_036898095.1 Palaemon carinicauda | reverse complement strand
ATATATGTATATGTGCATATATATGTATATATATGAATATATATCACTAGCACACGTGATTTCAATCAGTATAAATATCACCCACGAATGGCATTTAATACCGAATTCTATCTTGGGAATATATATCCACTTGGAATTCATTTTATGGTAACAGCTTCTGGCCGGGTAGAGATTCGAACCCCCACCTGTTCGGCTGGAAACCATGCCTGTCTTCGAATTTTAGATGGCTCAGTCGGTAGAGTCTTCACAGGCATGGTTTCTGACCGAACAGGTGGTGGTTCGAATTTCTACCCGGCCAGAAGCTGTTACCATAAAATGAATTCAAAGTATATATATATTTCCAAGATAGAATTCGGTATTAAATGCCATTCGTGGGTGCTATTTACTGTACATGTATACATATATGTATATATATGTATATATGTATATATGTGTATATATGTATATATGTGTATATATATATATGTATATACGTATATATATATATATATATATATATATATATATATATATATATATATATATATATATATATATATATATGTATATACGTATATATATATATATATATATATATATATATATATATATATATATATATATATGTATATATATATATGGGCATGTTACTTTAAGTTTATAATCAGTATAGATCCTAGTGGTGTCTAAAATTCGAAGACAGCCTCTCCGGACGAAGTGAGCTGTCGTTAGTTTTAGGGATAACATGAAATCTGCATCCATGTTTTTCCTCTTATCGGGTGTCGGTCGACACGTGTTTCGAATCACGTTTTTTCGTGACATTTTTAAAACTCTCCTTACATTTCTTTATTGTTCCAGTGGTCTTCGAAGAAAGTAATGCAAAAATATCCCAAGTGGCCATATATACTAATATAACTCAGAAACTCGGGTTATGGTGACAATGATGTCAGTCGTTTCCCTGAAATTGCTTGCAAAATTTCTTTCCACTTAAACCTTTGCTCAGAGTTTTCAGTATTCTTTTTTTTATCTTTCCTCTAATAAAAAATGTGTGGTTTGTTCTCTTAATACACGTGTGTGAAATAGTATTTGTGTAAAATATATACCGCAAGAGAGAAAGAGCCTGTCCCAATTAAGAAAAAGTAGTGTTATAATGTCATATGCTTAAAAAAAATTATGTGGTTGAACTACTAAGCGATCAGTCTGCAAGAGGGGCGTTCATTTTACTTAAACTACAACTACCTGCATCATACCAGCCGTAATTTTCTACTCTTCTCAGTTCAGTCTTTTTATGACTAGTTTTTTTTCATGTTTTCAAGATAAATACCTTGAAATTTCATTTTTCATGTTAAGATTGTTAATGTTCGTCATTTTTTAGGGGGGGGGTGGCATTGAAAAGCATAACGTGTAGTTAATTTCTGTATTGAACCATGTTTTGCGATGAAAATATAAGCTTCTTCATTTCAGTGTTGCTCTCAACGGAAATTTCCTTTGAAAGTGAAGTGATGGGTTTGGAATTTTACTTGTTCCTTGGTCTTGGTTTCTAATGGAAGTGTTGTATAAAGTTATTACTAATTCCTTTAAGGCTAATGTAGGGATAATAGTATTGCCTAAAATCACCGAGAAAACCATCAAAGTGCATAATAAGCGTTAATTCAATTGTTTACATTTTTATGACTGGCAGTAGAATAAACTACTTTTTTATTCAGTCTTTTCTTGATTCCCCGTACAGATTGATTGATTTTTTTATTTAAAGTTCTCTGGCATCCTGACATCGGAGGTCATTGCCGCCGAAACCTGATACAGAAGGCGTTTGTATGGTTGACTTCGTCAATTTTGGTTCACAACAAAACAGTATAGGTAGTTTGCTTCCTATTTTAATGTAGTATACATCATCAACTGAATATTAGTTACATATATTAACTATATTACACCATTTGAGATACGTTCTTTTGTCACCTGGGATGATACTTTCTACAGTGTGGGGTTGACTATATGTCTTCTTAGTTTATACTGTGAAGTGTATCAGTTTACCAGAATTCATGAGGCCAACCAGAATATTACTAGTCACAAGTGCATGATAGTCATCAACTGTTATAGCGCGCTTTTGAAATTTTCCTTTGCAATTTTCAGCAAAGATTATGCATTTCCTGCATACATTTGATTTTACTTGCTTGGCCTTTACTATAGAAATCCGTCCGTTAATAACGTGTCTCTTCCTTTTTTTGCTTTGGATAAATTCAGCGATTTCTTTGCTGAGGGTGTTCCTTTAAGCATATTTTTCCGTGTAATACATCCATCAAATTACTTTTTCGAAGAATTGACCCTAACCTGTTGGTTCTAACAATTACTAAATCGAATAAGTAGTTTTGTAGCGATTATTGTCGAACAAATATTTTTGAGGAATAGTTCGTATATTGGCAAATATCACGCAAATCTGTCCTCATGACCAGGTCTAGGCACATCACCTCGACTGTTGACATGACAAGACTACATAACCTTCGACCAAATTACCTTTGTTTGAGATTCAGAAATAAAGTCTGATGTTTCAAGGTTTAATTTAGGTAAGTCATATTTCAGCACGGGAATTTTTGACGCAACAGTAATATTCCTTTTAATCACTATGGTCCAGAGTATATTTTCAGTTTAGCTCCTGTCAAAGAATATCTAATCAACCAGGCTTCTATTTCTTCCCCATCTTCAGCTTGATTTCGCACTTCATATCTTTTTACAATATTCTTATATTTTCCTATGTTTAGGCCTAAGAATAATCAAGCAATTTACAATCCAGCATTTAGATATTGAAAATCAACTACATAAGGGTAAAGAGGAAGAGTCAACCTTAAATAATTCAGTTTCACGTTTGAAAAATTTCCCTCAGTTTCAATAGAAGTACAAGTTCAAGGTACGGAGAAGTTGGATGTGTATAATACTAAAGAATGGAGTAAGAAGTATATAAAAAAGTGGTATATTGATATTATTATTACCTGCTAAGCTACAACCTTAGTTGTAAAAGCAGGATGCTATAAGCCCAGGGGCTTCAACAGGGAAAATAGCCTAGTGCGGAAAAAATCAAGGAAAAAATAAGACAATTAAGAACAGTAACAACATTGAAATAAATATTTCCCATATAAATTATAAAAGACTTTAACAAAACAAGAAGAGAAGTAAAATAGTTGTTTAATGAAGAGATGTTGCTAAACCGTTTGTACTATCTACTGTTTGCAAGTGTTTCCCTGCTCTTAGCGATATCCTCAACGTCATTTAGTGATTACTTTGTTCTTTGTTAGAAAAAAAATCACAAAGTCAAGCCCACTAGCCTTTATTCCAATATTAAATTTTCTCTCTTATTTCCTTGTATTTAATAAAATTTTTCCATGATATTTTCCTATTTCTTTTCCTGTGACTAGACGAGCCTTCAACTTAACATTTTATTTTAGATTCTCTTTCTTTTCTGTTTTCCACGCAAGTGCCTCTTCTAATTATAACTTAGTTTTTGTCCTTTTGTCATGGGACATAAAGTTTGCCATCTCTTTTATTGTTTTTCTTCCTGATTATCTGTATTTTATCGTCACAGTGAGTATGAACCCAACGCTACTAATGCTTTAAAGACTCATTTTGCCTAATTACATTATTGGCCACCTCTGACACACATTTGTAAAGTGACCTTTTATCCTGAAATTTACTTCTGTTAGATGTACATAAATCTCGTTCTTTCACAGTGGCATTCTGGAAATTTTTCTTTATGCAGAAAACGCCCAAAATCGTGCAAAAGCTTATTAGCAGCGAACAGCCCCTTTTACATAATATGAGCCTTTTACCCTTATCTGGAATGCGCCATTTTTCCGATATGAGGTTTTTTTCTGCACAATTTGGCTTCGTTTTTTTTCGGTCTTTCTCCCTGACAAATATGCTAGCTCACGCCCTTTTCACTGACCTTCGTACACTGATATAGGTATGGAGGAATGGTTTTCTGTACACAAATGCGAACCATGACCCTAGAAAATGTAAATCTAGTTAGACAATCTTCTACGGCTCCCTATTTATATCATCATCATCATCTCCTCATACGTCTATTGAGGTAACGTGCCTCGCTTAGATTTCGCCAGTCCTCTCTATCTTGAGCTTTTAAATTAATACTTTGCCATTCATCACCTCTTACTTCATGCTTCATAGTCCTTAGCCATATAGTCCTGGGTCTTCCAACTCTTATAGTGCCTTGTGGAGCCCAGTTGAAAGCTTGGTGAACTAATCTCTCATGAGGACCATGGTACAGAGGTTATGGCATTACCCAAGACTAGAGAACAGTGGTTTGGTTTAGGAGTGTCCCCCTCCTAGAAGTGCTGCTAACCATATCTAAAGTCTCTCTTCTTCCCATACCACGAGGAAAGTAGCTACTGAATTAATAATGTTCTGTTGTTAACCCCTTGAGCGAAAAAGTGTTGTTTGGTAATCTTAGTGTTGTCAGGTGTATGAGGACAGAAAAGAATGTGGAAAGATAGTTACACTATTCTGTGTATGCTTAGGCAAAGTAAAAATGAGCTGTAATTAGAGAGGGATCCAATGTAGTATTATATGGCCAGTCAAAGAACCCAATAACTCTCTAGCGGTAGTATCTCAATTCTCAACGGGTGGCTGGTGCCCTGGCCAACCTACAACTTACATATATATCATGATCATCGGCCATTGTTAGTCCACAATGACCTCAGACATGTCCTTTCACTCCTGTCTGATTATGGTCTTTTCTATGTCAGTATATACCAGTAAATTTTCCTAGTTCATCAATCCATCATCTCTTACTTCCCCATCTTCGCTTGCAATCTCTAGGGACCCATTATGTTATTCTTTTTGTCCATCTATGGTATGTCATTCTCATTAAATGTCCTGCCCACTTCCATTTCTTTTTCTTACTAGTTGTTAGAATATCCTCTACTTAGTGTTAATGCCATCATTAGTCTATCCATAGCTTTTTGAGCTGTAACTACCTTATGTTTTAAGACTTTGGTTAGGCTTCAAGTTTCGGATGCTTAAGTTAATACTTGTAGGATAATCTGATTAAATACTTTTCTTTTTAGAGAGAATGATATTTTACATTTCATAATCTCATTTTGTTTACCAAAAGCTCTCCATCCTATTCTTGCCCTTCTTTTAATCTCGGTCTCATGTCCTTGGGGGAAACGCCTATTGTGTCGTTAGCTTACCATAGCTAAAGAGTCTCTTCTACCCTTACCAAGTGGAAAGTAGCCCCTGAACAATTAAAGTGCAGCAGTTAACCCCTTGGTGGTGGAAGAAGAATTACATTTGAACCTCTTATCTACATAATATTACGAAATAAGAAATATGTGATTTGTGAACATTGGTGAACGTATGATTATAAAATCAGTTGGTAGTTGTATTACACAAAAAGCTTCGTGCGGAATTTTACGAATATGTTAGCAAGGATGGGTATCGTGATTTACATTCTTACGGAATTATGTATGTAGTTTCTGCTTTATGTCAGAAAGGGGATATTGGGATAGAGATTTCTTAGACTTGGTGGAGGTTTAAGGTCTCTGAATGCCTCATCGTTGCAATCAATTTGCTCATCCTTGGAGGTGTTCGTGTTTCGCGGCCGTAATCATATATTTTTAATTTTTTTTTCTTTAAACTAGAAAATAGAATTGCCTGTTCACGGAAAGCTATCTGGCTTGTGTTGCTGGCTTGAATAATTTTGGAAGAAGACAGGTTATTTTATTATAACATTGCTCTCTCTCTCTCTCTCTCTCTCTCTCTCTCTCTCTCTCTCTCTTTCTCTCTCTCTCTCTCTCTCTCTCGAATAAACATATATGATAAATAAAAGGATTCTGTAAATTGCCACCTTTAGCAAATCTTTATGATTGTGGAATGAGAACCGAGTTCTTTGAGACCCATAAATATCCATTTAAAGATGATGACTTCACTGCTGCAAAACTGTTCAGGCTGAGAATTCATATTGTTATGGGGAGGGAGACTCGACTCAGTCAGTCTCTGTCTCTCGTTGCCTCTTTCATCAAGAAAAACTCTCTCTCTCTCTCTCTCTCTCTCTCTCTCTCTCTCTCTCTCTCTCTCTCTCAAAAATAAATTACTGTATCAACTTTGCGCTAGTGTACACTTCTTTAGACTCATTATGAAAGTAATTGAGTTCTCTCTCTCTCTCTCTCTCTCTCTCTCTCTCTCTCTCTCTCTCTCAGAAATAAGTTACTGTATCAACTAGGCTATGCGCTAGTGTAGACTTCTTTAGACTCATTATGAAAGTAATTGAGCTCTCTCTCTCTCTCTCTCTCTCTCTCTCTCTCTCTCTCAAAAATAAATTACTGTATCAACTTTGCGCTAGTGTAGACTTCTATATACTCATTATGAAAGTAATTGAGTTCTCTCTCTCTCTCTCTCTCTCTCTCTCTCTCTCTCTCTCTCTCTCTCTCTCAAAAATAAATTACTGTATCAACTTTGCGCTAGTTTAGTCTTCTTCAGACTGTTGTTACGAAAATAATTGGAGTTATTTTCCATGATTGTGTTTATTGTTCTGTTTAATTATATGCACTACTTAATGGCTGAGAGAATTTGCTTGGCTCACGATCAATATTATATTGTTAAATTAGTTGTTAATAGCAGAGAATTACTGTGGAAAATTGGTTCCAGGTAAGTCCGGTAATTTGTTATCGAGTTCCCGTTTCTCCACCTGACGTCATTGGGGGCAATGTCTGTTACGAAGACAAATAGCTTTGCTATTTTAATCTAAAAAATTTGACTTTGTAAAAAATATATTATGATAAATAGTAATTAGGAGCAAGAAGACACACACACACATTCTCTCTCTCTCTCTCTCTCTCTCTCTCTCTCTCTCTCTCTCTCTCTCTCTCCAAAAAGAGCATAACGGCTGAAAAGAAAGCACAAAACTAATAGGCTGAATAAAAGAGACAATTTAAATACAAAAATAAAGACACTGTACTTCAGCTGTACACTTCACTAGTAAGATCGCATCTAGAATATAGAGTCCAATTCTGGGCTCAAAGTATCCAGACGGATATAGATCGACCGGAAGCAGTACAAGCTAGGGCCACAAAACTAGTTTCAACACTAAGGCAATTTGGATATAGACGGAGGTTGGAACGTTTGAACTTACTTGATCTACAAACTCGACGACTAAGGGTTCAGTAAATAGAAGCATTCATAATTGGATTACAAATATCTATTCACGCTTAGCAGAAGTCCATCGGGAGGTAACGGATACAAATTGAAGTTGTAAAGAAACAGCACCACTCATTGTACTAATTCCTTTATATACAAAATAGCAAATACATGGAACAGACTTCCAGCGGTAAAAGAGTTCAAGAATAATTTAGACAAGATCATAAAAACTGTAAGCTTCTCTCCGGATGTTATAAAAAGTCTTTGAGACATCCAATCTCTCTCTCTCTCTCTCTCTCTCTCTCTCTCTCTCTCTCTCGTAATTACATGATGAATAATAATTAGGTACAAGGAATCTCTCTCTCTCTCTCTCTCTCT
>NC_090748.1:80439850-80442463 GCF_036898095.1 Palaemon carinicauda | reverse complement strand
GGGATAGTAGGAGACACATACTTGTGTATCCTCCGCAAACAAATGCCGTTGCCTCCCCTCAGTGTTAAATGTGAGGAGATTCCCTTATCAAAGGAACTCCAACTAAAAAGGGGGTTCTCACCCCTAGGGGTAGAAAAGTGTATAATTCACTGTCCCTTTTATACTAAACACTGTGGGGTAAGGATGACTGATTTGTCAATCAGCTTAATGAAGAAACACTATTGCTTCAATATAAGAGCGGCACCAGCATAAGCTCACAGAAGGGTACCCAAGATATGCTAGAAATAACTACTGTATAATCGTACTGTAGTTTTCTATTTGCAGTATGCCCTATATTGCAAATTACTGGCTACTGTATAATTATATGTAGTGTGATCCAGCCAATGTGCTGCCTTTATGACAAGCATCTGACTGCACGGTCCAGCTGGCATGATGCCAACTGGACTGGGGAAAAATTAAGATATATATTTGTGTATCCCACCCAACCTATTTGCTGTGACCTCCCTTACAATATTAAATCATAGAGTTTCCTGGTCATGGAGACTCAAGGATAAGGGCTCTGCCCTTTAAGGGGTAGGAGTGTAATCTCCAATCCTTAAAAATTTTAATATTGCAGGGTAATCTGAAGACTGATTTCTAATCATAATATTGAAGAAATTAAATTCTTTCAAAATGAGACTGGGTTCCACAAATACTTGGGTAGGATACTCAAAATATATTGGAAAACACTACTAGTATAATATATACAGTAGCTTTCTATTTGCAGTATATCCTATACTGCAAATATGCTAACTAACTACCTGTATAAACATATACTGTAGTTCAGCCGGCATGTAGTCGGCATAGCTAGCTTTTGCCGGCACATCCAGCCTGCTAGCTAAAAGAGAGAGAGATAGCATGGAGAAAAGGCTACCTATTACTGTGTATATATAGAGTAAATATGGATGTAAAAGTCTAATTTTACTACCTTCCTCCAGAAAGAAGGTTCTAGTGGAAGGGGAGAATGTAACATTCAAACTTCCATCCAGCTACAGTACTGTCGCCAGCAAGGTCCTGTCTATACCCTGCTGGCCGGCGGTATCAGTACAGCCGGCGTGCTGCCGGTTGAGTCAGCACCAATCTGTGCCGGCCTGATAGGCAGCACCCCGGCAACAGATGCTGTTGCTAGCAGTCCAAGGGAGAATTGAAGAATCTTTGGTAACAGAAGGGACTTCCCACTCACAGCCAACATGGCCACGGCTGCCTGCCAGCAGCCATCATGACTGCCGGCCGGCAGCTGTCATGGCTGCCAGCCAGCAGTTGTCATTACTGCCGGCCGGCATTTGTCATGACTGTCGGCCGGCAGTTGTCATGGCTGCCTGCCACTAAAATAGCAACTGGCAGTCGGACAACGGCTGAAGAGAGGGAGTCTGGTCGATCCCGGCAACCCACCGGCAATGGTGAGGTTGCAGGAGGTTGCCAACATAAAGGGATAGAAGGGAAGGGAAAAGAGGGTCCTGTAAAAGGTACAGCAGGAGCCGGTCGTATAGCCTGTCCTGCCTCACCTAACAAAACTCCGTTCCTGTATCAGAACTATCACATGTGGCTAAAGAATTCTATTCCTTAACCTAGGGTTAGATTGATACAATAAAGAGGTTGGTAGCACCCTCTCCACCACCTTTAAATGGTAAGGAAACGGGGTTCTAGTGCCGGTGTCCCCTAAGCAGTAGAAGAATTCTATTCTTCAGCTTAGGGTTAACCAACACAGGACTAGTCTGCTAGGCCACAGGGAGAAGGTATCATATCGTACAGACCCTTCAGGAGTGGCCTAGGGAGGTCTAGCGTCCTTTGTCGGCAGCCTAACCTAGCTAAAGAATTCTATTCATCTTGCTAGTCAGCTACCGACCACAGACTAAATATTCTGAGATTCTGGCCCAAACCCAAAAACCTGCATCTGCGATTACAGGGGAAGGGCAGAAAAAACCGTAGGATAGTCGTGCCTGAATTAAAAATTCGAGGCCGACCCACTAAGGTTGGAACCTAAGGCTACACTCAGAGGGAAAGAGGGATTACCCTTAAATGCCCTTTTGGACACGTGTAATGTTTCATCTAATTCTAAGAGATAACTATCTCTGCATGAATTGAAATCACAATACACAAGGGTAACCGGGGAAATGTCTGAACGTATAATAAAACGCCTAGGTTAGGTTACCTAGGTGAGACGAGATCTGTTACCTCACTCACCGAAACTCTAACTATACGATCGACATAGAAAGGAAAATTATGCACATTATAAATATCTTTACATGTATAATTTGCCTAAATAGCTTACATAATTAATTAATGCTATTTAAAAACCGGGAAGTCGTTCTACTAACTTAATAACACATGCCTGACGAACGACTGCGCTCATGGCGCCTCCGGTATGAGGCTTAGCTTCTGAACACAATAAATTAATTTAATTTCACTGTGAAACAGGAGCTAAAAAATTACTCATTGTAAAGACCCAATACTCAACTTTCCGAAGCCGAAAGAAGTTGGAGAATGCATAATAAAAATCCTTGCAAATCAATCAAAAAGTTAGATCAACAGGGAACACCACTGAGCGAAATCGCTACAAAATTAGGAATATCC
>NC_090748.1:80429850-80434850 GCF_036898095.1 Palaemon carinicauda | reverse complement strand
GAGGAACCAACATCCAAGGAGGAGACAGAACCTAAGGAGGTCATAGTACTTGACCACGAGAAAGCTCAGGCTCTTTTATCAAGTAGCCTGAAGCAGAAGGGCTTCACTAACTCGAAAGTGTCAGCCCTTAGCAAGAAACATCCCACCTTTCTTGCTCCAGCTTCGTTAGCCTTTCCCTTTACATCAAAGGGCTTTAAGGCAGTTATGAAGGCAATAGAGGCAGGCAAACCTTGCCGTACACTCGATGAGTGTAGACCATTATCTTTAGCCCTGCCCATGGAAGATAAGGACTGGAAGGAAGTTCACCTTACCTTCTCAGTTGGGAAGTTAGAGGCAGATATCGCTGGATGTCAGTTCAGTGAAAATCTCCTTAAGCTGTCTGACTTTCTCTTGTGTAGGGAGCAAAACACAAAAGAAAGACTGGCCGCATCTCTATCTCTACAGATTTTTCTTGAGATGACGGCAAGCAACAGTAAAACCCCGGATATGAATATGGTCATGGCCAAAATGCATGTTGCCACTGTGGTCAAGGACCTGTATGGCTTTGTCAAAGCCAGACGAGCAAGTAGGGAGTTCGTGTTTGCTTCTGCTTCAGTAAAGCACGAACCCAGGAAGCTGATAGCTTCCAATATCTGGGGTAAGGAACTCTTCCCAAGTGAACTGGTCAAGGAAGTCGTAGACAAGGCCACCATGGAGAATAAAAACCTTCTCCAGAATGGGGCATGTCGGCGAAGAGGAAGTCTTCCCCGGATGAGGGTCCCCAGCCTAAGAGGAAGACTAAAAGACCCAGGTTGCCCTCTCGCCCTGCCAGACAGCAGCAACAACAACAACATCCCACAGTTGCCATGACTGCGGTGCTCCAGATGGTGGCTCAACCCCAACCAACCTATCAGGTGGTGCGTCAGCAGCTGGTTGCCCAGTCACCAGCGTTCAACCCTGCGTTCGAGAGGCAGACCACTACCTTTCGTTCCAAGGGTAGAGGGTCTAAACGGGGCTCCTCTAGATACCCCCCAAGAGGTAAAGGGGGTAAGGGAGGACGCGGTCAAGTAGGTAAATCCTCCGGAAATAAGAAGCAATGAGTTGCTTCAGGTAGGAGGGAGACTCCAACAATTTCAGGATCGTTGGACCTTTGATCCTTGGGCCCACAGCCTAATCAAGAATGGACTTGGATGGAGCTGGAGCGAGGCTCCACCACCATTTCTTCAATTCTTCCAACACTCCACGCCCGTACTGGAAGAATACACCCTGGAACTTTTGAGCAGGCGGGTAATAAGGAGGGCAAAGTCCATTAAATTCCAAGGAAGGCTGTTCTGTGTTCCCAAGAAGGACTCGGACAAACTCAGAGTCATTTTGGACTTGTCGCCACTCAACAAGTTCATAGAAAACAAAGAGTTCAGGATGTTAACCCTTCAACACATAAGGACCCTGTTACCAAAAGGGGCGTACACAGTCTCGATAGACCTGGCAGATGCCTACTGGCATATTCCAATCAACCGCCCCCTCTCCTCCTACCTAGGATTCAGGCTACAGAAGAAGAAATACGTCTTCAGAGCCATGTCCTTCGGACTAAACATAGCCCCAAGGATTATTACAAAGCTTGTAGACGCAGTTGTTCAACAACTACGCCTAGAAGGTGTCCAGGTAGTAGCGTACCTGGACAAGTGGCTAGTGTGGGCAGCATCCAGGATGGAGTGTATGCAAGCATCCAAGAAAGTGATCCAGTTCCTGGAACATCTGGGATTCAAGATCAACGTCAAGAAGTCTCGATTATCTCCAGCTCAAGAGTTTCAATGGCTCTGAATACATTAGCCCGTCCCTAGCGGTCAAGAAGAACTACACTACTCTGTGACGCAGGTCTTGCAAGTGGGTGTGTGGAAGCGTCAGACGACCTTCTCAGCCCACTACCTGGAAGACCTGACCCAAAGGAACATTGAGACATTTTCCATTGTTCCTGTGGTGGCTGCATAACGAGTGGTTTAAATACCTCAGGTTCCCTGATGGAAAAGTAGCAGATGGTTGAGGGCAGAGGTTACCCAGGATTAGTCTGGGATGGATGATTACGAATGACTGGCTCTTTTTCTTCCATCTTCCCTTTCTTGGGAAACAGCACATAGAGTCCTCTGCAAGCTGGCCTCCTATGTCTGCAGGTAAAACCATTTTCCTTGTGTAACCTGGTACAGAAATTATACTTGTTGCGTCCCCATACCCCTAGCGAGTTGAGATTGGGTAACCTCTATGGTTGATTCAAAGACTCTTACGCTTCTGAGAACTCTTACCTAGACTAGTAACATTGCTAGTACTGTATCACATAATCACACAGATTGCTCAGGCCGCTGAAGCGTGCTCCTCCATGTAAAGTTTAGCGAGGTGTCAGGGTTTCTCCTTATTACATGCGGAGCATGGGAAAAAACCTGGGTTGAAAGCTATCCGGTTGGTTAGGACTTCCACCCACCTAAGGGGTAAGTCAACCTTAATAAAGGGTTTGTATTTAGCGTCAGAACAAATGACAAATTTGTATTTTCCGTAACGATTCAAACTTGAGCTTTTTTTTTAAATTTTACTTGCCATCACCTATCCCCTGCAAGTCCTGTCTGCAATTAAAATTAACGAGACAACACCGGTGTGTGTGTGTGTGTGTGAGTGGGATAGCGGATACTACCCCCTACCCCCTTCTAACTATCAGTGGGTGGTTACACCTGGCTAAAAGTCTCCATCCCTCTCAATCCTATGCCCTAGAACAAAAGTGGCTATTCTATTACATGTATAAGTTCATCACCTGTCATCAACCAATTTTCTGTTAAACACCAATGAAGACATACAGTATCCCTATTTTAAAGGAGTCCGATTTGTATAGCTATGAAAAATACAAATTATTTTTGCAATATTTTATATTTTGTATGGTAACCAACTTGACTAATGATACAAGGTAAGCAATGGTAGTGGATAGTGCCATTAGTGCACTTCATTAGCTGTATGAGAGGCATTTAGGTTCTTTGCAGGATCCCTGCTTTCTCTGACTGCATCCACATTTTAATTTTTTACCTTTACTTGAGCCTTCAGCTTTCTTTGCTCTAGCTGTCCAACCCTTAACTTTTCATTCATGTTGTAACATCAGAGTTTTTCCCTAGTTCCACCATTGAGCTGAATGGCCTCTCCAGCCCAAGGAAATGTAGCTCAAATCCATAATGATAGTAAGCCAGAAGATTGTAAGCAATGTGTATGTTTGTGTTTTCCTTTGTTAATTAAGACAACGGTGTGTGTTCTTTTATTTAGTACAATTTATTTCCTTTTTTTTCAGAAAAAAAGCATAAGAAGAAAAAGGTTTCATCATCAGATGGTGATTCTGATACAGAGAAGAAAAAAAAGAAAAAGAAGAAAGAGAAGAAACAGAAAAAACATAAGAAAGCCAAAAGGTATGTATCACTTGTTTATTTTACAAATGTAGACCTAATAAAAGACACTACTAGAAAGAATGGTAAGGATCCCTTTCATTTAAATTCTCTCTCTCTCTCTCTCTCTCTCTCTCTCTCTCTCTCTCTCTCTCTCTCTCTCTCTCTCTCTCTCTCTCTCTCTCTCTCTCAAGTTTTTTTCCTATCTGTTCTTCCCTATATTGTTTCTGCTGGAAGGCATATCAGGTTTAGGTCTTCATCCACCCACATTTTCCAAGGTTTCTTGGATCTTTCCACAGGTCTTCATCCAGCTGGTTCTATGTCTACTATCTTTTTTTTTACCAACTGTTCTTATCATTTCTCATCACATAGCAAAACTCATTGGTTGAGTTTTCAGTCTGTTGTTCAACTTCTGGACATTATATCTCTTCTGCAAATCCTCTGGTCTTGAATTATAACACGTAGTTACACCTTTTCAAAATCAACAATGCCCGTGCTTCTATTGCATAGCACAGTATTGGACTTGGGTACTATTCATAAGTCTGCATTTTACTATTGGGACACTTATTTTCCAATAGTATAGCTATCTCATACTATTTCACCCATACCACAGTTGCTCTCATTCCTATTTTCCTCTCAGTCCATACTTGTGTATCCAAGATAACAAAATGCTCACTTCTTCGAAGAACTGAACGTGTATTACAAAATTTAATGCCTCCCCCCCATCCTTATTTTATTTAGTAATGCTTTGAAAATGTACCATATATATTATTATTATTATAAGCTAAGCTATAACCCTAGTTGAAAAAGCAAGAGGTTATAAGCCTGAGGTCAGCAACAAGGAAAAATAGCTCGGTGAGGAAAGAAAATAAGGAAATAAATAAACGACAAGAGAAGTAATAAACAATCAAAATAAACTACTTTAAGAACAAAAACTTTAAATCAGATTGTTCATATATAAAATATAAAAACTTAAAAAAAAATAAGAGGAAGAGAAATAAGCTAGAACAGTGTGCCAGAGTATACCCTTAAGCAAAAGAACTCTAATCCAAGACAATGGATGGCCATGGTACAGAGTCTAGGGGACTTCCCAAGACTAGAGAACAATGATTTGATTTTGAAGTGAATTTCTTCTAGAAGAGCTGCCTGCCATAGCTAAAGAGTCTCTAATACCCTTACCAAGAGGAAATTAGACACTGAACAATTGCATTGTAGTAGTTAACCCCTTGAACAAAGAAGAATTGTTTGTTAATTTTAGTGTGGTTTTTTCTGACCAGTCAAAGGAACCAATAACTCTAGCAGTAGTATCTCAATGGGTGGCTGGTGCCCTGCCGAACCTACTACCATCTTTTACATTAGTTACATAGTACAGTTTTTTTAATACACTTTTCTCGAGAATATCATGAAAATTTTGCTGACAGCACACTTTCCCTTATCCTTTCCAAGCACACCAAGATTAGTTTTGAAAATGCGTCTTTCATTTCTGGTGCCTCCATTGTTCTTTTCCCCCTTATGAATATTTTCAGTCTCTTATTCTTCAGAATTTGATAGTAATAGTTTGTCATCTGTTACAGCAGATTTAGGGCCCTCTCTTTCTCCACTCCATTGTAA
>NC_090748.1:80419850-80422350 GCF_036898095.1 Palaemon carinicauda | reverse complement strand
GATTAGTGACAGAATTTGGAAGTGTATGTGTGTGTAAGAGTAAGGTTATGAGATTTACGAGAAAGTGAGGCGAGGTTGAATGTCATGTTGAATGGAGAGGTACTTGAGGAGGTGGATTAGTTTAAGTACTTGGGGCCTGTTGTTGCAGCAAATGGTGGTGTGGAGGCAGATGTATGTCAGAGAGTGAACGAAGGAAGCAAAGTGTTGGGGGCAGTGAAGAGAGTGGTAAAGAATAGAGGGTAGAGCTGGAATGTAAAGAGAGTTCTATATGAGAAAGTGATTGTATCAACTGTGATGTATGGATCGGAGTTGTGGGGAATGAAAGTGACGGAGAGACAGAAATTGAATGTGTTTGAGATGTAGTGTCTGAGGAGTATGACTGGTGTATCTTGAGCAGATAGGGTTAGGAATGAAGTAGTGAGGGTGAGAATGGTTGTAAGAAATGAGGTAGCAGCTAGAGTGGATATGAATGTGTTAAGGTGGTTTGGCTATGTTGAGAGAATGGTAAATGTCTGTCTGGTAAAGAAGGTGATGAACGCAAAGTGTTCATGGGAGAACTACAAGAAGAAGGCCAAGGTTGGTCTGGATGGATGGAGTGAAGAAAGCTCTGGGTGATAGGAGGGTAGATGTGAGAGAGGCAAGAGAGAGTGCTAGAAATAGGAATGAATGGCGAGCGATTTTGACGCAGTTCTGGTAGGCCATGGTGCTTCCTCTGGTCGCCTTAGATGACCGTGGAGGTAGCAGCAGTAGGGGATTCAGCGTTATGAATCTTCGTCTGTGGTGGATAATGGGGGAGAGTGGGCAGTGGCACCCTAGAAATAAAAGCCGAACTCGGTTTAGTCCCTCGTCAGGCTGGGAGGAGCGTAGAGAGGAAAGTTCCCCTTTTTTTTTTCATTTGTTTAATGTTGGCTACCCCCAAAATTTGGGGAAGTGCCTTGGTATATGTATAATGTCTAGTAAGTTCTCAATCTCTTTTCCTGTCTTCTGACGTAGCTACGGCGATAAAAAAAGGTGAAGAGATTAGATTAAGGTCCTCCTATTATTATTTTTATTATCATTATGATTATTATTATTATTATTATTATTAATAGCTAAGCTACATCCCTAGTTGAAAAAACAAAATTCTGTAAGCCTAAGGGCTCCAACAGGGAAAAACCTCTTAACAAGTCATCAAAGTCCAAGTTTTTCATCAAGGAGTATTGTTTCCATGTTGAAGCATTTTGACTCGCAAGAGGTCTCAAAATTCGTGAAATTGCTCCCTCAGTTCCAATATAATTTTCTCATATATTTTTTATCCTCAATATTACTTCGACCTCCCCCTAATTTTATAAGCTTTTGTCTTCCTGTACTAACTCAGAGTAAAATTTCCCCAATCTGTATGTATATATATATATATATATATATATATATATATATATATATATATATATATATATATATATATTCATATATATATATATATATCATATATATATATATATTCATATATATATATATATATATATATATATATATATATATATAAATATATATATATATATATATATATATATATATATAAATATATATATATATACCGTGGTACCTCTACATACGAATTTAATCCGTTCCACAACCGACTTGGGATGTAGAAACAAATTTTCCCATAAGAATACATTGAAATAGATTTAATCCGTGGTTGAGCCCAAAAACCTATGATAACTCCTTAATAAATTACTACACATAATTATACATGACAATATGCACTCTAAATTAGATAATAGACATGTAAAAAAGAATAATTATTAAGAAATAATAAATAAGAAACGGGTTTTTAGCGTCAATTTACCTTAGAAAGTCCAGCGCAGGTGTCGGTCTTGCTATGCAGAGAGGTGACGGACGGGCGGCGAGGAGGTAGAGAGGGTGACTACGATAAACGTACACTACCGTAACTTATTCTAACTTACACTAACTTAGCTTATTTTTTTTTTTTTATATTTTATATTTTTTTTACATTTTCTTTTTTCTTTTTGATGATTAATTTTAATCACTTTCACTCTCTACACTTAAAATTGATTGAATTTTTTTCTCTTCACTCTTTGCCGTTTTCTTTGAACCACTTCCTTTCTCTTCATCATGAGTTCGCTTCGTAGTTTTTTTTAAAGAAGCTATCGATAGAAAGTTGCTTGGTACGGCTTTTCAGAATGTTTCGAAAATAAGTTAGGCAAACATCATCGAACTGCGCAACTACACACCTGCAATTTTTTTGGATGGTATTTGTCGATGAAGTCGACCACGTCTTGATATTTTCCTAACAACTCTTTTCTTTGCGCCGAACCTAACACATGTTCTACCTCCTCGATCCCTTCCTCGTCATCACTCATGTGCTCCTCTGTAGTAAGTTCGTCGTGATGTTCGGCGACGAGTTCCGTGATGTCATCTGCGTCGACCTCCAGACCCATGGACTTGCCAAGGAGACGATTTCCTCTACGTCTTCCGCTGCACCCACCACGGGATCAGG
>NC_090748.1:80299850-80417350 GCF_036898095.1 Palaemon carinicauda | reverse complement strand
CTATTCGAAATATTAAAAACTGTTTAAAAAAAAATAAATGAAGACAACATCGTCCTAAGGATCATCTTCGTTGCTTTTGTTTGCACTACTAGCATTGTCATTGTCCTTCGTTCCGTCTAAATTGGTTGAAATGCATTTGCTGTTTACTTAGAAGTCCAAAATTAATTAAATGAAAATGATTTTATATCATACTATTGCTAGACACGCCACCTAAAACCGAAACCATTGCTTTGTTTACATTCCATAACCATTCATAACTAACCCATTTCCACAACTCTGTATAGGTTAGTTTTGGCAGCAACAGCTATCTTATCAAGTATTGGTTATGTGATAATATTATTAATGTTGATTTACTTACTTTATCCCTAGAAATTCAAAATTAAATAAGACCGATTTTTTCATATTTTTCCTTAAAACAGAAAATGTTTTCTTTACGTTTCATCGCCGATCATGGTAAACAAACGAACACTTCATTGACTAGAGGTAGCATGCAGGCTGCTTCGTGGCTTGATCTATGGTTGGGATCCTTAGGCTTCATAGTTCTCTCCCATGAGCTTTCGTAGGAGTCGGCCAGGAAGACTTTGGAGTCTTTCCTGTTGTCCGGTACCCGGACACTTGAGTTTCTGTCGTACCACATTGTCAACCTGTGGGCAAACGTCATCCTCAAGAGAAAGGATACTGTCATAGTTGGTTCCACAAGGGGGTGCCGAAAGTGCAGGTGTCTTGGTTGAGGAATTATACCCTCGAGGGTTCATCTCTCTTCGTTCCAGAAGAGATAGAGAGGGCTACTGAGCGTTGGAGGAAATCGTCCAACGATTCTCTACTCCATAGGGCCATGATAAGAAAGCCCCTTCCTCTACTCACCAGTCAACTTCTAGGTCCCCGGGACCTTCGTAGGTGTTGAAGCGGCCCTTTTAGCCCAAGGGACAGAAGGGGTCCAATCCTTCAGAGGAAAGAGGGGAGGAAAGAGAGGTGGCCGACATGGTCCCTCCCAGTAGGAATAGCATTCCCCATCACCTACCACCTGTGGGAAGATGCCTACTGTGCTACTGGCAGAGGTGGCAGCTTCCAAGGGGCAGATCCCTGGACGGTTGAAGTGATCGCCCTAGGGTATCGCATCCTGTTCATTCAATCTCTCCCTCATATGACTCGGGATCCAGTGCATCTAAGCTTCTATGCGAAGGGATCCGAAAAAGAGCTGGCCCTCAGGGCCGAAGTCCTGACTAGGCTGTAGAAGGGTGCTCTCTAAGAGGTCGCAGAAGGGTTCCCCGGCTTCTGCAGTAAAATTTTTCTGGTGAAAAAAGGCGACTGGAGTCTGGAGGCCAGTCATCGATCTCTTTCCTCTGAACAAGTTTGCTCAACAGACTCAGTTCACAATGGAGACAGCAGACACTGTCATCCAAGCAGTTTGTCCAAGGGACTTCATGTGCACACTGGATCTGAAGGACGCATACTTCCAGATCCCAATCCATCCCTCTTAAGGAAATATCTGAGATTCATACTTGAGGAAAAGACATACCAGTTCAAGGTTCTATGCTTCGGTCTCCCGACAGATCCTCAAGTATTCATGAGAGTGTTTGCCTTAGTGTCATCTTGGGCTCACAGGAATGGCATCCGTCTTCTCAGATATTTGGACGACTGGATGATCCTAGCAGACTCGGAGAAGACACTTCTTCGTCACCGGGACATGCTTCCTGAGTTTTGTCAGGACCTGGGGGTTCTGATAAATCACGAGAAGTCATTACTGCAACCTTCACAAAGACTGGTATACCTCGGTATGATCATAGACACCGTCCAAGAGAGTCTTCCCATGAGACGAAAGAGTAGAAAGACTGAAGGAAGTGGCTGCTCCCCTCCTCACGAAAGAAGTTTTTCCAGCCTCTTGTTGGTTGAGTCTGTTAGGCCATCTAACCGCTCTCAACCGTCTTGTTCCAAACGGACGCCTCATGATAAGATCCCTGCAGTAGCAGCTGAAGTCTGTGTGGAACCAATACTCTGATCCATCAGACACCCTAGTTTCTATAACTCAGGATCAGGTGATGGATTTGAGTTGGTGGATGGTAGATGAAAACCATCGAAGGGGCCAGAATCTTCTTGTTCCCCCTCCGGATTTGATGCTCTTTACAGATTCATCAAAAAATTTTGGGGGTGGGGCTCACCTGCTTCACCATACAATGCCAGGCCTTTAGTCAGAGTCAGAAAGGTACTAGCACATAAATATTCTAGAACTAAGAGCAGCCTACCTGGCTCTTCATCAGTTCCAACAATTGCTGGCAGGTTACAGTTTGTTGTTGATATGCAAGAACACCACACTAGTGGCTTAATAAATAAACAGGGCGGTACGTTTTCGCAGCCTCTGTGCCATCTTGCAGTAAAGATCCTCAGATGGTCAGAAGAACATTCGATGTCTCTATCAGCTCGATTCATATCTAGCAAGAGGAATGAGCAGAGCGACTCAGATAGTAGGCTCTGAATTGTCTTTGAATTGTCAAATAGCCAACATAGTCCTGACTTTGTGGGGTTCCCCAACTATAGACCTGTTCTCAACATATCTGAACAGCAAGCTTCCACTGTACTGTTCTCTAGTCCCCGACACTCAGGCTCTATGGCAAGATGCATTCCAATAACGGTGGGACAACATCGACGTGTACGCCTTTCCCCCATTTTGTCTGATGAAAAGAATGGTCAACAAGACCAGAGCGTCGAAACATCTAATGATGACCCTTCTAGCTCCGCAATGGCATCATGCAGAGTGGTTTCCTGACCATGCAGTCTCTTCGACTTCACGCCTGGAGACTATCCAGCAACTCCTCTCTCAGAAGGGCTTTCCACGACAAGTTGCGAATGTCCGGATACTTGCGTAAGTCCTCTTGGTCTACCAGGCTAAATGGAGAGTTAGACAGTCCCCAACTTACGAACACAATGGGGACCGAGAGTCTGTTCGTAAGCTGGATTGTTCGTAAGTCGTTAGTGTTAAATTTTGGTCTAGAGTAAGCGTAACCTAACTCAGATGTCTACGATTTTCAGCCGTAGAAGTCAACAAATAGCCCCATTTCATATAAAATAGGTTATTATAAATATTTTACTTTATCATATTACAGTAGTTTGTATAATACTGTAAAGTTCAGTACAGTATGTTGTTTTATTATCCTGTACTGCACACTACATAATAGAAACTTGCACAAACAATCGGCCATACATATGCACTGCATTTCTGAATCAGCTGACGAAGTAAAATCGTAGTAAATATAGTGTACTTTACATTTAGTACAGTACTGTACATTAATTCCTTTTTAAATAAATGTACTGAAATCTATTTTATTGTTCCATTACCCATTTTTTTTTGCTAGAAACTTACGTAAACAAGCGGCCATTTGCATTATGTACTGTACTGTAATGTTTACCTTTTCACGCTCTGATAAAATCAGCTGACTTGTACCGTACTGTATTTACTGTATGTAACAGTACTGTGCATTTAACTGCTTCATGGTTGTTTTGGTAATGTTAAATAAAATGCAGGAGGTTAGTTTACTGAATTGTTTTATTTTAATTTTGACCGACGGAATCATTCTTTGTAGAGTATCTTGTGACGTCATGTGTTTGGCGGAAGCGCGCTGACAAACTGAATGATTTCCTTTCATTATGTTGCCGAGTAATCTTATTACAGCATTCCCATAATCGAAACACCGAGTAACGATATCAAGTGTTTTAGTGCTCTGTATCATTAGTTATGAGATTAGTACAACTTACCGTAAAGTTAAGAAAAAAAAAGTCTGATGACGTTATATTTCTTCTGGCGGAAGGTGAGAGGCAAATCAAGTGATTTTCTTCCGATCCGTTACTATTCCCATAATCGAAACATCGGATAAGGATATAAAGAATTTTTTAATAATTTTCAAAGAAATATGAAGATTTAACTGCATTAAAAATCAAAATATGGGGGGAGAGAGAGAGAGAGAGAGAGAGAGAGAGAGAGAGAGAGAGAGAGAGAGAGAGAGAGAGAGAGAGAGAGAGAGAGAAGGGGGGGGGTGCGTATTCCGTGTATAACTAATAATAAGGTCTATCAACGAACTGTATGGAAAATGTGATACCTATAATATATTGGCGCTGTTGTAATATTCACTATGAAGAGATTTCGAGCTATATGTGCGCATAATCGTAATACTGCAGCGTCACCTCGAGATCAGCTGATCTCCCAACCAAAAGTAAATCAAAAGTAATTGTTGATTATTGAAATGCTCAAGAAATAAAAAAAAAAATAATATGAACATGCTTTAATAAACCACAATTAAACACAATAATGTCTAATGAAATATGAAGGCTTAATATTGAACGAAAAATTGAATACTGTATGAAGCTTTAGAATTAACTACCCGTATGCGATTGACAGAGCGAGCACACACACAGAAAGAGCTACAACGATTTCGCATGATACCTAATGATAAGAACTGTAGGGAAACTGATTTTCTGTAACATATTGGCGCTGATGTAATATTCATCTTGAAGATATTTCTAATATGTTAAGAAATAAAAAAAAATGCCAAAAGTCTGATGACGTTATATTTCTTCTGGCGGAAGGCGAGAGGCAAATCAAGTGGTTTTCTTCCGATCCGTTACTATTCCCTTAATTGAAACATCGAATAAGGATATAAAGAATTTTTTAGTAATTTTCAAAGAAATGTGAAGATTTAACTGCATTAAAAATCAAAATACGGAGAGAGAGAGAGAGAGAGAGAGAGAGAGAGAGAGAGAGAGAGAGAGAGAGAGAGAGAGAGAGAGAAAATTTAACTTGAGATGAAATCTACGGATGTTTACGAACATGTTTGGACTTCCTTCATTTTGTGTTCGTATGTACCGTTGTTCATAACTCGAATGTTCGTAAGTAGGGGAGCGATTGTATTCTGTGGTTGGTGTTATGGAAGGAAAATATCTCCACTTGATGCCACTATTCCAGTAATAGCGGAGTTCCTTGTTTACCTTTGGGAGGAAAAGCTCCTTTCAGTCTCGGCGGTGAAAGGCTATTGCTCAGCCTTAAACCTTGCCTTCAAGCTGAAAGGAGTAGATATTTCCTCTTCGTTGGAGCTTCCTTTACTCAGGCGGAGTTATGAGATCACTTGCCCCCAGTCTGAGAGTAGGCCTCCTCCTGGGAACGTGGTTCGTGTCTTTTAAGATCTTTGAAAGGACCTCCTTACGAACCATTACGCCGGGTAACTGACCAAAATCTCACTTTGAAGACGGCGTTCCTGCTCGCTTTAGCCTCGGCAAAGAGAGTCGGTGAACTTCATGGCCTCTCGTATGACATCGCCCATTCTATGGGATGGGGGGGAAAGTGACACTCACCTTGTCCCAGAGTTTATTGCTAAGACCCAAAATCCGTGGGTGCTGGACCATAGATTCGGGCCCTTTCAGATTGCGAGTCTTCGTTCTGTAACCAGTGACCCAGGTCAGTTGCTACTATGTCCAGTGAGGAGTTTGAGATACTATCTTGAACACGCTGCAGCAACACGTCCCAGACTAACACTTCTGTTAGTTAGTTCAGTTGGAGTAAAGAGGAGTATCACCAAGAACACGGTTTCCTCCTGGATTTGCCAAGTCATCGAAAGATCCTTGGCCCTAGATGCTCCTCAGGCTCGTTGACCTAGAGCCCATTATGTCGGGGAATCAGTACTTCCCTGGCATACAAGCACAACTTTTCTGTGTTGAAAGTTCTCCAAGTGACCGTGTGGAAGAGACAGACCTCCTTCACAGCCCATTACTGTACTTGAAAGACGTGACCCACAGGAGACTCAATATGTTCACTACCGCTCCTGTGGTGGCTGCTAAACAAGTGGTTTAAAATACCTCAGGCTCCATGATGGACAAGTAACAGTTGCTTGAGGTAATTGGTTACCTGGGTTAAAACTGGAATGAATGAGAAGAAGGTCTGGCTTTCCTTTCATCTTCCCCTCCCTTGGGGTACAATACCAGGGGTCCCTCTGCAAGCTGGCTTCAACTTCTACCGGTAATTATCACTTCCCTTTTGTAGCCTAGTATAAGATATAAAATTGTTATACTGTACGTCCCCATTGCTTTCTGCGAGGGAGCAATGGAATACGTCTTGTTTTCCCATATAAACTCGAAGACATTCATACAAACAATAACCTCTGTTTTACTGCATTGCACATGCCGCAAGTATAATCCCTTGTATATTTCAGTGAGGTGTCAGAGTTTTCCCTAGACCACAGTCATATACTGTACTGTACTAGATTAAACTTGGTCAATGTCCATGCCAGATCTAGCCCATCCACCTAAGAGTGATTCATCCACATGAATAACGGTAGGTTTGTTAGTATGGGAACAAATGACAGATTCGGAGATAATTTGTATTTTTCCCTAACTAATACAAACCTGGAGTTATTTATATAAATTGGCCCTCCATCACCTGTCCCCCAGAAGCCCTGCTTGCAATAAAAAAAGACATCTCACCGCTGTGAGAGTATATATAGAGGCTGCTGGGTACCCCCCCAGCCACTCCCAGCCTACCCTAGCCTACCTGCTCAATCGGTTAGACAGGGTTGCCACTTCGCAATTAACCCTGGATAGGTACGGTCCTCGGACACCCCTTTAAGGGTATACTCGGACGCGAACGACCCCGACGCCAAAAAAAATTCTTGAAAAATCAGTTTTTGCAGTAACCTCCTTTTTTCTTTTGCCAAAAAAAACTTCAATGAATGCTTAAAACAACTGTAAAGATAAATACTACTCATCTGCAGAAAAACTATTTATTATAAATATTTTAAAAAATTAAGTAGAAAAAAAAAAAGACCTGACAAAAATTCATAAAAAAAAAGTTTATACATATATACACAAATCCTTTTAGGAATTGATTCTTGAATGTTTAGGACACATCTTGATGTATTTTGGATGAAGTCAGACCCATGGAGGTGAAGATCTGAAATGAGAAAAAAAGGGTAACTATTTTTGGCCAAAAAAAATTGTCCAAATTTCATGAATTTTTTTGGGTACCCAAATGAAATAGGAAGTGGCTAATTTTTTTAGGGAATAAACATATGTTATCCTAAAATAGAAATATGTAAAAAAATCTTTATTATTTTGTAAATTACATTTATATCAGGGGCCATATCTAAAGGTAATTTTTTGAGTACTTGGAAATTTCGTAAAAAAATACATATATTTAATATATAATATGATATTTATGCAGGTAAAAATATACCAAAATATCACAAATTCTATAGGGAACAAGAATATATATAGATAGGGCAGCTTATGCTTCGGATATGTCCACAAAATGGCCGCCAACCACACTGACTCAGACTCCCTAATCTGCCACTTGAAATGTAGGAAGGGTATGTCAATTTCAAGGTGTTATTTACTAATCTAATTATTATTGGATATGCATAAAAATTGTATGGTGGGTTGCTGGATAATTGTCGATTATTTTACGACTATAAAATTAAAATTCTGACCCAAAAAATTTTTTTTGAAGGGAAATAAAATCGAAAAAAAAAAATGTAAAACAATATTTTAGCTAAAAAAATTTGATGATATTCAATCAAAAAAAAAGTAAACAAAATTTTCCGACAAATAAACATCTAGAGGAATCATTACTCTGTGATAGTTCCTTAGTACGTAGTAATTTTGAAAGAATTGGGAAAAAACGAAAAAATGGCAATCACCGGAAAATCGAACACATACCTATATATACGCCATATCTGGCTAAAAAAAAGATAGGCATGGGTAGCCAGATCATCTAGAAACACTCTCCAACACTATAAAAATATAAGTTTTGCGACACTACTTGCCAATTCCTTACGGTAACATGACTAAGCAAAAAAATGCAAAACAAATAAAAAGGGGCACTCGTGGAAAAATGGCCATTCTAATATACGGTATTTCAGAAAAAAAAAATTTCAGCCACGTGCTAGGCAAACCATCAAGGCATATTTTCCGACAAATAAACATATAAATGAAATATTACTCTGTGATAGTTCCTTAGTACGTAGTAATTTTGAAAGAAATGGGAAAAAACGAAAAAATGGCAATCACAGGAAAATCGAACACATACTTATATATACGCCATATCTGGCTAAAAAAAAAATAGGCATGGGTAGCCAGATCATCTAGAAACACTTTCCAACACTATAAAAATATAAGTTTTGCGACACTACTTGCCAATTCCTTACGGTAACATGACTAAGCAAAAAAATGCAAAACAAATAAAAAGGGGCACTCGCGGAAAAATGCCCAACATTCTAATATACGGCATCTCAGATAAAAAAAAAAGACATGCACGTGTTAGCCCAACCATCAAGGCACACTTTCTAACACATAAACATGAAAAAAAATCAATAATATACGGCAATTCCTTACTACGTAGTAAATTTTTACAAATATTGAAAAAAAAAACAGAAATTGGCAACCGCAGTTAAATACCCAATATACCAATAACTACGTCGTATCTGACAAAAACAAAATCACGCATGGGTAGCCAGATCATCTAGACACACTTTCCAACATTAAAAAAGCAAAAGTTTTACGACACTATTTCGCAATATCTTACGGAAAAATGACTTGGCAAAAAAATTAAAAAAAATTAAAAAGGGACACTCGCGGTAAAATGCCCGACATTCTAATATACGACATCTCAGATAAAAAAAAAGACATGCACGTGTTAGCCCAACCATCAAGGCACACTTTCTAACACATAAACATGAAAAAAAATGAATAATATACGGCAATTCCTTACTACGTAGTAATTTTTACAAATATTGAAAAAAAAACAGAAATTGGTAACCGCAGTTAAATACCCAATATACCAATAACTACGTCGTATCTGACAAAAACAAAGTCATGCATGGGTAGCCAGATCATCTAGACACACTTTCCAACACTAAACAAGCAAAAGTTTTACGACACTATTTGGCAATATCTTACGGAAAAATGACTTGGCAAAAAAATGAAAAAAAATGAAAAAGGGGCACTCGCGGTAAAATGGTCCTCGTGGTGATGAACTACATTTTAACTAAAAAAAAAAACATGCACATGGTAGCCAAACAATCCACCAAGACTTTCCACAACTGATAACCTATACAAGTTACACCATTCTACGACAATTTCATAATACGTAATAACTTTGATAATTATGCAAACTACCTCAGAAGGGTAAACTCGGACGCGAACGACCCCGACGCGTCTCAGAAATCGGGGAAGGAGTACAGCTACAGCAATGCACATCTGGACACTACTAGAGCGTGTAGGGGAGACACCTCCTGCAGGTCGATCACCCACAAATTCAGTCACGGGTGAGTCACGTGAGAAAAACCTGTTTTTTTTTTACGCTCGGGGTCGCAAACGACCCACCGTACCTATCCAGGGTTAAAGTCTAATGGCTACTTCCAGCTGCCTCTGAAAGAATTTACATGTAAATAACTCAAGGTTTGTATTAGTTATGGAAAAATACAAATGATCTCAGAATTGGTCATACTGTATTTAAGTTTTCGACAAGCAAAACTGTTGATGTCCATTTCTGTCGTATTCGGAGAGTACATCCAGACCCGGATATATACATCAAAGGTCAACAGATCCCATGTGTAAGTGAAGCTGTGGCGGGATGTAAACAAAGACAAACCCTACAGCCTGAAAAACACCTACTGTACTAACAATTGTCTCGACAAAACAAACTTTCCCCTTACGTTATCTAAACCCAGACTTAAAAAAAAAAAAAACTATATTTCCTTACAAACTAAAGCGCTTAACATAAACCAAAAAAAAATCACTTATCACTAATCATACACTTAACACAAAATAGACATTAACCATACAACCATTCAAATAAACCAGCAAAACCCCTAACAAAACTTAAAATTAACCCGCACACCAACACCAAAATATGTATGTGTTTCATGTGTGGACCTCTTTGTCCACACAAGGGCCAACAGTCCTTTTATAGCCCAACCACAACTCTGTAGCCACCGGAACACTGACAAATTTCAATACACAATTGTATTAATTGATTTTTGTTGTGAACGTTATCATCGTCATCATCCTCATCATGCGTAATCGTAATACACAAGCCTGGTCATCAACTGTTTAGCAATCCAAAAGGGCAGTCTAAATATAATCAATTCCAGGCCAGGTCAGCAACTATAGATCGGCATTCAAAGAATAACTCTCCAAAGGAGGAATTACAGCCTGCAATAAAAAAGAAAAACGCTTACGAACACTCCTAACTAACTAAACTATCGCGCTATAATCAAAGATAAATAATAAACTTTCTATCATTCATGATCGTGCCTAATAAATGTAAATGAAAACAGTACTTACGCTAATACAAAAAAAAAGTCACTTCCAAGCTAGCTGGTCTATGAACAAAAAACATACAACCGACTCCTGCTACAGTCAAGTAGAAAATGCTTTCACCCAAGACATTCATCACCGCCCTAACCTAGCTACAAAATGTAAAAAAAAACGCTAACTACCACTCGTTTGGTGGCGCGCACCGCGGACACACACACAAACACATACATACCCCCCCACCTCTCTCTCTCTCTCTCTCTCTCTCTCTCTCTCTCTCTCTCTCTCTCTCTCTCTCTCTCTCTCTCTCTCTCTCTCTCTCTCTCTCTGGCAAAACTAAAGCAAATAAAATTCTCTTTCTCGCGATTTGGCAAAACTAAAGCAAATAAAATAAAAATTAATCCTCCACAAAGCTAGATTTTCAGGATGGATATTTGATTGTAGGCTTACATGGGTTCCTTACTTAAAAGCATTAAAAGGTAAATATCTAGGGGCTCTGAATCTTTTAAAAGTTTTGTTCTATACATCAGGGGGGCCAAACCGCAAAACTCTTAAAATTGTACAAGGCCTTATTAAAAAAAAAATTAGTTAAGGGTGTGAAATATACTCCTCAACCACCCTAAGCCGATTAAAGGTATTAGATTCTATACACCATGCTGGTATCAGGTTGTCCACAGGCATCATTAAAACTTCACCTATCCTAAGCTCCTTGTTGATGCTGGAGAATTACTTTTAGACCTTTACCGAAAGTTTTCTATTGTTTAGTATTGGTTTAGGTCGCAAAGACTTTATAATTCTTTAGCCTTTCAGACTGTAAACCAAGTAAGGCATTGTAGATATTTTGAGTTGCACTCAAAATCTCCTCAATCTAATGGTTTTATAGTAAAGCAATTGATAAACGGTCTTGATGTAGCAAGAAATAGAGTCCTTCCATTTAAGATATCATTAACCCCTCCATGGAAATTATCATATATCATTTTGTAAATATTTTATTGGTATTAAAAAGATCATGACTGACTCAGAAGCCAGGTCTTCTTTTATGTAACATGTGGAATATAGGGAAATGACTTTTATATATAACGATGGCTCCAAATCTGATGCTGGCGCTGGATTTGGAGTGTATATTAGTGCTTTTAATTGTAGAGGTGCACTTCCTCTAGTATCTTCCATATTTACTGCCAAACTATATGGCATACTAACTGCTATTGAGAGAATAGTGTTAGAAGAGGAGTGCAATTTTTCTATCTTTAGTGATGCAAGAATTGCCCTACAAGCATTAGAAGTTTTTAATCCCAGTAACCCTTTAGTTTTAAAGATTTTAGAGTGTCTTTTTATTATTGGACTGAGAGGCCTAACAGTTCAATTTTGTTGGATTCCGGCATCCGTAGGTGTGACTGGAATGGAGAAGGCAGATTTACTGGCTTAGAATGCTACAGCCGAGTTGCTACCGAGAAGTTATCCCCTTTTCTGTGATGATTTTATACATAGCATCCAGAATTTTATCCATAATAATTAGCAACAGCTTTGGAGTGGTTTAGTTGATAAAAAGATGAGATAAATAACAAAAGTTATCATCTCTTTGGAGGCATAACATAATGCTCTGAAAGTGGGAAACTACTATTTGTTGTCTCCTCATTGGTCACACTCGTTTAACACAAGTTTTTGCTAACTGGCTAGCTGGCCAACACCAGCTATATTGCGACGACTGCTTGGTACTCTTGACAGTGAGGCATTTCCTGATGGAATGCCCCACTTATAGCACCTGAAGAAATATAAGATACTGTAGGTATGTTTGATGCCCTAGGTGAGGATGGCAGGTCCATCCTTGCTAAGATTCTTGGACAGGATGTGATATACTATACTTTGATGGGATGCAAAAAAAAAACCGCAACACCCTTGAATCTTACTTTCTGACAATAGTCTCTTCAAAACAAACTTCCTACTTACATCATTTTACAGCTGGACTCTTGCATATGGAAGAATATTTAAACCAATCATAACCTTAATATCTATATTTCTTAAAACTAAAGCACGTAATACAAAACCAGCAACCACATTCAAATGAACCCTCAAAAAAGCCATGACCATAACTTAAAACTAAACACACTGGCAATCACAATAACAGTAGTATATTTTATAAAGATATATATTCTGTTTTTACATTAAAACACGGTTGCCCAAACAAGGCCAAACTGTCTATAAGCTATTGCCAAAGCTCTGTGGCAAATGGTAGTTTCTGTCAATCAGACAATGTAACTCGGCTAATCCATTGTCAAAATCATTGAGCGTCAAATCATTATCAATGCATAGTCCTCATTCTCTCCATAATCACATCATCATCATAATTACATCCTCATCACCATCATCATTATTTTGTTTAAAGACCAGTCTAAAACGTTTTCAGATACAGCTGGGTTTTTGTCACCCATATCCTTTAACTTCAGTGATCCCAATCCTAATCTAACAGCAGTCCTAGTTCAATCATTCAAGTCGTCAACAACAATCTCAGATGCAAGTAAGAGAAGGAATTGCGATCTGCAAATAAACATAGAAAAAAACACTTATGAACGCTCCTAGCTAACCAAACAAACGATCGCACTATAATCAAAGATAAAGAAAATTGTGTTTACTGTTAAAATGAATAAACAACTTCCAAAGTTCCAATGATAATCCAAAATAATGAAAAATATCAATCGAGAATTTGAAAGCAGTCAACCAAAAAAAGCATTTGCCACTGTTCTAACCTAGCTACAATAAAGGAAACACGAAACAATTATTACTCTCTCTCTCTCTCTCTCTTTCTCTCTCTCTCTCTCTCTCAGCACTTTGTTGAAGTGAGAGAGCTTGCGTGTTGCGATGAAGGGGTGGGCGATGTCGGTGGGGAGGTTTTTTACCAACCCCGTAGGTTTAACCTTGCCACTAAGACCAGCTCTTGGCATCCAGACCAAGACTGGACCACTATTAACGCTTCTGCATTTTCATATTTCTATTTTTCACTTTCTTAACCTTTCTATCCAAACTCTTAACTTTCAATCTCTCCTTGCTTAAATAAAACAAAAAGTTAGAATATAAAAATGAAAAAAAAAAAAATAGATATTTCGATACTATAACTAGTCTATACTGTACACATATAGACATTAAGGAGCCGACAGCTACCTTATGGAACAGAGCAGAGGTATTGGAACCTCTATAAACAACGCAAGGACTTCACTCACTGGTTAGAGAGACTGGGACGGAGGAATCCCAGGGTGACAGGGGATGCAAGAATGGAATAATGCTTTTAGTGCCCCGCAAAGCACATTCCTAGCGTGTAATGGCTGACCACTCCCTGTGACCGACCCCTTGCAAAATAGGCTCAGCTTCTCATGAGTTGGACATATCTTTTGTGCCTTGTTGGAGTCCTGGTCAACTGAAAAATCCAGTTTCTGCTTCTTGGTAATACTCAGTAATACCTAAGAGACTGGCTGTTCTTGGATGTTCGGAAATCCAAGTAATCGCTTGCTTTCCGCTGTCAATCTTGGCGAGAAAACAGGCTTTTGCCTTGTGCTGCTCATTTTGGAGCTGCGGCACATTAGGGACAGTCCAACTTTGAGGAGACTTAACTGATGGTTTGGGAGCACTTATGGGAGGTTAATGACAGAAAAGATAGAAAGTCACTCAGGTTTAAGCAGATGCGGCTGCAAGTGGGTAACTATGACCCCCCCATTTTTAGTGGTCACAAAGCTAATAATTATAGAAGTTATTAGCTGAGATATCCAAACAGACACGCTTTAGACAGTGTAACAGAGAAATTTAAAATGAGTGAGAAACTGAAGGTAAAGCACAAATGTGCAAAATGCCAAATAAGCAAATGGTGCGTAGACTTCAAAGAAGGTTTTGTTTCTAACCTGCACCGTAATAGTTTATGCCTGTTCTGTCAGCAAGAAGAGGAAATAGAGAAATTGAAGAATGAAAACCAAGAAGTAAACAAACAGTGGAAAGAGATCATATCAAAGTTCTAACATTTAGAAATAAGCAACAGAGAAGTCTTAGATAATGATGTAGAAAATGGGATTAGTATCCAAGAAATACAAAATAAGGTAAAGTTAAGGATAGAACCTAGAGAGAAAATAAGAAAAAACAGAGAGTTCATGAAACCCTATAGAGGAAGGGTAGCTAAGGCCAAAAAGACTGAACAACAGCCTAGTAATGTAACTAACACCAAAAACAGATTTTCCCCCCTAGCAGAGAAAGAGGAAGATAAGACATTGTTAATAGGAGACTATGGTAACGGACTAAGGGGCACACTTTATCCTCAAAAAGAGGAGAAAGGTCAGTTCCTATCCAGTTGCTACCACACAGAAGATAAAAGAAGTGGTCAGTAAAACTATAACAGAGAACAAGAGGACCACTATTATTGTACAGGGAACTGGAAATGATGTATTCCTAAGAATGGATACTGCTGGCCAAACAGAACCTGCATTTAAGCAGCTAGAAAAACTGTTGAAACGGCTAGAAACAAGAACAACTATATTATGGTTACAGGTATTCTCCCACGACTCAGTGTCAGCGACTTCACCCTTGGTGAGGCCATAGGGATAAACAAAAGGCTCAGGTCTGCATGCCAGAAAAAGAAAGTGAAATTTATAGATCTTTGGGATAGTTTCTACCACAAGAGAAAATTATACAGAAGAGATGGAATACACTGTAGTGAAGAAAACGAGAGTATACAGAAACCAACTTAATCTCAGCCTATACAGTTACTTAGACACAGCAGACCAAGAACAAACTAGACCCTTAAAAATCCTCCAACAACAATTAGAGGAAATTTGGTCGATAAACCAACCAGGTGAACAACATACTAGTTATTGTGCTAAGAACAGAAGAAAATTTAGTATCATGTTTCAGTAGGCATAAATATTGGCAAAAGTTATCATAGAATAATTAGGTTTCAGGTAAATATTCCTCATCTAAAAGAAAGGAAAATTATAAAAAAAGCTGGACTACAGATGTAGTAACTGGATAAAACTGAAGGAATACACCAAGAATTTAGAATACGACAAAACAGGGAACATCGATATACAATGAGACTCCTTTGTAGAAATATAGAAAGAAAAAAGGGTTAAATGTATACCACATAGAAATATTTTACCAAATGGAAATCCACAACCTAACTGGTTCAACAGAGATATAACCAATGCAATAAGAAATAGAGATAGTAAACATGAATCAATGGGTCCACAGAATTCATTTCATGAAATATCCGAGCACAAGAAGTTAAGTTGAAAAGTAGATAAATAGTTAGAAAGGCCAAGAGAGACTCAAATGGTAATCTTATAACAAATGATTTGGAAAAGCTGAAAAGATGAATGCATATTTCACAACTGTATTCACTAAGGAAGAATCAGCTACCCTCCTCAAATCAACTATCAAATATGAAGGGCCACAACCATTAAACTGAACCACTTTTACAATGGATGGTGTCAAAAGGAAAATAAAAGGACTCAGGTCCAGGTGATATTCATCCAAGAGAAATTAAAGAACTATCAGAAGAGATAACTGCACACTTTTTCCATAACATATTTAGCATTTATGATAAAAGCAGGGCAATAGACATCATATACCTAGACTTCCAAAAGGCTTTTGACCAAGTTCCTCATAATGAATTAATGGTCAAAATTAGAGCACTATGCATCATTGACGAGCAAGCTGAATGGATCGGAGATTGGCTAACAAACAGAAAACCAAGATTTGTTATCAATGGTGAAGCTTCAGAGTGGGCAGAAATTACAAGCAGAGTACCTCAAGCAGGGCCGGATTTAGGGTGGGCCAAAGAGGGCACCTGCCCAGGGGCCTCCACATTTTAGGGGGCCTCAAAAAAAGGACCCAGGCTTAAATAATTTTTGATTTCTGTAAATATATAAGGAATAAAAGTTTTTATGTCAGGAATAAAACAAAATTGTGGATATTTATGATCTATCTTTTTTCATCACGGAAAACTACAGTAAAACCAAAGTAAAAAACGTGATATTAGAAATTTAGGCTATGTTTACAGTTAACCCTAAAATTACCTCCTATCTAATTTTTAATGCATTGTTGGTTGACAAAATCGGAAGGGACAGTTTGTAGGTAAGTCTGACTTCAAATATTTCTATATATTGTTTGGTTTCTGTGTGTTTATTTATTGAATGTATCACCCAATCTGTGAAGCTCTTGCCAAAATAGCAAGTGATGAAAATGAGCTAGCCAAAGCACAGTATGAGGCCAATGGACTCCATGACAAGATGCTCAAATTAGAGACTGCCATTCATGTTGTTTTTTGGCATGACATTCTTGGCCGAGTTGATGCTACAAGTAACACACTGCAAGGCCTAAAACTTGATCTGAACACAGCAGTAGCAGCGTTGAAGTCCTTGGAATGTTTTGTATGTGAAAAGCGAGAGTGCTTTCATGTTTGAGAAGAAGGTACAGGACTTATCTGGAACCGATGAATATTCTCCACCACGCATTCGTCACCGCAATGTGCGCCTGAATCTGTTGGATTATGGACAATCTGAGGAAGTAACTCATTCTCTCTCTGAAAAGTTTCTTGTGGATAATTTTCTTCCAGTAATTGATCAGTTTTTGAGTTCCCTTAATCAACGTTTGAAGGCCTACGAGAACACCTGTTCCCTTTTCGGTTTCTTATCTGGACTGGAATCACTGAGCTCTACTGAAATAGAAGCAGCTGCAGTAAAATTAGTTTGTGAATATAAAGATCTTGATCAATCACTTGGTGTTGAACTTGTACAGTTTGCAGCTTTTTTCACACAGTTTCTGGATAATTATGTTATGACTGATAGCTTTGGGAAGGAACACTTCCTTTACAAATTGCTGCTAGACAAGAAAGTTGCAGATACTTTTCCTAATGTTGAGATAATGCTACGGATGTACTTGGTGCTTATGGTTACAAATTGCTCTGGAGAGCAATCATTCAGCAAAATGAAGTATATCAAAAAAAGACTTCGTACTACAATGCATCATGATCGACTCAGTCACCTGGCTTTGATGAGCATTGAGTATGACATCCTCAGAGACATTGACTTTGACATATTGATCACCAAATGTGCAAGGGCCAAGTCTCGTAAAGTGTCTGGTCTGTAAATACAGGCACCGCTATAGTTTTTCTATTCTACGAAGAAACTTTGGTTTTGATTTTAAGATTGGCGGCACTGAGTATGGGTCATGCTTCCTAATCACTTTCGAAAAATGGTCAGTTTGTACAGTCAGGTGTGAAGAGTCCTGATGAGTGAAAGCAAACTAACATATTTAGATTTATGGTAATAAAACATATGTTATTTATTTGAAATTGCTTTTCATAATCTTTTTATACTCGAGTGTACAGTCAGGAGAGGTCATTTTGCATACGTGATTAAGATGACCAAAATGCATTACTGGCAGGACCGGCAATGATGATTTCCCGGTAGAGCTTACAGCGCCCCCCGGTGAGGCTTGCTTCGCTCGCCACCCGCCTCAAGCAGGGTGGGCCTCCACACATAGATTGCCCAGGGGCCTCCACATGCCTAAATCCAGCCCTAACCTCAAGGATGCGTCCTTGGACCTTTGCTATTTCTGATCCACAATAACGACATTGATTTAGGATAAACTAGTAGAATATCCAAATTTGCCAACAATACTAAGTTGGGCATAAATGCTGGGAACTTAAAAGATATAGAAGCCTTAAAAGAGGATCTAATGAAGCTAGGAGAATGATCCAGAAAATGGCAAATACCTTTCAACTGTGGGAAATGTAGTCATGCACATATAGTAACCCACAATCAGATTGCTCACTGCTGGGTAATTAAATAGAAAGTGTAGACCAGGAGGGAGATCTCGGTATTATTATCATCAAGGATTTAAAGTTCAACAAACAGAGCATAAAAGCTGAAAAGAAAGCACAGAAACTAAGAGGCTACATAAAGAGACAATTCCAATACAGAAAACAAAGGCACTGTACTATAGTTGTACACATCACTAGTACCCCATCTAAAATACAGAGTCCAGTTCTGGGCTCCAAGTATTCAGAAGGATGTAAATAGACTGGAAGCAGTACAAGCGAGGGTCACCAATCTAGTTCCACATTAAGGCAATTTGGATATAGACTGCATATGGAATGTTTGAACTTATTTGATCTACAAACTCGATGACTAAGGGGACAGTTAATAGAGTCTTTCAAAATTCTTAAAGGAATAACAAATGTAGGTTACAATAATCTATTCACGCTTAGCACAAATCAATCCAGAGGTAACGGATACACACTGGAATTGAAAAGATACGACGCCACTCAATGTGGAAATTTCTTTACATACAAAATCGCAAAAGGTATACCTCAATTTACGTTGTTTCTAGTTAAGTCGGTTTCAAAATTGTTGATTGTCAAAAATAATACAGGGAAAAATGAAAATTCAGTTTTGAGTAATTTTGTTTGACTTTCCGTCTGTCCGCCACAAATATCGAAGTCATATTATTACTAGAATACCATTAAAAGAACACAAAATACATTTAGAATGGTCTTTGCTTCCTTTAGTGGCGAAGAGAATTTAGACTTTGAAGGGGTTCCCCATATCTAGACATGTTCGCCACTCACCTGAATAGCAAACTCCCAGTGTATTGCTCTCCAGTCTCAGACCAAGCTGCAGTAATGGAAGATGCATTTCAGCATGCTTGGGACGAACTAAACCTTTATTCCTTTCCACCGTTCTGTCTGATTCGTCATATTGAACAGTCCAAACATCCTAAGAAGTGAGTGTAAAGCTAGTGCAATAGCTCCAAAGTGACCAGCAGGAGAATGTAATTCAGACCTGATGGAACTTTTCACAGAAGTTCCAAGAGAACTTCCAGAATGGCCAAACCTGTTACGACAACCACACATAAGAAAGTTCCATGAAGCAGTGCATTACTGTACCTGTCTCTTCATGGTTAAAGACTATCCAGCATCTCCTCCGAAAAAAAAGGTGTGTGTTTGTGCATACGCACACGAGTGTGTTTGTATCAATATTTGTTTTAGTTAATAAAGGAATTTAGATTCGCTGTTATTACTTTCTTAGTTACATTTAATTGTCTTTCAACTCGTTGACGCTGTTAAAAATCATCTGTACTCTAAACACATTTTTGTTTAATCTCTCTCTCTCTCTCTCTCGGAAAAAAAATCATAGACGTCTCTAACACTATAACAGCGAAGAGAGAGAGAGAGAGAGAGAGAGAGAGAGAGAGAGAGAGAGAGGGGGGGGGAGGGGTGTATGTATGTGTTTGTGTGTGTGTGTCAGCGGTGCGCGCCACCGAACGAGTGGTAGTTAGCGTTTGTTTACATTTTGTAGCTAGGTTAGGGCGGTGATGAATGTCTTGGGTGAAAGCATTTTCTACTTGACTGTAGCAGGAGTTGGTTGTATGTTTTTTGTTCATAGACCAGCCAGCTTGGAAGTGATTTTTTTTTGTATTAGCGTAAGTACTGTTTTCATTTACATTTGTTAGGCACGATCATGAATGATAGAAAGTTTATTATTTATCTTTGATTATAGCGCGATAGTTTAGTTAGTTAGGAGTGTTCGTAAGCGTTTTTCTTTTTTATTGCAGGCCGTAATTCCTCCTTTGGAGAGTTATTCTTTGAATGCCGATCTATAGTTGCTGACCTGGCCTGGAATTGATTATATTTAGACTTCCCTTTTGGATTGCTAAACAGTTGATGACCAGGCTTGTGTATTACGATTACGCATGATGATGATGATGATGACGATGATAACGTTCACAACAAAAATCAATTAATACAATTGTGTATTGGAATTTGTCAGTGTTCCGGTGGCTACAGAGTTGTGGTTGGGCTATAAAAGGACTGTTGGCCCTTGTGTGGACAAAGAGGTCCACACATGAAACACATATACATATTTTGGTGTTGGTGTGCAGGTTAATTTTAAGTTTTGTTAGGGGTTTTGCTGGTTTATTTGAATGGTTGTATGGTTAATGTCTATAAAAAGAGAGAGAGAGAGAGAGAGAGAGAGAGAGAGAGAGAGAGAGAGAGAGAGAGAGAGAGAGAGAGAGAGAGAGAGAGAGAGAGAGAGAGAGAGATTGATTGATTGATTTTATTTAAAGAACATGTTAATGCTATGTTTCGATAGAAACAGAAATATACAGAGGAGTTTTTTAAAATAGCTTATTAATGCTATCTTGGTTTTCTTTGCTTCACTTTTTTCTTTCTTTCTGTTCATCACGCTGGCCCTTCTCACAAATGATCGTTACCAACAATCTCTTTTTCCTTTATCCCTATCAACAAAAGGCATTCTATCACTTCCAGGGTATTGCTACGATGTCTTGTAATAATGGTGATCCCCTTCGATGGTTTTTCTGCTTTAATGGCTGCCTTCTGCTTGATGATCGTCGAGATCATAGGCCTATTCCGGCCATATTGTTTAGCTATATCACTTACATGCACACTGCTCTTTTGTTTTACTATAATTTCTTGCTTCAATTCTAATGAAAGAATTGCCTTGTTCCTTTTCTCACCACTACCTGTACTGAAACTTATAGGTAAAATCAAAAAGGAATTGTGAGAAAAGGAAGAAAATAAGCACTGTTAATAACAGACCAAACAGAGGACAACCACACGATACACACAAGAACAGAGAACAGAGCACTCGACGCTCAATGGCGTCCCTCTTATGTGCTGCCATCTACTGGCGTAAACAAGATCTACATCGGATGTTGGAGCATTACTTCGGGTGACGAGACAAAAATTTGATGGAATTTTACTTCGAATGTTGGAACAGTCGTATGTAAAGACAATCATATGTAGAGGTTCCACTGTAACAGGTCAAGAGAATGGAGCTCTCGGGCACCACCTAGCTAGAATTTTGCTTTTTATCTTCCCTTTCTTAACGTGCTGAATTAACAGGTAGCTTGACCACTGATTCATTTCTGGGAAATCGGTAGAATTTATGTATATAGCTCTATATTCTATAGGTAAGATGGTTTTAAGCTCTAGAATAAAATGTTAGAACATTAGATGAAAGGAAATATTGTTTGTACTGATAACTGGACACAGTGTGGGGAAATTAATTATAAATAACTTGGAAAGTTTAAAAAAAACAGTGGCTGAGAACAGGATATCATGGTGAAAGGTTCTGAAATGAAATGCTGTATTCATAAAAAACAAGCAAAAAATATTTATTTGTGAAGGGAAAAATACTGTTAGGAATACATTAAAATTGTTTTGTCAATTAAAATAGTCAATTAAAGGCAATATTAGTATCCCTTTACACTCCAGCTCCACAAATAATAAAAACTATTCACATGTGGGACACAAGTTTCCTAAGCCATCTCAAACCAACCACCCATAAGAAAATATAAATCTGTGAAAATACTCTACTACAAAAATTTTCCCTGAATCAATACTGCTGTCCCTTCAATATCCAGTTCACCACTAAGCTGCAAAGTCACTTAAAATTATCAAATTCTGAACAGTACGGCCGCATACGATACCGTGCAGGTCTCTGCGGGCCCACAATAACAATGTCTCGGAAATTTTGTCATCAACAGTAGACCCTAAATCTCTCATTCTTGGAAGGGGTTTTGAATAAGTCTGAAACAATTCAGACTAAACTCGAACACAGTCACTCTCCTCCTAACATCTGAATTCACTTCTTGGGCCTCCGACCAGATATGACATTTCAATAGCTCCTGTGAACTATCAATGTTTATGACACCCGTCAAAATGTTTTTCTAAAACTCTAGGTAGGTCACTGGTCACTTTCAGAAAACACTAACATCAATTACAAGTTTGGGAAGTGACTCATGTAGCAGGACAGAAATATTTACAATACCAGTTTTTTTTGTTATCAAGCTGACTAGCCATATAAACAGTTGCAGGAATAATGCAGCACCCTTCCAGTCATTTTACTTGTGCACGTCTTGACTCAACTTCTAGTTGCCTCTCCAAACCCTACAGAGAGTAAGGCGTGCTGCAAAAAAAAATGTCGTTAGACAATGGGTAGTACCAAAAATATAACAGATAATACATTAGAAAAAATATGTAAACGAAAAATAAAAATAATTTTTATTTTTCTTAATGATATTGATTTTTTCACAACAAGCTAAGCTACAAAACAATAATTTGTATTTTTCTTAATGATATTGATTTTTTCACAACAAGCTAAGCTACAGCCTTAATTAGAAAAGCAGGATGCAAGGGCTCCAACAGGGAAAATAGCCCAGTGAGGAAAGGAATCAAAAATAAACAAACTGCAAGAGAAATAAGGAACAATTAAAATAAAATATCTTAAGAACTGCAACAACATTAAATTGGGTCTTTCATATATAAACTATAAAAACTTAGAAAAAATCAAGAGTAGAGAAACAAGATAGAATAGCATAATTGAGAGTTCTAATCTTGGTCTATTGGCCTTGGGAGCAACCAGGACCTTCATGAAGGTTGTATCTGGCTCACCTTCCTGCATGTATGGAGCTTTTGGTTTGGCCGGAGCTGGAACCTTACCTATGAAATTGTCTGATTTGCAGTTGTCATCCATCTTGAAACCCGAGCCCAATCCAGTCAGTGATGGGTCATTGTCTTGGGAGGGTCAACTCTTGCATCACGAGTTCCGAGGGAAGCTGCAGCTTGTTGAATTTGCTTCTGAAAGACTCTGATCCTCCAAAAGTTTGTAGGACCAGTTCTTGGGAAGAGTGTTCATGTCCTTACTCTACCAGGGATTATTTTTATTATTACTATCTAAGCTACAACCCTTATTGGAAACACAGGGCTCCAACTGGAAAAAGGCCAGTGAAGAAGGGAAATAAATTGACCAAGAGAAGTAATGAACAATTAATTTTTTTTTTAAGAACAGTAACAACATTAAAAGCCACTCTTTCATACGTAAATTAAAAAAAACAAAGAGAACTAAAACAGAATAGTGTGCCTGAGTGTACCCTCAAGCAAGAGAACTACCCAAAGACATTGGAAGACCATGGTACAAAGGCTATGGCACTACCCAATAATTGAGAACCATGGTTTAATTTTGGAGTGTCCTCCTTCTAGAAGAGCTGTTGACCATAGCTAAAGAGTCTCTTCTACCCTTACCAAGAGGAAAGTAGTCACTGAATAACTACAGTGCAGTAGTTAACCCCTTGAACGAAGAAGAATTATTTGGTAATCTCAGTGTTGTCAGGTGTATGAGGACGAGAGGAGAATGTGGAGTGGAAAGAACAGGCCAGACAACACGAAATTAATTGGCTATGTAGTGGCCTTCGTAATGGGATTTTTTTTGTATTGTGAGTCGCCTTTAACTTGTAAATAGCCTAATTTGTTCCAGGCTCTACCAAAACACCACATTGAATGTTTATGAAAAGGCTAAACTCCACTAAACCCAATGAAATACAACACTGTACAATCATTTACAGTGAACCCTCGTTTATCGCGGTAGATAGGTTCCAGACGCGGCCGCGATAGGTGAAAATCCGCGAAGTAGTGACACCATATTTACCTATTTATTCAACATGTATATTCAGACTTTTAAAACCTTCCCTTGTACGTAGTACTGTTAACAAACTACCCTTTAATGTACAGAACACTTAATGCATGTACTACAGTACCCTAAACTAAAACAGGCACAAATATTAAAGGCAATTTTATATCATGCGTTTCCTAAACACGCTAAAAAGCACGTTAATAAATGGCAACCAATATTTTGTTTACATTTATCTCTGATCATAATGAAGAAACAAACTGGAGGTAGAGCTTTGCTTATTACCCAGACATATTTCCCATACTATTCCCTTAGAACTACATCACATCTTCCTACTTTAGATATATGAATATATATATATATATATATGTATATATATATATATATATATATATATATATATATATATATATATATATTTGTGTGTGTGTGTGTGTATATATATATATATATATATATATATATATATATATATATATATATATATATATATATATATATATATATATATATATATTCATATGTATACACATATACATACAGTGAACCCTCGCTACTTCGCGGTTCGACCATCGCGGATTCACCACTTCGCGGATTTTTTCCATAACCCATATATATATACAGTAATATATATATATATATATGTATGCATGTATTTATGTATATATGTGGGTATGTATATGTGTATACATATAAATATATATATATATATACACACACACACACACACACACATATATATATATATATATATATATATATATATATATACTCAAACACACACACATATATATATATATATATATATATATATATATATATATATATATATATATATATATATCTAAAGTAGGAAGATGTGATGTAGTTCTAAGGGAAAAGTATGGGAAATATGTCTGGGTAATAAGCAAAGCTCTACCTCCAGTTTGTTTCTACATTATGATCAGAGATAAATGTAAACAAAACATTGTTTGCCATTTTTTATCGTGCTTTTTAGCATGTTTAGGAAATGCATGATTTAAAATCACCTTTAATATTTGTGCCTGTTTTAGTTTAGGGTACTGTAGTACATGCATTAAGTGTTCTGTACATTAAAGGGTAGTTTGTTAACAGTACTACGTACAAGGGAAGGTTTTAAAAGTCTGAATATACATGTTGAATAAATAGGTAAATATGGTGTCACTACTTCGCGGATTTTCACCTATCGCGGCCGCGACTGGAACCTATCTACCGCGATAAACGAGGGTTCACTGTACCTACATATATACATACATACATATATACATAAATACATGCATACATATATATGTATATATGTTACTGTATATATATATGGGTTATGGAAAAAATCTGCGAAGTGGTGAATCCGCGATGGTCGAACCGCGAAGTAGCGAGGGTTCACTGTAGATCATTCAACAATAACCTAACTGTTAGTAACCTGTGAAAACAATATATAATTAGAGCAAACAGTAAAAATACAATAATAAAAATGGAACCTTACCTTCGGAGTGAGGTGATGTCTGAGAACGAAGTGGCGGGGCGGTAGAGGAGGATGACAAACGGCAGAAAATGTTAACAAGTGGCAGAAAACATTAACACAACTTTATGATAAACTTAAAATTAAATATACTTTTTTTTTGCCTTTTTCTTATTTTTTACTTTACGTTTTATATTCTCTAAATTTAATTATTTTCTTCATCACTGCCACTTTTCTTTCTTTTTGGATCACTTTGAGCTTCCTCTTGACCTACTAGTATTGAAGGCCTCTTTTTAAAAAAAAATATTCAAGGAAGCTTGTTTCTGCCTGCTTCCTGAAATTCTTCCTGAAATGTCTCAGGATTGTTCCTATCATAGACGGATTTCGGCCATATTCCTTTGCGATAAAATTTAACCACATGCCAGCCTCGTATTTCTTGATTATTTCCATCTTTGTCTCCATAGAAAGCATCATCCTCTTCTGTCCCTGCTCATCAGCAACTTTCTTGGGACCCATGGCTAATTTAGAAGAGTAATGTAATAACGCAACACGATACAGTTTAATAATCACAAAAGTGAAATAACAAACACAAAGTCAATGCGTACGATAGCGCTGCCGAAACAAAATGGCTGAGGAACACCAATGGGTAGATGCATGATGGGATACAATACAGTAGTTGCTGACCAATAGGAGAGCAGGATCTTATGGCAGTAACTAGCATCTGAGTAGGGGGATAACCAATGAGAGCGTGGGAGGTTTACGACGAGTTTAGGGGCTGGCAGGGCGCGAATTTTAAAATCAGTCTCGGAGACAGTCGGGCTCTCTTACTGTACCTCGTTTTGTTGCATGAAACATTTTTCGCGGTGTCGTAAAATTCTTCGTATTTCGTTTCGCAGCGTGAAAATTTTGTTGAGAGGTATGACTTTGTATGTGTAAGCATACAGTATACAGTGGTTGTGGTGGCAGATGTGGTAACGTCCCTGACTGGTGAACGCCAGACTGGGGTTCTAGTCCCGCTCAAACTCGATAGTTTCTTTGGTCGCTGCAACATCACCATCCTTGTGAGCTAAGGATGAGGGGTTTTTGGGGAGCCTATAGGTCTATCTGCTGAGTCATCAGTAGCCATTGCCTGGCTCTCCTTGGCCCTAGCTTGGATGGAGAGGGGGCTTGGGCACTGATCATAGGTATTGTTCCTGCTTGATAGGGCAATGTCACTGTCCCTTGCCTCTGCCATTCATGAGTGACCTTTAAACATTTTAAAGATATATGAGCCATAACCAGAGAGAGGAATCCAATGTAGTACTGTTTGGCCATTCAAATACCTCCCTAGCAGTAGTAGCTCAACGGGTGGCTGGTGCCCTTGCCAACCTACTACCTACTAAATATAGCGCACCATTGTCCAAGCAGTAATTAGGTAAGAAAACAGAATTCTCTAAATATTTTATTACTATTATTATTATTGTTACTTGCTAAGCTACAACCCTAGTTAGAAAAGCGGAATGCTATAAGCCCAGGGGCTCCAACAGGGTAAATACCCAAGTGATGAAAGAAAAAAAAGGAAAAATAAAATATTTTAAGGACAGTAATAACATTTGAATAAATATTTCCCATATAAACTATAAAAAACTTTAACAAAACAAGCAGAAGAGAAATAAGAGAGAATAGTGTGCCCAAGTGTACCCTCAAGCAGGAGAACTCTAACCCAAGGCTGTGGAAGACCATGGTACAGAGGCTATGGCACTAGGCAAGACTAGAGAACAATGCTTTGATTTTGGAGTGTCCTTCTCCTAGAAGAGCTCCCACTGAATAATTACAGTGCAGTAGTTAACCTCTTGAGAGAAGAAAAATTGTTTGATAATGTCATCATTGTTAGGTGTATGAGGACAGAGGAAAATATGTAAAGAATAGGTCAGACTATTTGGCGTATGTGTAGGTAACGGGGAAATGAACCGTAACCAGAGAGAAGGATCCAATGTAGCACTGTTTGGCCAGTCAAAGCATCCTAAAACTCTCTAGTGGTAGTATCTCACTGTATCAGAACCCCATAACTCAGTAAAGAGTACAGATTTATATATATCTATATATATAAAAGCTGATTTAATACAATAAACAATATAATGGAACTTGCAAGTCACTCAGAAGAGGGCTGCTTCGGTAGTTGTCTGTTAGGTTTTTATAACTTCACTCTGTACCTCTGATGCTATAAAAAATGAACTATTCAAGGATACAAAACTGTAAGTTAAATTTACACTTCACGACAACTCCAGATTGACAAGTTTGTTCAAGACAATGAAATTGGAAAATACTTTGACAATTGAAAATGTGCACTTCCCTTGATGACTATGTTTTCAATTCAGAATTGTACAGAATTTTAGCTGATAACTAAATAAGACATGTTTTACAGAATCTGGAAGTCTTTAACTCCACTAAATCTTTGGTTTTACTAATTTTAGATAATTATCAAGAATGGAAACATGTTTATCATGGAAAGCTCAGTGTTTGTATGAAACCAAGGTTTTCCATGGCCTACTTGTGATTGGGAACAAGGCCATCACCTGATAGAGTAATCAGCAGTATGCTTTGTTTGTTTTGAAGGTCATGAGTATCAGACAAGTTTTGTCTTTGATCTGGCTGCGGCCCACTATAAGGTACATCCTCAATTTCATTCTCTGTTCAGGGAATTGTATTCTAAAAGGAAGGACATTCCTTCACCAAGCACCAGGCTGGTGTCTGTGCTTTTGAGCACCGCCTTGAGCTGTCCCTTCCTTGGTCTCTCGATGGTGTTATAGATAGCTCCAGACCTTTCTTCTGTTTTAATTCCTGACTCTTTCCTTTAATTTGTGGCTATATAATATTAGTAGAAAGAGTTTTAGTGACTAAAGCAACCTAGGTGCCTACAGTTCCTATAGGTTTTAACCATTGATGAGGCTTTTAGACTAGCCACACAGTTTTGAACTAGACTATAGGGCTCACGGTCTACTACCACTGTGAGTGTATTCTGATCTGAAATGATGGACTTTATTCTCTCCAGTCTAAGTAATCTAGGAGTTTATGCCTTTATTATTATTACCGTATTTGCCATGTCATAAGACGGATCAAGTGGTAAGACGCACCCTTAAATTAGCAAAGCAGTTTATGGGAAAAAAATTGAGGATTTTACAAACTATCCTAGCAGCAATTCCTAGTCTGTGATTTTTGTTAGGCACAGAAATTTTTCATATTTTGGTTGTATTATGAAATGTTTAAGTTAATATTAATTAGTTGCATGCTGGTTATACCAATTTTATTACATTTTCATGTAAGAAACCTTTAAACCAGTCTTAGTTGCCACCACAACTACATTTAGTTTCGTCAGGATGTTTCAAGTGTTGTTTACATGAACGCAGCGTTGCCAAATGTTTTTAATCAACTTTTAGTAAGGAGGTAAAATTCCAGCAATATTTCCCAAATTCCTCTTATAACCTACTCATTTCCACACAAAATAGTTATTGATCAAAGAACTCTCTAAAAATTCCTCTAGTTGTGGAATACTTTTGCTTATGTATGGAACTCGAGGTCTAGAAATTTTTCTTCTAACTTGGTAACTCTGCAGTTAACTAAGGGTGAGATTTTTTTTACCAAGGCCGTATTCAACAACTGTCTGTTTGTACCATTTTGGAACTCAAGCAAAAAATTTGTTATCAAATTATTGCTTTATCACAAAATATTAACAAAATAGGAGAAAATAGATAAGTATTGCATAAACAACTAATATGGCACAGAATCGTCTGCTAGTAGACCACTAGTTAGAATGTTTTTTAGTAAAAAGGGGTTGGCGAGTCATTAGCTGAACACCAAAATAAACAAATAACTTGCTGTAGTACTTCATTAAACGAAGTGAAATTTAAAAATAAATTTAGATATTACATATGAATAATTGTAGGTCTATATTTTATGTCTGGTGAGTGTGAGTGCTTGTATGTCATAAGTTGGGTGTTCGAGAGTTGTCAAACTCCCTTATACAACTTTTTCATAGTGTTAAAATGCAGGGTGATTTTGGGGGTCATTTTTCTGGGAAAAAGGTGCGTCTTATGACACGGGAAATACGGTACTTCCTAAGCTACAACCCTAGTTGGAAAAGCAGGATGCTATAAGCTCAGGGGCTCTAACAGGGAAAATAGCCCAATGAGGACAGGAAACAAGGAAAAATAAAATATTTTAAGAACATTAACAACATTAAAATAAATATTTCCTGTATAAGCACTAATAAAACAAGAAGAGAAATAGATTAGAAAAGTGTGTCCGAGTGTACTCTAAACCAAGAAAACTCTAACCAAAGACAGTGGAAGACCATGGTACAATGGCTATGGCACTATCTAAGAATAAATAACAATGGTTTGATTTTGGAGTGGCCTTCTCCTAGAAGAGCTGCTTACCATAGCTAAAGAGTCTCTTCTCCCCTTACCAAGAGGAAAGTGGCCACTGAACAATTACAGTGCAGTAGTTAACCCCTTGGGTGAAGAATTACTTGGTAATCTCACGTCAGGTGTATGAGGACAGAGGAGAATATGTAAAGAATAGTATAGACTTTTTAGTGGATGAATAGGCAAATGGAAAATGAACCGTAACAAGAGAGAAGAACCCAATGTAGTACTCTCTGGCCAGTCAAAGGACCCCATAACTCTTTAGCAGTAGTACCTTTGATACTGGCTCAGATTCTGTTGACTGTGGCTGCCATCTGAATGGAAAATCATCCTGATTGGCTGGCTCAAAGATCTCGGCTGTTCAACTAGTTTGGTGCCCGATTACGACTCCTGTTTGGTTTGGAGAAGGTCTTGGCATTCTCCAATTCCAAACCAGGGTCTCTAGCAGCTTCTTCCTCTGAAAGGGGTTGATCTTGGCTCAGTCCAGAAAGGGGAATAGGAGAAAGAAGAGGAGCGTAGAGTGATACAGAAGGCGTTTCTTATAGTTAGTAGTAATTTTTTGCTAATTTCTCTGTACATACCCTATCATACAGTTGAACCTCGCAGTAACATACTGATAGGGGGAAGGGGTGTCTGGTACCACCAATAGTCCTGTGCATGTGCATAAAGTTTCCCAAAGCATAAAATCAAGCAAAACTATACCAAATTCTATAGGCTGTAGGCCAACCATATACACTAATTGTGGGTAACACCAAAACGTTGATATTAATCTTTGGCACTGTCATTTAGTTAGTTCTTTATGCATTCTGATCTTTCAAGATTGTACCATCCTGTATGTAGTACTAGGTATGCAGTTGATTTTAAAGGTTGTACATTCACCATCACAATACACAATACTACACGGTATTCTAGGTTGTGGACAGATTTTCCTAATCTGTCAAATGAACCAGTGGTACTTCAGAAGTTCAAACTTGTTGCAAATGTATTTATTTTTAACAGGACATAAGTCTTGTTTTATAGTTTATATTTGTCTGATCTACATTTTCAATCTTTAAGTATTTTATATTCTTATTCATCACACACACATATGTATATATATATATATATATATATATATATACATATATATATATATATATATATATATATATATATATATATATATATATATATATATATATATATACACACACACAGGTATATACAGTATATATGTGACTGTACTTGAATGGTTGGTGAGATTGTTTAATATGTGTTTTGTGTTGTCAATGGTACCAGTAGATTGGGTTTGTGTGTGTATTGTACCACTATATAAGGGTAAGAGAGATGTGCATGAGTGTTGTAATTCAAGGGGTATTAGTTTGTTGCGTGTGGTGGGAAAGTGTATGGTAGAGTACTGATTAATAGGATTAAGGATAAAACAGAGAATGCAATCTTAGAAGTACAGGGTGGTTTTAGAAGAGATAGGGGTTGTATGAATCAGATTTTTACAGTTAGGCAGATATGCGAGAAATATTTAGCAAAAGGTAAGGAGGTGTACGTTGCGTTTATGGATCTGGAGAAAGCGTATGATAGAGTTGATAGGGAAGCAATGTGGAATGTGATGAGGTTATATGAGTTGGTGGAAGGTTGTTGCAAGCAGTGAAAAGTTTCTACAAAGGTAGTAAAGCATGTGCTAGGATAGGAAATGAAGTGAGCGATTGGTTTCCGGTGAGAGTGGGGCTGAGACAGGGATGTGTGATGTTACCTTGGTTGTTCAACTTGTATGTTGATGGAGGGGTGAGAGAGGTGAATGCTCGAGTGCTTGGACGAGGATTGAAACTGGTAGACGAGAATGACCATGAATGGGAGGTAAATCAGTTGTTGTTTGCGGATGATACTGTACTGGTTGCAGACGTGTAAGAGAAGCTTGGCCGATTAGTGACAGAATTTGGAAGGGTGCGTGAGAGAAAGAAGTTGAGAGTTAATGTGGGTAAGAGTAAGGTTATGAGATGTATGAGAAGGGATGGTGGTGCGAGGTTGAATGTCATGTTGAATGGAGAGTTACTTGAGGAGATGGATCAGTTCAAGTACTTGGGGTCTGTTGTTGCAGCAAATGGTGGAGTGGAAGCAGATGTACGTCAGAGAGTGAATGAAGGATGCAAAGTGTTGGGGGCAGTTAAGGGAGTAGTAAAAAATAGAGGGTTGGGCATGAATGTAAAGAGAGTTCTGTATAAGAGAGTGATTGTACCAACTGTGATGTATGGATCGGAGTTGTGGGGAATGAAAGTGACGGAGAGACAGAAATTGAATGTGTTTGAGATGAAATGTCTAAGGAGTATGGCTGGTGTATCTCGAGTAGATAGGGTTAGGAACAAAGTAGTGAGGGTGAGAACGGGTGTAAGAAATGAGTTAGCAGCTAGTGTGGATATGAATGTGTTGAGGTGGTTTGGCCATGTTGAGAGAATGGAAAATGTCTGTCTGCTAAAGAAGGTGATGAATGCAAGAGTTGATGGGAGAAGTACAAGAGGAAGGCCAAGGTTTGGGTGGATGGATGGAGTGAAGGAAGCTCTGGGTGATAGGAGGATAGATGTGAGAGAGGCAAGAGAGCGTGCTAGAAATAGAAATGAATGGCGAGCGATTGTGATGCAGTTCCGTTAGGCTCTGCTGCTTCCTCCGGCGCCATGGAAGACCGTGGAGGTAGGAGCAGTAGGGGATTCAGCGTTATGAAGCTTCATCTGTGGTGGGTAACGGGGGAGGCTGGGCTGTGGCACCCCTAGCAGTCCCAGCCGAACTTGGTTGAGTCCCTTGTCAGGCTGGGAGGAATGTAGAGAGGAGAGGTCCCCTTTTCTCCTTTATTTAAGATAGGCAAAGGCTAGGAGAAGGAAAACTCCAAAATCAAACCAAACAAGACCCCAACGGCGGAGCTTCCCAGCGCCGGCGGAAGAGGGCAATGCCTGTCGGGCAGGCAACAAGGCGGGCCTTGACATAACAAGAACCCGGCAGCCCGATGCAACCAACATCGGAGAAGCCGCCTGTCTCATATGTCTTGAGCCGCGGTGAAAACGGTGTGGGCCAAGTGTGTGTGCGTGGCCGTTGCAAAGCCACGACCACCCAAAACAATATACCAAGCTACTGGCATTCTGTCGTTTCCTCCACCCTTCTTCATCTCTTTCTCAGGAGGCTGATGGCTAACGACAGAACCCAATACTCGGACACGAGTGGGCGCCGACGACGACGATATATATATATATATATATATATAATATATATATATATATATATATATATATATATATATATATATATATATATATATATATTGTGTGTGTGCATTCCTTATTTCCTTTCCTCACTAGGATGCTTTTGCTGTTGGAGCGCTTGGGCTTTTAGCATTCAGCTTTTCCAACAAGTGTTGTTGCTTGGCTAGTAATAATAATACCTGCAATACTTTTTGTACTGCTGGTAAGTAGAATTAGCTAATGGTTTCACACTTATGAGCTGTTCATTTCAGCTAATCCCCCACCATACAACAGAATTAGTACACAAATGCTGCTGTTACACTTATTTTATTTGTACAGTATTAAATTGTCTATCTCTATCATGCTCATAAATTTCATGAGATTCACATTCACATTTCCAAACCATGTCATTGTCAAGGTTATGTTTCACAAACTCCAATTCAGCATATTGGTCACAATCAGTACATGTATGTTTGCTCACAATCTTTTTTTACTTTTTTGTGTATGAAAATGAATTCGTCTTCATTACTCTCACCTTGTAAACACTGCTCCCGCTTATATGATTTTATACGGGCTTATTTCTGCACTCGGCACATATTAGAGGAATTTTTTCATGTTTAACTTCATCTAATTTAACACTACCTTCATCGATATCAGCTATCATCGAAGAGAAATCATCACTTTTAATCTCAGCTAGAAAACCATGTTTGCCCAAATTGTTTTACAAGAGAAGTTTCATGTACGCTCGGTCCTGGTAGCATTTTGACTGGCTCATGATCAGCAGACTTTGATACAAGCATTTCTGCAGAATTTCCTCTTGTTTTGCTCAAAGGGCTTCCATTGACCTGGAAATAAGTTAAATGTTTATTAGAGCTTTTCTTCAGCATTGTGATGTAATAGAACAGTACAAAAATTATGTAAATAAGGTGGGCGCCTGGATAACAAATCAAAGCAATAATCTTACACGCACTAATAGGAAAGGTTGCTGATCCTCTCTTCTACCTTCTACATTCTGGTTTGGCAATACCCAATGTGTTGTAATGAAGATTATAGAATATGAATACTGTAATAAAGAATTTTCTCAAAGTAACAAAGTCAGTGGTTACTATGGCTGTTATCTAGAAATTTAGGTGTATGTGTGTGAACTGAATATCCTTTTTACTCTCAAAAGATGCTTCTGAATAGTATAATTTTACATTTAACAAAGGAACAGACTGTTTACAAGAAAGATGACAAAATCTGAAAATGTGTGGGTGACCCAAAAAGGCTATTTTATAGATGCTGCTCCTTCAAATTTACCCAACATCTTGCTTCATAAAGGATATCACTCTTGATTTCCAAACTGCAGTAGCAATTGAGGCAGTTTCTTTTTAAGGTTTTTATTATGATAAAACACTTTTTCAATATACGAATCTATTGATTGTAAGTGGATATTCCCCCTTCCATTTCAGCATTATTTAATCCTGGGACAGTGCACAGTGGAATGAAGGGATGAGGTTAGCTCACTCATATAGTACCAGATGGAATGGTATATTTTATTGTAGAACTTTATTGTTGAGACAAGGTCATCTTAATTAGATAAAGGAATTTAAGCATATAATTAATGAGTTTTTAAGTAAAAGTTTTTTATAATTATTTTTCTCATGAAACACTCAAATCTCTTGAATGTATTTACTTTTCTATGCAAATTTTTGTACTATTGAAACCTCAGTGAAATATTCAGGCATTGTCCTTAAGTATTTAAAAAAACAACAGAGACTTCTTTTTATCTTGCAGTCGTCGTAATCGGCATGTACTCGTATCCGAATATCATAGTTTTCAGTCCCAACAGAACTACCTTGCAGTAATACAGAGAGAATTAATTAATGTAAACAACATTTCCTTTTCTTCCATATCTCTTGAAGGAGTCTGGCTGGTTTTATCTATGAATTTCATTAATCTGTGGACATTTTCATTTCACTGGAAATTTTTGTTACTACTAGAACAAAAAATAATCTACCTTCTCCATTTCCTTACAGCTCAGATGAAGAAGGTGAGGTCAAGGAAGATGAAGAAATACCAAATGGAGTTGCCACAAATATCTTACGCCCTCACCCATTTGCAACAGTTTCAGTGATCAATCCAGATGAAATTCCAGATGTACCGAAAAACAGGTTTTTATACCGTGGTGGGCCAGAAAAGGATGGAGAGCAAACGCGTATTGACAGAGGTAGAGAACGTGTTAGAGCTTATACCAAAAGTGGCCGCAAAGTCAAAGGAAGAGGGTCTTTGGTAAGAATTTTTTTTTACCAATTTTGTTTTAAAGACTTTACAGTGCATTATTATCCTATCAATAAAGCTTCTTTTTAGAGAAGATATTTGTAAGGAAGAAGGCCTTCCATTGTTTGAATAGTTCCCTAACATTGGGTTGATATCTAGTTATTGTGTTCTGGTAAAGTCACGAATTTCTTGGATAAAAAAAATCTTTTGGTTTTATAATATTCTTTGTATTAGTAATGTTGTAGATATGGGGCTGTTAAGGGTACAGGGTTTCTCTTGATATGAGGATGAAGGAAGTGTTTACAAGTGCACAGAAAACCTTTATGATATTTAATTAGTATTCATTCATTATTTATTCATCACAAACTCACTATATTATGATAGCCTTTTTAATTTAATGTGGTCTCTAGGGATTTCCCTGTTAAAGCTGGAACAGGGAATCCAGCATAACATGAATTAGCAAAGTACGTACTCAGTTTGTACAAGAGACACGAACGAGTTCAGGCTCTATTGAACTCTTTATGGCACCTGTAATGGTGAAATAATCATGCAATCAATGACACATATCACCGAGTACCAACAATGCTACTTGCTCCAAGCTGTCATCTTCATTACAGTCGCCAAGGTGTAAACAAGTTTGTTCCGTCACTCTATACAACCCCTCGCTATTTATAGGGATATTATTTTCGGCGTAGCTGAAAGACAAGCCATAAGAGTTTTAGTGAGGGATAACTGCCCTAACCGCTAGTTAGTCGGAGGGCTAGGGGTTAGCCAGCTACTCTGCTCACTCATACACTTAGGCTGAGCACCCACTTTGCCTTTGGCTCAGGTAGAGTGTGAACTTTGCCGCTCTCTCCCTCCTTAACTGACTGCCATTTGACCTATTGAAATATTGAAATATTACAGTTTCTTTTCTAATTCCTTTTTCTTTTGCAGTGTGTTTGTATTGCTCTTCTTGTCGGCCTCATATGCACGTGTGCCTTGGACCTGAGGGCCGCTCCTGCTGTACCTTTATGTCCGCCCTTGAGACAGCCCCCACTAACTGTGTCCGTCTTGCCGAGGTCAGCGGTGTGACTGGGACAACAGTTGTTCCGAATGTCCAGAGTGGTCTGCCTCCCAGTGGGAGAAGTTTGGGCATAGGCGAAAGAAGTCCAAACCAGATTCGTCTCCTTCGGAGTGTTCTTCGAAGTCGAACATGTCTCAGACTTCTTCTCTGACCTCCAGATCTCTTCCCGAAGCAGCTCCTCGAATCGTCTCCTTTGGGGAACGGCTGAGTAACAGCACAGATCGTTTAACCCCAGGTCTACCTTGAGGATCGAGGGACAGTATTGTTTTCCCTGGCGAAACGGTTCCGCCCCTTCCCCTGGGAAGTGGCTGCTCCTTTTTTTGTCCTTTCCAGATGTTGTCGTCACTGGGTTTGACTGGTCTCCTGTCAAAGGAAGTTCTTTATGAGCTCCTTCAGTTTTGTGCTGAGAGGAAGCGGGCTCTGACTTCATCAGAGGTGGATCCTTCCCCGTTGGGAGTAGCTCCAGATGACCTTGGTGCCACTACCCCCATTCATAGTTTCTGTTGCTTGCTGATGTTACTGATGTTGAAGACGCGCTTCCCCCCTTCAAGCTGACTCTTCTGTCAGGGGGGAGCAAAGTCCGAGGCAGGTGTCTCCTTCGGGTGACTATCTCTTACCTGCAAGTGAGATCCCCCAGAGGTACCCTCTTCCCGACAGACCAATGTGTGACTTTGCTGACTTTTTCAGAGCAGGCTCCCTCTTCGGAGGAACCTGCTATGCGTTTCCCTCAGTCCTTGCTCAGTCCTGTAAAGGAACGACACCCCGAGCCTTCGGGCTCTCGTCAAGCTGAGGCTCCGGGTTTCATACGAGACGAACATCGTTCTCCCCGTACGTGAGAGTGTCACTCGCCTGAATGAGCCCCTATGTATTGTGGGACTCCACCTCCCAGGTGCTTTTCTGTTAGCACCACCAGCGACTCTCTCCGAGAGCTCGCAAGTTTCTCTCTCGGCATTCGCCTATCAGGCGTTCACGAAGGCGGCACTGGCAACCTTACCGCTCTTAGCTCCCTCGCTGTTTACCCTCGCATCGGTCCTTGAGACCGACTGCTCCAATTCCCTCGCAGGCTCACAAGTGCCTGTCTCCAAGGGATTGTCATCCATCGGGAGACCATCTCGCCCTGCGTGATCACCGGAGTGACGAATCCCATCACAAGGTACGTTGGGCCCAGAGTGGACAACCAAATGAGGCCCCGAAGCAGAGCACTATCGATTGATTGATTTATTTAAAGTTTTCTGGTATAAATAAAGAATAAAAGAATATTCAATTAAAACAATAAAACCAAATATGTCATTATAAAAGTTAAATGGCTTTCAGAAGATCTGCTCATGAAATAATTCTAGAATTACTGCAAGCAAAATACGACACATCATGTTCAAGAATCTTGGCAACAATGAACCTGCCATCCTCACCTCGACCCTCAAACAGATTCTATTTGTAACGATACTATAAGAGCTTCCATGCTTCAGCAAGAGAGGTCGAGGGAAGTCTCACTTCAGGACCTCAGCAAGAGACTCCCTGCCTCCTTTGACGACTTTGACCCTCCCCTGGCTCCTATGGGTGAGATCTCGGAGGTGAATGAGCAATTAGATTATGAGGACGATCTATTACCTAGAGCAGTTAGCCCTAAGTTCACGGAAGCATAGCAGAGATAGTCCGAGCATGCCTTCTGAGAGGCCTTGGCCTGCATTAGAACCATGAATGAGCTGTCAAATCTATCGACAGCCTTGCTAGGTGGTAAAGATACGGTCCTTGACCATGTCTATGGCACTCAAAGATCCCTGAGGGCCAGTGCAGCTTTGCCCTGGTCAAAGGGGTTGAAGAGTGCCAGAAGGGAGGCAGTGTTACAAGCTATAAGCTCCGCTAGCTCCCTCTGAGCAAGCTCCTCTTCTAAGCTCCTCTTGCTTCCGTTTATGCAGTAGAGGAGATATTATGATGTGATCAGTGAGCCTCTTCCTGCGTTACCTCTGGGCCACTCTACTGTATAGAGGCTGGGCCACTCTACTGTATAGAGGCTTGTACGAGAGGGGTTCCCTTCGAGAGATTGTCAGGGCCTTCAGCCTCTTTCTCGGCTTTGCAGATTATCAACCAGGAGAAAATTGCAAAGAATTCCATATAGGCTACTTTGTGGCTGTATCTCTGGTTGGGATCGGTGGGACAACTGATCAGGTCTGAGGACTGGTCACGTGAATCCACCAAGAGGTTGATGGAGACCTTCCTTTTGTCTGGTACCAGGATGATTGAGTTCCTTTTCCACTAGGTTGCTATTCTGTCGGCAAACACCATCTTAAAGAGACGGGACTCAATCATTGAAAGGCTCCATTGACAGCTCATGCAAGCTGAGGTATCCAGGCTGAGAAACTCCTCTTTCGAGGTGAGTTCCCTGTTTGATCTGGAAGACGTCGAGCGAGTGGCGGAGAGGTGGAGGAAGTCCAACCAGGACTCCCTCCTCTAGAATCTCAAAACAACAGAAGGTGTCCAAGAAGCCCTTTAAGGACAACTAGAAAGAGTCAGAGTTCTTCCAGTGAGGGAAGGGAAATATGGGAGCTGGCTGATGCCGCTCTTGCTAGGATGGGCAAGCCTCCCACCTGTCCACCCGTGGGGGGGATGCTTGCAAAGCCGCTGGCAAAGGTGACTGCAGCTCGGGGCCGAACCCTGGAGGGTTGAGGTGATTTGTTTAGGGTATCGCATCCCGTTCATTTTATCTCAATCCATTGACTTGGGATCCTGTCCCAACAAGCTTCGCTCCTACGTGAAGGGATCCGCGAAGGAGCTGGTCCATCGGGCCGAAGTCCAGACCATGTTGGAGAAGGGTGCTCTCCAAGAGGTCCTCGATGCGTCCCCAGTTGTCTCCAGCCAACTGTTGTGAAAAAAGACATCTGGAGGTTGGAGACCAGTCATCGATCTCTCCGCCTTGAACAAGTTTGTCAAACAAACTTTGTTCAAGATAGAGACAGCGAACATGGTCAGACAAGCAATAAGACCACAGGACTTCATGTGTACACTTGATCTCAAGGACGCATACTTCTAGATCCCAGTTCATCCATCTTCAAGGAAGTATCTAAGGATCATGGTTGATCAAAAACAATACCAGTTCAAGATTCTGTGTTTTGGTCTTTCCACGGCACCCCAGGTCTATACGAAAGTGTTCTCCCTAGTTTCCTCTTGGGCTCACAGAATCAGCATCTGTCTCCTAAGATATCTGGACGACTGGCTGATTCTAGCAGACTCGGTGTCTACCCTTCTTTAACACCAAGACAAGCTTTGGAGGCTTTACCAAGATCTGGGGATCAGGGATCATGGTAAACCTTGAGAATTCACATCTGCTCCCCTCTCAAAGACTGGTATATCTAGGCATGATCACAGACACCGAACAGCACAAAGCATTTTCATCAGACAAAAGAATTTGGTGGCTGAGGAAGGCAGCAGGGCCCTTCCTCAGGCAAGAAGGGCTTCCAGCCCAGAGCTGATTGCATCTCATAGGCCACCTATCATCCTTGGCCCGTCTAGTTCCATATGGTTGCCTCAGGATAAGATCCTGTCAGTGGCACCTTAAGTCCTTGTGGAATCAAGCAAGCAATTCCCCAGACACCCTGGTTTAACTAGGGTCAGAGGTACTGACGGACCTCAAATGGTGGGTGGCAGATGAAAACCTCCAGAAAGGGGTCAATCTTCTCGTCCCTCCCCTGGAACTGATGCATTTTTTGGATGCATCAAAAGAAGGGTGGCGGACCCATATACTGCACCACACCATCTCCGGCCCTTGCTCTGAATCAGAGGGGTACCAGCATATAAATCTCTTGGAGATGAGGGCAGTGTTTCTTGCCCTCCAACAGTTCCACCAGTTCCTGGCAGTGCAGTCCATGGTCTTGATGAGCAACAACTCCACAGTTAGTAGCCTACATTAACAAGCAAGGCAGTACCTTTTCGCAGCCCCTGTGCCATCTAGCAGTAGAGATACTTAGATGGGTGGAAGAAGACTCCGGGTCCCTTTCTGCTCTCTTCATTCCAGGCAAGAGGAATGTGTTTACAGACTTCCTGAGTAGAGCAACTCAGATAGTGGACTCCGAGTGGTTTTTGAATCGTCTAGTAGCCGACAAAGTCCTGACTTTGTGGGGTTCCTCGACTGTAGACAACCCTGAATAATAGGCTCCCGCTCTACTGCTCCCCAATCCCGGATCCCTAAGTACAACATCGATGTACTGTATATGCATTTCTCCCATTCTGTCTGATGAGAAAAGAACTCAACAAATTCTGAACAAGCAAGAACTTATGACATTGATAGCTCCACTATGGCATCACGCACAGTGGTTCCTGGACCTTCTGCAGCTCTTGACAGAGCTTCCGAGGTAACTTCTATGACACAAGCTACTCAAACAACCACACACGTACATCTTTCACAAAGCCGTAGTTTCGCTTCAAATTCACGCCTGGAGACTACTGTCCTGCATCTCCTTACTCAGAGGATTTGGCAACAAGTTGTGGAAAGGATGTCTTGACTCCTCAGATGCTCTTCTGCATCAGTTTATCTGGCTAAGTGGTCTGTTTTGTGTGGTTGGTGTTATGGAAGGGGTATCACTCCCCTCAGAGAGAGAGAGAGAGAGAGAGTTTTTATAATTACACAGTGTACTATACAAAAGAAATCTTTGTAAAGCAAATCTATACTGTTTAAAATATGACAAAATATTGCTGACTCGTTACCGAAGTTTAGTCTATTCACTGCCGATAAATGAACCCAGTTTACGTGTGAAAACCTTGAACACCCGAAGGGAAAAATAAAGCTTGTATATATACTCTACTAAACAAAAATTATGTTTTAATATACCATCATTAACTTGCCATTAAAATTATCGAAAGGTTAGAGAAAGATAAAGATTGCCGCGAACGTAACCACGATTCTGTTTACTGTACATTTTGTCAGCTGGACCCACATAGTTAAAGTTGATTTCATTGTTGATGTGGAATTTTATCCTTAAATAAGCTATTTATTGTGAACTTATGTTAATAAGATGTAAGGTTAATATCGTTTTGTAACATTTATTATCAAGCACTGTATTTAGGGCTACACTACCAATATACTTAAAAAAGACATTTTGTAGTGCTATACTTGCAGACTTTGAACAGCTTCCCAGATACAGAAACTTTATTTTTGAAAAATAGTGAGCGCATAAAAAATTTTCTGTACCTGCGAAGCTGTTCAAAGTCTGAGTCGAGCATCACAAAATTTATCAAATTATTTTCTTTTCAAGTATATTGGTAGCCCTAAATACGGTGCTTAATAGTAAATGTTACCAAACAATATTTACTTTACATTTCATTAACATAATTTCATAATAAATAGCCTATTTAACCCATTATCTACCAGTGATCTCATATGAGATCACTTAGAAATCACAAATTTCCTAATTATCTGTCAATATTTACACATATCTAACCTTTTTGCCATATCTACTAGGTATATTTCTGATATTCTAATAAGGTTTTCTAATTTTTCACCGAAAATGTAACGAAACATAAGTTGAAAATTATCAGAATTTGACTCGGGAGAAGTGTCAATATAAAATTGTTCAAAAAATTCATACTAAACTACAATTAGAAGGTAATAACAGATGGTATATGTTGAAGTAACACATGTTAAACATTTGAATGCTAAAAAACAATAATAGATGTAGTATAAAGAGAATAAAAGACTACTATAAAAGTTGCCGATCTCATACCAGATCATTGGGAGGAAGTGATTACAAATTAGACGGGTCCCAACATGAATTACATGTTGCTGCGCAAATTGTCAGTGAAGAAGTAATTGATGATACAACGGGAGAAAATGTTGCTAATCATTTGAAAATTAGCGTTAAAACAAAGAAAGCACCAAATAAAAAAAAGAAAATATGCAATTCAGTACCAACATGGCAAGACACCGGAATACATAAATGTTCATGATCGCAGTAAGGCTTATGAAAATGACTTGATGAACATGAAAGAACAATTGAAGGGCTCAACTCTTGTTGAAGTATTTGAATAAATTTTTTCTAAAGAAATAAAACTCATGATCAAAGAAAGTGTTTGATATGCTACAGAATGTAAGAACAGGCCTACAAATTATTCATTGGAATGTTACTTATAGCTGGTTATCATAAGTTTCCTGCAGAAACAATACTGGTCAAACGATGAAGATTTGGACCTACAAATCGTGAAAAATGCAATGTCTAGGTCAAGATGCCAAGAAATGAAAAGCATTCTACATTTTTGTGACAATAATGAAGCCAAAAATAATAAAAAGGATAGATGACTCACAGTAAAAACTGATTGCTGCTACGCAAAAATCATTTGTGAAGTTTGGTATTTTTGAAGAACACCTTGCTGTTGATGAAATGATGGTCAAATATTATGTTCATAATGCTCTGAAACAATTCATTAGGGTTAAGCCAATTAGGTTTGCCTACAAGTTTTGGGCATTATGCAGTGTCTCTGGCTATTGCTACAATTTTGATCGATATTTTGTCAAGAGCTCATCTGAAGACAAACACACAGACTTACTGCTTGCATCAAAAGTTGTATCGAACATGCTAGATGTCATAAAGGAACCACAATCATATAGTGTCTTCTTTGATAACTTATTTACCAGATATGAGTTACTGTTCATCTTCGCGATCTCGGCTATCAAGCAACTGGAACTGTGTAAGAACAGGTTAAAGAAATGCCCTTTGATGGAAGCAGAAGAATTGAAAAAGCAAAAAAGAGGAACATGCAGCTTTAGCTTTGACACCAATGAAGAAATTCTTTTTGTAAGAGGGCTTAATAATACAAGCGTCACTATTGGAACTAATTATGATACAGTGAAACCTCTTCAAAAAGTGCAACGTTGGCTGAAGGAATGCAAATCAAAGGATTTAGTGCCTCAATCTTATGTGTTCAAAAATTATAGTGTATATATGGGAAGTGTCGATTTGCCTGATTGGTGGATCAGTAAATATGCAACAACAATCAGAGCTAAAAAGTGGTATTGGCCCATTTTCATTCGAATTGTGGACATGGCAGTTGTGAGTGCCCATATCATATATAACTTGATAGATGGCGACGATGAAAAACCAGCCAAGAAAATGAATATGCTTGAATTTAGAAGAGCAATTTGCCGATCCTAATTGAAAATTCTTACAAACAGGAAACAACTAGGTAAAAAGCGCAGCTGTTCAGCGCCTTCACAAATCCCTCATGATATTCGCTTTGATTGCAAAGAACACATTATAATGAAACGAAGTGAACAAAGGTGATGCCAGAATAAGCCATGCCGTGCTAAGCCCAGGACATATTGTTCGAAATATACACACACACACACACACATATATATATATATATATATATATATATATATATATATATATATATATATATATATGTGTGTGTGTATATATATATATATATATATATATATATATATATATATATATATATATATATATATATATATATATATACTGTGATACCTCTGGATACGAAAGTTTCTGCTTACGAAAAATTCAGGATGCGAAAAGTGATTCGAAGATTTTTATGCCCCAGGATACGGATAAAATTTCAGGATACGAAAACCTTACGAGATCCCAACTCTTCGCCGAGAGTAATTTTAGAAAGCGCGCGCCGCCTGACTTTGAACTTGGGTAGACTCATTTACAGCCTCCCACTCACCCATTGGTTATCTCCCCACTCAGACGCTAGCTGACGCCATAAGATCCTGCTTTCCTATTGGTCGGCAACTATCCCAGCTTGCCTACGCACGGGCGTTCATCTCTCTCTCTCTCTTTTCGTTCCGACTGCGGTATCGTTAACAGACATTGTGTGCTTTCGCTTGTTTGACTTAGTGTTAATATACAGTACATTCGTACGCCACGTGTTATCGTTAATAAACATTCGTTACTGTGCACTGTACTGTATTAGTGTTTACTATACATAGACTGTATATAACGTTACGTAGTGTATTATATTACGTATTTCTGTAGCCATGGGTCCCAAGAATGTTGCCGAAGGAAAGAAGAAGAAGACGATGCTCTCGATGGAGACGAAACTTGAAATCGTTAAAAAGTACGAGTCTGGCATGCGTTTAAGTGTGATCGCCAAGGAGTATGGCCGGAATCCGTCTACGATAGGCACCATCCTGAAGCAGAAGGCGGCCATCAAAGCAGCAACACCTTCTAAGGGCGTCACTATTTTCTCCAACAAGAGAACGCACGTGCATGACGAGATGGAGAGGCTGCTTCTTGTGTGGATCAAGGACAAAGAGATCTCAGGAGACACCATCACTGAGACTACAATTTGCCAGAAGGCCTCCGCCATTTTCGGTGATCTCGTGCGTGTTCAGGCCGAAGAAGGAGCAGGAGAAGGAACATCCCAGCAGGAACCCCCAGAGTTCAAGGCTTCTCGTGGGTGGTTCGAGAAGTTCAAGAAAAGGACTGGCATCCATTCAGTGGTACGGCATGGGGAGGCAGCCAGCTCGGACACGAAGGCCGCCGAAGCCTTTGTTAAAACGTTCGACGAGTTGACTCTGCAGGAAGGCTACAGTTCGCAGCAAGTTTTCAATTGCGATGAAACTGGGCTTTTATGGAAGAAAATGCCTCGTCGGACGTTCATCACGGCGGAGGAGAAGAGGCTACCCGGACATAAGCCTATGAAGGACAGGCTTACCCTTGCTTTTTGTGCAAACGCCAGTGGGGACTGCAAGATAAAGCCCCTGCTGGTGTACCATTCAGAAAATCCCCGAGCCTTCAAAGCCCATAAAGTCATTAAGGAGAACCTTCCCGTGATGTGGAAGGCGAATGCAAAAGCCTTGGTAACGAGGCAACTGTTCATTGATTGGGTGAATGTCTGCTTCGGTCCGACTGTCCGAAAATATTTGGAAGAAAAGCGCCTCCCTATGAAATGTCTGCTGGTGTTGGACAATGCTCCAGCTCACCCTCCTGGCCTCGAGGAATATCTTCTGGCCGAGTATTCCTTCATAAAGGTCCTGTATCTACCGCCTAACACCACCCCTCTCCTCCAGCCCATGGACCAGCAAGTTATTTCTAATTTTAAAAAATTGTACACGAAGCATCTCTTCAAGAGATGTTTCCAAGTCACAGAGAGTACAAACCTCACTCTGCGTGAATTTTGGAAAGATCACTTCAACATCGTGATATGCCTCAAACTCATCGATCTCGCTTGGCAGGAAGTTTCGAGGCGTACCCTAAACTCATCTTGGAGGAAGCTGTGGCCTGATGCTGTCTCTGCACGAGACTTCGAGGGGTTCGGGAAGCCTGGAGGAGAAGCCGAGATCGTTGACGATCCTGAACCAATTCAGCAGTCTGAGGTGGCTGACATCGTACATCTTGGTACGTCCATGGGGCTGGAAGTTAGCGCGGAAGATATCGATGAACTTATCGAGGAGCACCATGAGGAGTTGACGACGGACGACTTGAAGGAGTTGGAGACGATGCAAGTGAGTGATTTTCAAGAGCAGCTCTCTAGCGGTGATGAGGAGGATGTTGCACCTTTGAAAACGGCAGACATCAAGGAAATTCTTGCATGTTTCCATAAAATGGCAGACTACGTCGAAAAGGAACATCCAGAAAAAGTTTATACCAACCGTGCGCTTCAACACTGCAATGACGTTTGCCTAACGCATTTTAGAAATGTGTTGAAAAGTAGGCAGAAACAAGCTTCAATGGATAGTTTCTTATTAAAGAGGCCAGCGGTATTAGTAGGCCAAGACGAAGGTGAAAGTGAAGAAAAGAAACAGAAAAGAGGAAGGGATGAAGAATTAGAAGGTGAAAGTAAAGAAAAGAAACAGAAAAAAGAAAGTGATGAAGAAGTAGAAGAGATTTAGAAAATAAGAAAAACGTAAAGTTATAAAAGGGCAAAAAAAAAAAATTCAATTTTAAGTTTTATGTTACCGTTAAGTGTTAAAGTAATTTTTTCTTTCATTTTTATAGTTTTTACGTAATGTTAAGTGTTAATTATTTCTGCCATTTTTTTTATTTCGTAAAGTTTAAGTGTTAATGTGTTAAGTGTGTAAATTACTGTACGTAGTCTGTCACTTGTTACGTTTTCTGCCTTATGCCATCCTCCTCTGCCGCGACTTCGCTATCGGACATCGTCTCAATCAAAAGGTAAGTTTTAACTTTTTTGTTACACTAATTAACTGTAACCTTTTTTTTCAGAGTGTACGGGTATCAATCATTAATTTAGGTGTACGTACAGGTAACAATACACCTTCACTGATCTAAATGCTTTACGTACATACAGTACCGTAACTTTTATACAGTAGTAAAGAAAACGGACCGTTTTCTTTGGGCTTGGGGGGGATAACTTGGCTATAACTACATTATTGAATAATCTCATAGTGGTTTCTGGAATGGATTAGGCTGTTTTTAACGGTTGTGTTAATTATTGAATGATAGAAATGGCTGCATTGCATGTTTATTACTACAGTTTAGCGTGTTTATGAAAGAAAAGGTGACTTTTTATAAGGCTTGGAATGGATTAGGCTATTTACATGTAAAACGCGACTCAGGATACGAAAATATCAGGATACGAAACCGCATCCTGAACGGATTAATTTCGTATCCTGAGGCATCACTGTATATATATATACATACATACATACATATATACTGTACATACTGTGGAGGATTGTATTTTTGTTAAAGATGAGCGGGACTTTGGTCCGGGCAAGTCTCCCTGCGGCAACCAACAAGGATCAACAGGGTAGGATAGGAGCGCTAAGACTTGAGGGCACAGCACTCTGGCAGTAACTTTGGTGCTGCAGTTCACGAACTTTCTCTCTGGTAATAAAGTATTCTCCATCCAGAGACCTAAAACTTCCACACATGACTAAGCAAATGATTGATGGTCTACCTTAGCTATGTCTATCTAAGGTCATCTACAGTGAGATGCTGTACAGGCATTTACATTAAAATAGACAAAGGCAATGGATAGGAGCAGTAATGTATTTAAGTAAAGCCAAATGGGGATTTTCACCTTCAAAGCACTAAGTTAAAGAAGAGTACACTCGCTTATACCAACTTATCTATACCTACAGGGGGATACCCTCAGCATCTCGGGTACAACTAACCCGTACTAAATTATAGATTGGTTTAAAGTAGAATCTTCAAATAATGGCGTTAAAGAAACCAATGTTTGCAATCTATTCTAATTTCTTTATTGCATTAAAGAAGAGAATCAGTACCTCAATAATGACTTTAAATGGCAAAATTAGTAAAAGACGTGTTGACTACAATTTACAACACAAAACATTGAAAATAATGGAATAAATGAATATGTTGGGATTAACCCTCAAATAGAATAAATAAAATGAAAATTTTATGGTAAAGGACCTATGCAGTAGGCTACTGTCAGGTCCAAACATGTTGCCAGTGATATCGGACAATTACCTGCAACTAAAGCACAATTACATTAAATTCCACGCACACAGCCCGAAACATTTTATGCCAGAACGTTACCTAAACTCAACTTCGAGACAAATGGATACTTATCTAAAGGGAAAATGGCCATTAATTATACTCACAAGAGTCTTGATCCTGGGTGCCTGTGTCCACAGAATGGCAGTCTTGAGTTCTACCTCACTATGCCTACTGCAGTGGTTTAGCGGAGTTAATGGCCCTTTCCAACTCTCCCCTAGCCTTATCAGAGGTTTCTGCAGGACTGGCTACTTCTCAATATCTGTGACCTCTCAAGGCTTCTTCTACTTGTCCTCGTCCTTCCTGGAATTGGAATCTGTCAATGTACAAGGGGACAGGCTAGTGGGAACGAGTGGGAGCACGAAGTTGACTCAGGAGCAATTGACCCACCTGGCAGTAACGTGGCCTGGAACTTTGTGAGGTAGAGTTCATGTCGGCAGCATCTGGCATCCTTCTCCCAACGACAGCGCATCTCAATGCGTAGGCTAGTGGTCTTGAGAGGCCATCTCTAATTTAGGACAGGCTTGAAACACTTGTGGTTTGTGAGTTTTAAGCAATACGCTTATTTCAAATACTGTACAAGGAGCAATCTTGCGACTCCAGGGATCAGATAATCTTAACTCTAAACATCTGGCATACAAAATAAAAAAATGTAACTAAAAGATAATTAGCAAATTGGGCTTACTTGTGTGGACAAACATACCTCCTAGACTAGCTGACTTGAGTTGTAGTAGAGAGAAATTTAAAGTACCTAAATACTTAAGGTAAAATAATGAATACAAAACGGATTTTGAGCAAAGCGAAAAATCTATTTTTGGGTGAGATAGCCATGTCGTCCTGATGGAAGGTACCTATAAGTAGCTTCCTAGGGTATATTTGACTACAGTAATATTCCCAGAGAATTTACCTTAATCTTCACCCCAAATAGCATTTTCGCTTCGAGGGGGAAAGTGGCAAAATTAGAAGGGGAGCCGTTATCAAGGTACCTTTCCTCCGTTACTACTTTGAGTATCCAGTTGACGCTGTACGTCGCCGCCATGTTTTATTCCTTGTAGCGTTGAGCAAGGTGCTACAGATATAGTAGTTTTGGGAGGGATCCTGCCAAGGCCTTTTCTATAGAAAAGGAGGGCGGGTCCATCAGGACAACATGGCTATCTCACCCAAAAATAGATTTTTCGCTTCGCTCAAAATCCGTTTTTTGGGCTCAGGCCATGTCGTCCTGATGGAAGGTTACCAGAGCATCATTTAGAAAGTACTGTATCTGTGGATTTTCCAAATGTGCCTTAACCTCAAGACAATATTTCCTTGGTCATCCAGACCATAGAGACATATGACGTTACCGTTATACGTCATTACTTCTAATCATAAACCATGTTAGTGCTTCCTGCCCCCTGCAGGGAAGAGTCATACTAGACTTAGGAAAGAGTCTCGAGGTTTGCACATACCATATGAACAAACATAGCATCAAGAGCATACAGGTCTCACTGTATGCGAAGCCAGGTAAAGTTTGTACTCGAATACGAACAAAGGTTTGCATATACCATATAAGCCAACATAGCATCCAGAGCATACAGGATTTGCTGTATGCGTAGCCAGGCAAAGCTTGTACCCGTGTAGGAACAAAGGTTTGCATATACCATATGATCAAACATAGCATCAAAAGCATACAGGTCTCCCTGTATGCATAGGCAGAGAAAGGTTGTACTCATATCAGAACAAAGGTAATAACTATCTATTTTGTTCATATATACATATGAAGATTATTAAAGGAAAATAATACTCTAGCATATCTTTATTGAATCAGATTTGGGGCGAAATAAGACGCAAATACCCATCAAGTATTTATTGGTAATAAATAACCAGCAAAATCAACATACATAACATAACGTTAACGTAGTGTTAATGAATGCAATAAGAAACTTGTATATTACAATCAAGACCAGAAATGATTATTTCACCTGAGAGGGAAAAGGTTATTAGGGCCACAAAAACTGAAAATTTATTAAATTTTCTAATATGCATTTGTGATAATGATTGTTTCTTCACACTGTGTAAAAACACACGGCACAAGTGTTGTCTCTATGTTTCTTCACCTTTAATAGCTAGAACAGTCCATAGTGCCACCTTGGTGACACTTATCTTTAAGTATTGCACTGTGCAGTGTCAACACCTTCACCCATACTTTAACAGTCCCAATCAATTCACTGTTCCTCGCAGCACTAGATGACAGGTTTCAGGACACTACCTGCCGCCACCACATAGCGTTTCAACTCTTGCACTTGCTTCGCATAGTGTTTAAAGAACACTCTGGATGACTTCCATCCAGTATATGAGCAAAGGTGCTCAAAGTCCGTGTATTGGAAAAATTCAATGACGAAGCAATTTTCCTGGGATCATGACCTGCGGGTGTACTGTCAGGATCCGCTCTGCAAATGAAATAGGTGATCTTCGCCCTTAGTTGTTTTAGGGATAGGTTTGACCCCGAGGTTTCTCCGTTAAAGAGCTGTCCTCCCCTGAAGTCTGAAGTTCTATGAAGATAGACCTTTAGACACTCCTCTGGACACAGCGAGACATCTTCCTTCAGAAGGCAGATTCTCCAGGGACCCCACCTTTTGGTAGGTAGCTCGTTCTTGGCGAGAAATGTTGGGTCAGGAAAAAGATTCAGTTCTCCCGCTTCTGTGAACTGAAGATGGCCCTCATCTCTAGAAAGGGCCACTATTTCACTAACTCTGGCCCCCGAGGATAGAGCAAACAAGAATACAGTATAACTTTCTGGGTTAAGTCTTTCAGAGAGCAATCCTCATTGTTCACTGTTGAAGCAAAGTGTACGACCTTATCCAAGGACCATGAAATAGGCTTCGGAGGTGCTGCAGGCCTAAGTCTAGCACAAGCCTTAGGGATGTTGTTAAATATTTCATTGGATAAGTCTACTTGGAAGGCGTATAGCAGAGGTCTAGTCAAGGCTGATTTACACGTTATCGTATTGGCTGCTAAACCTTGTTCATGAAGATGAATAAAGAAGGATAAACAGAAATCTGTTGAGATTTCTTTTGGTCCTTTTGCCTTGACGAAAGCAACCCACTTCTTCCAAGATAACTCATATTGTCTTCTAGTAGACTTAGACTTCTATTCTTCTAAGAAGTCTATACTGTCTGTCGAGATTCCAAACCTTTTCTTAACTGCTAAGGAGAGAAAATCATGAGATGAAGGTTTTGGGTTTTCTGTGATGAAGCGAAGACAGTCGACTTCTGTACTTGTTGAGTCAGTACTGGATCCGGCAGAGGGACCAGCCTCAGCTTCAGTTCCAATACTAGAGGGAACCAATTGCTCTTTGGCCACTTGGGAGCCACTAGAGCTGCCGTTCCCTGAAAGGATATCAGCTTGTTTAGGACCTTCAATAGGAGGTTGGTTGGAGGGAACAGGTAAATCCAGTTCCATCTGTTCCAGTCGAGGGACATGGCGTCCACCGCTTCCGCTAGAGGGTCCTCGTATGGGGCTACATAACGAGGTAGTTTCTTGTTGTCGCTCGTCACAAAGAGGTTGATCTGCAGTTCTGGGACTTGACGTAAGATGAAGGAGAATGATACTGCATCTAGGGACCATTCTGACTCTATCGGCGAGAGCCTGGATAGAGCGCCCGTTGTCATATTGCGGAACCCTTGAAGGTGAACTGCTGATAGATGCCATCTCTTCTGTTCTGCTAAGCGGAAGATGGCCAACATCACTTGGTTGATTTGGGGTGATCTCGAACCTTGATGATTCAACCATCTCACTATCACCTCAGTGTCCAGAATCAGTCTTATGTGGATTGAATGGCGAGAAGACAGTTTCTTCAGCGTGAGAAAGACTGCCATAGTTTCCAAAACGTTGATGTGGAAGGTCTTGAATAGAGAGGACCAAGTCCCTTTGACTTTCCGTTGGTGAGAGTGACCTCCCCATCCTTCCTTTGATGCGTCCGTATGGATGATAACTGAAGGTAGAGGTGGTTGTAAGGGCACGGACCTCTTCAGGTTCTTGGCCTTCGACCATGGCTTGAGAAGGGATTGTAGTCGAGTCGGTATCGGTCTTCTTAGATCTCTTCGAGCGTTTGATGCGTATCTTCTCCAGACTCCTGATGCATCTTTTAGCTGTGCTCTTAGCACCGGGTCTGTCGCTGATGCAAACTGAAGAGAACCTAGTACTCTTTCCTGTTGGCGTCTTGATATCCTGTCGGATTTCAGTAGTCTCTTGACAGATCCCGCTATCTCTCTCCTCTTCCCTGGGGGAATGGAAAGACAGTGTGACTAAGTTCCAATGTATTCCTAGCCATTGAAGCTCCTGAGCTGGAGATAATCGAGACTTCTTGACGTTGATCTTGAATCCCAGATGTTCCAGGAACTGGATCACTTTCTTGGATGCTGCATGCACTTCGTCTCGGATGCTGCCCACACCAGCCAGTCGTCCAGGTAGGCCACCACCTGGACACCTTCTAGGCTTAGTTGTTGAACGAGTGCATCTGCAAGCTTTGTAAAATTCCTTGGGGCTATATTTAGTCCATAGGGCATGGCTCTGAAGACATATTTCTTCTTCTGTAGCCTGAATCCTAGGTAGGAGGAGAGTGGGCGGTTGATTGGAATATGCCATGTCTATCGAGACTGTGTACGCCCGTTTTGGCAGCAGGGTCCTTATGTGTTGAAGGGTTAAATCCTGAATTGTTGTTTTCTATGAACTTGTTGAGTGGCGACAAGACCAGAATGACTCTGAGTTTGTCTGAGTCCTTCTTGGGAACACAAAACAGCCTTCCTTGGAATTTGATGGACTTTGCCCTCCTTATCACCCGTTTGCTCAAGAGTTCTCGGGTGTATTCTTCCAGAACGGGGGTGGAGTGTTGAAAGAATTGAGGAAATGATGGTGGAGCTGTCCTCCAGCTCCAACCTAGTCCGTTCTTGATTAGGCTGCGGGCCCGGGGATCGAAAGTCCAGCGATCCTGAAATCTTTGGAGTCTTCCTCCTACCGGAAGCATCTCATTGCTTCGGCTGTCCGGAGGACTTGCCTCCTTGACCGCGTCCTCCCTTACCCCCTCTTCCTCTTGGAGGGTGTCTAGAGGAGCCCCTTTTCGACCCTCTACCTTTAGGGCGAAAGGAGTGGTCTGCCTCTCGTAAGCAGGAGTAAAAGCTGGTGACTGGGCAACCAGCTGCTGAGGCACCTTCTGATAGGTAGGCTGGGGTTGTGCCACCATCTGGGGCACTGTGTTCATTGGAACTGCGGGAAGTTGTTGCTGTTTCCTGACAAGGTGAGAGGGCAACCTAGGTCTCTTCATCTTCCTTTTTGGTTGGGGACCCTCATCTGGGGAAGACTTCCTCTTCGCCGACATGCCCCACTTTTGGAGAAGATTCCTATTCTCCGTGGCAGCCTTGTCAACTACTTCTTTGGCCACCTCGCTCAGGAAGAGGTCTTTTCCCCAGATACTGGAAGCTATCAGCTTCCTGGGTTCGTGTTTCACTGCAGCCGAAGCAAACACGAACTCCCTACATGCACGTCTGGCCCTAACGAAGCCATATAGGTCTTTGACCAGCATTGCCAAATGTGATTTGGTGCCACAACCATGAACATGTCTGGGGATCTGTTATTGCTTGCCATTGCCTCCAAGGTAATCTGGAGGACAGGGATGCGGCAAGTCTCTCCTTTGTCTCTTGCTCTCTATGCAAGAGAAAGTCAGACAGCTTAGGGAGGTTTTCGCTGAACTGGCGTCCAGCAATATCTGCCTCCAACTTCCCAACTGAGAAGGTAAGGTGTATTTCCTTCCAGTCTTTGTCGTCCGTAGACAGAGCTAGGGATAAGGGTCTACACTCCTCGAGTGTAGGGCAAGGTTTCCCTGCTTCTACTGCCTTCATGACTGCCTTAAACCCTTTTTCTGCAAAGAGAAAGGCTAGTTTAGCTGGAGCAAGAAAAGAAGGGTGTTTCTTGCTATGGGCTGGCACTTTTGAATTAGTGAAGCCCCTGTCTTTCAGATTACTTGCCAGCAAAGCCTGAGCTTTACCATGGTCAAGAACTATGACCTCTTTTGGTTCTGTCTCCTCATTGGACACAGGTTCCACCTTCAAGCGGACGAAGCAGTCTAGGTAAGACTCAAAGCTGGGCCAAAAGTCCACATCCTCTTTGAGGACAGCCCCCAGCTTTTCTGAAATGAAGATCTTCCCTTTTGTAATTGGCATGTACTCTGCATGCTTCCAAGGGTTCACCTCGGAGCAAGAAGAAAGATCCTTCACGTTGAGTCTCTTCATGCTATTAATACCGGGAAAGTCATTCAGGCTAACTAAATAACTCATGCCTAACAAACGACAGTGCCCGTGACGCCTCTGGTTCAGGCAAAAGCTCTCTCACTTTATTTAACCTAATTTCACTGAGGCTAGAGCTGGAATTTATACAATGTAAAGATCAAATACTTAACTTTCCAGAGGCAGAAGAGGCTGGAGATTGCATGATAAATCCAAAAAGTAGAGCGTACATAAAAGAGCAATAGGGAAAATCACCGAACTGTAGCGCTACACTTATAGAAATAAAACATGGCGGCAATGTACAGCGCCATCTGGATACTCAAAGTAGTAACAGAGGAAGGGTACCTTGATAACGGCTCCCCTTCTAATTTTGACACCTTCCCCTCGAAGCGAAAACGCTATTCGGGGTGAAGATTGCTATGTGTCGTATCAAGATATATATCCCCTGATATTATGCGATATCCTTGAAAGAAATTTTAAGGATATTCGCGCCAGGAGTTAGAATTCTGTCTGGAGACCTAAAGGTAAATTCTCTGGGAATATCACTGTAGTCAAATATCCCGTAGAAAGCTACTTATAGGAACCTTCCATCAGGGCGACATGGCCTGAGCCCAAAAAATATTTATCTGGAGACACTCGCTTAACGAAGAAGCATCACTCACATTTTCCCTTTAGTGACGTCACGAACAAAAACAATGTCTACATAAAATAAACTGTGAAGAAGAGTAGTAAAGAAAATTCTTCACACCTATCTATCTATCTATCTATCTATATATATATATATATATATATATATATATATATTTGTATATGATAAATTTTGCACATTTAAACATGTTTTTCATATTTCAAATAAGTCTTATATATTAATACATTAAAGTCTGGACTCTCTTAATGACCTCGGGATCAGAGCCCCAGGCAGAATCACTCAAAGACTATAGTATCTGACCGGCCAGGTTTCGAACCCGGTCCAGGATACTTGTATGCCATTGACCATACTACTCAGCCATGAAAAAAGATCTTTCTTCGTGGCTGAGTGGTATGGTCAATGATCTTTCTTCGTGGCTGAGTGGTATGGTCAATGTCATACAAGTATCTTGGACCAGGGTTCAAAACCTGGCCGGTCAGATACTATAGTCTTTGAGTGATTTCGCCGGGGGCTGTGATCCTGAAGTCGTTAAGAGAATCCAGACTTTAATGTATTGATACATATGGCTTATTTGATATATATATATATATATATATATATATATATATATATATATATATATATATATATATATATATATATATATATATATATGTATCTATATATTTAAATATATATATATATATATATATATATATATATATATATATATATATGTATACATATATATATATATATATATATATATATATATATATATATATATATTTATGTATATATATATATATATATATATATATGTATATATATATATATATATATATGTATATATATATAAATTTATATATATATATATATATATATATATATAATATATATATATATATATAATGAATGGCATTTTTGTTTCTAGAAAGCCTGAAATTTAGTAGAAAGGCGAAGGAAAGTAGATACTTTAGCATTTGGACAATTATTTGCTAAGCTTTCGAGAACAACGTTTCCCATCATCGGAGCTAAAAAATTAACATAAAACATAAAATAATAGACATAATTACGTTAAATCAATGAAATTCATTTAAACAGGTAAGAAATATAACAAATATGTCGAAATACATGAAAAATTAAGTGAATGAAATTACTAGAAAAATAAGAAATTAAACCAGATACATCAAAAGCAAATAAATAAATATATGACATAGGAAAAAAATAATATAAAAAACGAACAAATACACAGAAACATTATAGATATGGAAATCAAAATAGTAATACACAGAAATAACCTGGAATACAAGAAAAAAAAATCACTGGATAAGTAAGTAACTCGCCTGTTAAGGAAAAGTCCATGACTAAAACAGGAAAAGACGGGAAGGTTTAGATGTTAGAGTGTATAAGTGATTGTTAGAATGTCTAAACCTCCCCGTCTTTTCATGTTTTAGTCTTGGATTTTTCTTTACTAGGTGAGTTACTTGAATATCCAATGATTTTTTCCCAGGTTATTTCTGTGTATTATCATCTTGATTTCCATATCTAATATGTATTGCGAATTCTTTGATTGTTTTTCAAGTTGTTTCTGTAAATTTATTCTGATTTTGATATTGTTCTTTTCCTATGTTATTCATTTCATTTTTCACTTTTGATGTGTGTGGTTGGATTTCTTATTTTTTAGTATATTTCATTCACTTAACTTTTTATGTATTTTGATGTATTTGTTATATTTCTTGCCTGTTTAATTGAATTTCATGTATTTAACGTAATTATGTCCATTGGTTTATGTTTTATGTTCATTTTTAGCACCGATGATGGGAAATATTGTTCCCAAATGCTTAGCAAATAAATTGTCCAAATGTTGAATTATCTATCTACCTATCTATCTATCTATAAATATATTATATATATATATATATATATATATATATATATATATATATATATATATATATATATACTGTATGTATATATATACTGTATATGTATATGTATGTATATATATATATATATATATATATATATATATATATATATATATATATTTAGTTAGTTAGTTTTAAGAGCAAATCCTTGCGATCAACCCTCTAAGGAGTCTAAAAATTTTACATGGATATCAGGTTTAGTTGCGTTATAACAGTAATAACGTAGACTTATCGTTGATTTTTCTTATATTGGGAAATTTATTGTGGTTCTGTATGCTCACATAAGATATTGCATGTACTAGACAGTAATTATTCAATTGATGTAAGATTTTATATTGAAATTGGAATATACAGAGGTATACAAATTATTTTTCATTACTTTAGTATGAAAATCTTCTTATTCCTTATATTATTTTCTTTTGCTTCTTTAAAGCGTTATCGCACTCCATCACGGTCACGCAGCCGTTCCCGCAGTGTAACGCCACCTCACTGGCGTCAGGCTCAGAGGAGAACCATCCCATATGATGTATTGCAGGTGAGAAAGCAGTTACATGTACAGAATTTATTTTGTTATAAGGTTTTGGAACTTTAGATTTTTATAATTTCATATTTTTTTCTTTAATGTTGGTTCAATTTATTCAATTTTTGTTTGATGGTTCATAACTTGAATTCTTATGGCTATTTTATGGTAACTCTATATAGGATGAATGCTTTATAGAGTTATGTATAAATAAGTATTGCAATTTGTGTGAAGCAATGGTTTGAGGTATTACAAATACTTGAATTCCTGTGTGCAATTGTTAATGGTATTTGCTTTTTTATATTATACTTTATGTACATGTTGTATATTCTAGTGTAGCCTATGTAGTTTTAATGGTATTTACTTTTTATATATTCTAATGTATGTAGGGTTTTGTAATTAGGTAACTATTAATTAGGATAGAGATATAATGTCAGGTAAGTAATTTTGATTAAACTTTTGGAAACTATTATTGATTATTATTAATTAAAAATGAGCACCTGAAAGGCCATTAGAATTCTACTAAATAGGAATGTTTACCTATGATAATGATAGTGAAGATAAGAAAAAAATATATGTCCAGATAAATCGACCAAATAAATACATATATACTTGGATAACCACCAATACTTTAAAAGTAATAATACCTAAAAGATCTTTTTTTTTTTTTTTTAATTGATTTCATTGCTCTCACTTTACTCTAAAGAGGACCCTTTTGTTATTTTACTAATAAAAGGAGTGAAAGGCTCTTCATTGGCCAATGTGACTAGCATTCCCACAAGATGGAAATGCTCATTAATACCATATCCTTATGGTCCTATCTTTTCATTCTTCTTCATATTGCATTTATTTTGTAACATGCATAAAGAACTAACTGAGCGATGTTACCAGAGATTGATATCAAGATCTTGAATAAGGAATTTAATAGACCAAGTTACTATCCAACAAATTTCAGAGGAAAATCGGCAGCTGAAGAGTAAAGTTGTATGCATTATTAGCTGTTCATGTACTATTGATATCAAGAATATGAGTACCAAAGAACAAAGTAATAGTAACTATACAACAACACCATAGTAGAGTCTCTCTCTCTCTCTCTCTCTCTCTCTCTCTCTCTCTCTCTCTCTCTCTCTCTCTATATATATATATATATATATATATATATATATATTATATATTTAGTTATATATATATATATATATATATATATATATATATATATATATATATATATATATATATATATATACTGTACAATACATACATATTACTCATAAAGAAATAGTTATTTGATAAATTATAGTGTGTTGTTTGGTGTGAATCTAATGATAGAATTTGTAATGGTTGGCTATTTCTTTCTCACTCTCACTCAGTACCCAGAAAGCTGTCACTAATTTTTACAGTATTGTTTCACAGTATTGTATTCATATTGCTAATGGTAATATTCATGCTTGTTCTGAATTTATAAAGATTTATGAGCTCCTTAAAACTGTTCGGGTGATATGAGGAGATAATCAAATATAAATAGAATTCAATCATTACATTATGTGCAATTATCAGCTCCTAGTTGGTCTGTATAGTATGGAGTTTATTGAAATACAGTACAAGTCTGTATAGTGGGGAATTTATTGAAAAATAGGACAGTATTGGACATTTAATATTTATCTTTAAAAGGAAAAATCAAAAGGAAGCTCAAACTTGGTTTAGAGACTATTCGTTTATTTACAAAACTCTTAAGGTTGCATATTGTAAGGAACATAGGAACTACAACGAGAAAAAAAATGTCTTGTTGCTCTTCTCTTTCGTAGAGTCAGTTGTAACTTTTAATCGTCGTTGATCAAGTAAGTGCATTGTTAATCAAGGAGTACCTGTACTGTGTAATTCTGATTGTGTTTGTTTTATGTTATTAGGCTCTTACCTTTTATCATTGATATTATTTAATTTTTTATGACTTTCCTTGAAAATGGGATTTTGTCTAGTTTTTTTTCTTGGTGAATAAACTCTGGAATATTAGCAAGTTTTAGGATATCCTCTTGTTATCATATCATCCTCAGCTGTTACTATTGCACTGCAAAATAAAGGCCTTAGACATGTCCTTCCACACTTGCGTCTATTTATGGTCTCTCTGTGCCAGTCCACACCCGCAAACTCCCTTAGTTCATTAATCCATCGTCTTCTCTTTCATCCCCAGCTTCTTTTACAATTGCTAGGAGTCCATTGTTTTTCTGAATATCCATCTATTGTCTGTCATACTCATTATATTCCCTCCCATTTCCATTTCTTTTTTTTTTTTACGGTAGAATGTTCTTTACTTTAATTTGCTCTCGTATTCATGTTGCTCTTTTTTCTTTTGCTTATGTTATTGCCATCCTTATTCTTTCCATAGCTTATTTTCTAAGGCTTTAGTGAGGCTCCAAGTTTATGATGCATAAGTTGAAACTGGTAGGACCATCTGATTAAATGCTTTTCTTTTTAGAAAAAGTAGCATTTTACTTTTTATAATCTCATTTTGTTTACCAAATGGTCTCTATCCCATGCTTATCCTTCTTTTAATTTCAGTCTGTTGTCTTAGAGAAACACTTACTGTCTGTCCTAAGTATGTATATTCATTAATAATCTCTATAGGTTCATCCATAACTCTTAATTTGTTGTCTGCATTTCCATTGAACATTATCTTAGTTTTATTTATATTCACTTTTTCGTACATTTCTGCTTTCTCTATACAAATCTTCTGTCATCTTTTGCAATTCTTCCCATAATTCACTAAACACAACCATGTCATCTGTAAATCTTAAGTTGTTGTGGTATTCTCCATTAATATTAATTCTTACAGTTTCCCAATCTGAATTCTTAAAAACTTCTTCTAGACATGCTGTGAATAATTTAGATGAGGTCTCCCTGTCTTACTTCTTTCTCACTTGAAATTTTCTCACTATCTTTATGTAGTTTTAGGATTACTGTACTGCCTGTATAGATATCTTAAAAGTGTTCTAACATTAGATTCTTCTATTCCTTGTTTTTGAAGGGTTTTCATTACTGCTGGGCCTTTGACAGAATCAAAAGCTTTCTAATAGTCTATAAATGCCATACATAATGGTTGTCATTATCTGCTGATTTTCCCATTAGCTGGTTAATTACATGGATATGGTAAGTTGTTGAATACCCACTTCTAAAGCCTGCCTGCTCTCATGGTTGATTACAGTCTAGCTGTCTTTTTATTCAGCCTAATGATTTTGTATATTATGAAGAGTAAACTTATTGGGAGGTAATTTTTCATGCCTCCTGTGTCTCCCTTTTTGTGAATTAATATAATGATGAAGTTTTCCATGCTGTAGATACAGAGCATTCTTGCAAACTCTTTGTGTAAAGTTCAGCTAGTTTTACTACTATAAAATCTTCATCTATTATTAAATTAATTGTTAGGTCATCTTCTGCTGCTTTGCCTCTTTTAATGTTTTTTAATGCTTTCATTACTTCTCCTACTGTTTCTTTTGGTACCGGCTCGGGTGTTTCATTCTTTCTATAGGCAAAGTTATTTCTTATATCACTATTGTGTAGCATTGTATAGAAATCTTTGGTAGTTTCTATCACTCCATCTCTATTGTTGATATTTCCATTTTCATCCTTCAAAAGAAACATCTGTTGGCATCCTGTTCAAAGTCTTATTTTCATCAATTTGATGCTTCTTTCTTTATTGTTTAATCAATTTTCATCCTTGATTTTTGCCTGTTTATGCTTACGAATATCTTGGGTTTTTGGTTTGTTTATTATTTTTTACAGTTCTGCTGATTCTATTTCATCTCATGGGTTTCACCCTAATTTCCAATGTATTCTTTATTAGGTTTTTGGTATTTCAGATAGTTTTCCCTGATCTTGTTTAGTAATTTTTCCACCTATCTTTTGCGCTGATACCAATACAAATTTTCTTAAGTTACTGTTTATTTCTTCTTTACTTACTTCCATTTCATCATTTAGCTGGGGATACTAATTATGTATTGCTAAACAATACTCCTCAGATTTTTTTCTTATTACAGGAGTGTTTATTTTCTTTCTTAAAATTAATTTGTTTTGATGTGATCTATCTTACCATGAACTACTTTCCTAGGAAGTCTTAAAATCTCCCAGTCACAACCAGAAAATCCAGATAGGCGTACCCCTAGCTCCCATCCCATCCTCTAAGGAGGAGAGATATGCCCCAACGTCTAACGGTGGCATGGTAGGCCACAGACCACCGTTGCTGTTCTCATTGTTGACCCATGGTTGTCAACTTCTCTCTAGTCCGACCAACTTTCTACCCATGTCACGTACCTCGTGTTGTATTCCAGTTTCCCCAGTGTGTCTGTGTTGGGTGTCCATTTACCATTCACCACGGAAAGTGAGCGAGTTCAATATTGTTGTCCAGTGCGAACAGGAAGTCTTGGGGGTCTTTTTTCCTGCATCTAGAAGTGGATCCGCATTCGTTATACACCTCGTGTTAGGGCCATTTTTGTTCATGTGAGGACCCGTGTCCTTAGGTTGCTGACTGGCCTGAGCTTCAGTGGATGTTCATGGCTACCAAGAACAAGAGGTAGACCTAATCGCCGTTGAGAAGTCGTTACTCCAGTCCCCCATCCAGGTCATCGGCTGTGTTGAGTCTCTTATCTCTAGCTCTGTCAGGTAATCCTGGTGAACCCATTTCATTGGGGGTTGCTCCCATGGGCAAGGTCCCTCCTGTATGGATGCTTTTCAGCTTCAGCTGGCGCCCTTCAGCTGAGGTCATGGCCAAGATGGCGGTGGCCGCATGTTGTGCTTCGGAGACAGCGGCAGCTCCCAGGTTGATCAGGGAAGAAGAGCTGGTTGGGGCACCTCAAGCTGCCGCCAAGGAAGTCATCACATCAGACAGCGGACAGCGACTATGACAACACCTCGGAAGGGGAGTCCTCCAGACCAACAGAGGACCAGGCTTCGCTTTATGAGTCTTCCGCCTTGCGCAAAATCGTCGCCTTCATCTGACAGCGCAATGGTTGGCTGACCCGGCGGCTTCCCTTACCTCAAAGGGCTCCTCATCAGTGGAGATTTTATTGGGCACCCCACAAGAAGTCCAGCTGTCCCTGAGCCTGCCCATGTCGCAGGCCACATCTCAAGCCTTTTCCCGCCTGGACAAGGCCATTGCAGGGCCGAAGAACTCCTCCGGTTGCACAGCTTCATGAAGCTTCTTCCGCCAGCGAAGGTTTGACAGAGACGTTTTTACGCACCGTAGGGTTTGTCTTCAAGGCATCGTTCAAGCTCTCTCACCCGGCTATGCGGAGGACAGGATAATGAGCGGCGTCTGACATTCTCTTTTCTAGAGTCTAGGTCCATGGAAGCCTTGGCCTGTTCAGAGGCCTACGTGGCTTCTTGGTTGGAACTGTGGACAGCAGCAGCGTCTTCGTTTGCCCTCGAACATATCTGCTCCAAGACAGTCAAGGTGGAGTCTCTCTTCCCTAAACAGCTGGTAGAGGAGACCCTGGAGAAGTGGCGCAAGGCTAATCCGGACGCAATGCTCCACAGGGCCTCGTTGGGGAAGCACGCAGGCCATCGTCCCTGAGTCCTGCGTCTCCGATCTACTGTACTCGCATGCCTCCAAACTGTGGGACGGGCTGGACGCAAATGCACTTTCCCCCTTCAGCCTGCTACAACAAGTCCTGAACAGACTCCGGGAAGCAAAGGGGGCGAGTCTCTTGTTGGTAGCCGCATGGTGGTCGAATAAAGAGTGTTTTCCGGACTGGGTAGAGCTAGCAGTGTAGGAACCGTGGCCCTTCCTGCTCAGAGAAGACCTGCTAAGGCAGCCTCACTTCAGTAAGTTCCATGCCAGGCTGCAAAAGCTCTCCCTTCACAGGAGGTTATCCAGCATCTCCTGAGCTGGGAGTGCTTCTCCAAAGGACAGATAACGGGCTATCTGAGAACTTTGTCATCAGCCATTTAGCAAGCAAAATGGGCTACGTTTGGTAGGTGATGTGAACAGATGAAGATCAGGCCCTCAGAGAGCTGGCTTCCGGGTGCATCTCAGAATGGACGAAAACCTATTGATCCTGGCGGTGAAAGGCTTCCAAGCAGTATTGGGGTAGGTGTTCTTGCTTAAAAGGTTAAACGTGTGCCTTGAAGCATCTATCCATGCTCCTGAAAAGCTTTGAACAGTCATGTTCCCCACAGCCCCTACATGCTCTGGAGTGGGATATGGTCCAAGTGTTGAATTTCCTGAAGTGTCCCTCATTCGAGCCTGTCAAGGACATCTTAGACAGCGAGTTGCACGGTCTGTCTTACAAAGTGTGCAACACGAAGGAGTGGAAAGAGCTGACATTCCGCTTTGTCCTCTCCTTCATTGTGAAAACCGTAACCCAGCAGTAGCAGATCCCAGGTTTGAAGAGTTTTCTGTCCCCGCCATACCAAAATCCAGCGACGACAGGGACCTACTCCTCTGAACGGTTCAAGCCATGGGGAAATACCTGACTCGGACAATGGGACTGCGGCCGGCCATTAAGAGCCTCTTTGTGTCTACTGGGAAAGTTAAGAAGTCATTGTCAAGGAACACCATCTTGTTCTGGCTTAGAGAAACAATTTAGAAGCTTAAGAGTCAGGGGGAGACGACCTGCTAAAATCAACGAAGCCCCATGATATCAGGCATATGAGACAATCCACTTTTACAGATCATTATCTGAAAGACTGCACTGTCAAATCCCTTGATACATTCATGATTGTCTCTGTTGTGGCTGCAGAGCAGCTGATCTAACTGCAACCAGGAATGCCCGCACTTTGTGCTGAATAGTAGAAAGTCCTTTTCCCTATCCCTTCTCCCCACTTCACAAGTGTTTTTAGGGCACCAGGATGGAAGAGACAGTCCACCCTTATGTCTCATTATCTGAGGGACTGAACTGTCAATCCCTTGATGTGTTCAAGATTGACTTGGTCGTGGCTGCACAGCAGTGGATCTAACCACGACCTGGAACGCCTGCACTCTAATCTGATTGTTCAAGTGGTAGTGTCCTTTTCCCTCTCTCCACTTTATGAGTGCTTTTGGAATACCAGATGAAGTGTTGATCAACCTTGGTGAATGCAATCCTTCATTGTGATCTTACCTGGTGAGGTAGGGGCCTGCATTTTGAAATGTTGATTACTGTATGTTCGTATATGTAGATGGCCCCATCAGTACAGCTCCCTGCCTTCTTTTCACCTAAGGATGAGTCTCCTAAGAAAATAGTTCCTGGCAAGTAGATCATATTATAATAAATAACACTCCCTCAGTAATTTTGTATTCTTTCGTAGTTATACTTACCACAAACTACTTTCGGGTTACTTCCCGGTCAGTCTTCCCCACATGGTTCCAAAGGTGTATGTATACATTTTTCTTGTCAAGAACAGTTATGACAGTTTGTGCCTTACCATGCCCCGAGGATAGCCTTCTGCCATGGTAGGTGGTTTGGGAGGTGGGAAGGAGGCTTATGAGGATTTTTCTGGTCGTGACTGGGAGATATCCAAACCTAAGAAAGTAGTTCATTGCATGTATAGCTAGGAAAAATACAATTTACTAACTTTTTGTTATTTTTCTCTTCTTTTTTCCTAAGATTTAAGCAAATTTTGTTTCTCATAATTTTATGGTCGCTTGACTTGTTTAACACTGTTACACTCTTAAGTAAATTCACGTTTTCACTAAGAATAAAATCTATTTAATATTTTGTTTTCCCATTTGGGCTTCTCCATGTCCATTTTCTATTTTCCTATATATGTAAAAAAAGGTTTTCTTGGTTTTATCATTGTTTCTTTCAGTAAATACTACAAGCATATCTCCTTTGTCATTCCTTGTGCCAACTCCAAATTTATGTACTGCTGATTCTCCTTTCTTTTTACCTACTTTAACATTAAAATTACCCAAAACAAATGTAAATGGAGTCATGTTTTTCATAGATACATATCTCCAGATTTTCCTAAAGTTTCTATTTCTTCCTTTGTATGGGATGTTGTTGGTGCATACATTTGATTGGTCTTCAATTTATACTTCTTATTTAGTTTGATAATTAATCCTGCAATTCTGTCTCTAGTACAGTACTACAACATTTTTCTATGTTACCTGAAGGATTTTTTTTTATTAAGAAAACGCTCCATTTTCTTGGTTCCTTTCATGTTCTCTGAAGCAAAATACAGTATATAGCAACTAATACCTGATACCAAAGTGGTTTAAGAAAACAAAATATATTCATGAATTACTGTAAAAGGCAAAAAGTAAAAAAAATTTTGAACATGTCTGGAAAAGTTTGTAGTGTAAAACGTCAAACACTTGTGCCTCTTAATAAAATCAATGTGACCTAGAAATAAGATTCATTGGAATTACACTCTTTGTGCACACACAATCTCTTATAGATATTGAGAAAAATAGAGTTGAACTAGTGTTTATGCAAGCCCACCCTAGAAGGGGATTGTGTTGTATTTGCCAAAGACTCAGGTGTATCAAAAGGTCAAAAATATTTAATGTTGAGTTCACTTATTGCTGTGATGTGTATTTCGTTTAAACATTTTTTAATACTGTATAACATTTTGATATGTATTTATTTTACTTCACATTCACTAGCGGCGTGAGGAAGGAATTCAGATGAGGCAACAAGAGCGTGAAACTGAAATAGAAGAAAGGAGACGACGAAGGGAAGAACGTCATAGGGAAATGGAAGGAAAAGATTTTGATGGCGAGGGTCGTCAACAAGGTGGATACTTTGGTCGAATGAGAGGGAATTGGCAGAATCCTCGTGATAGAAACAGAGATCGAGATAGAAGAGAAGATCAAGGGTGGCGAAGTGCTCGAGAAAAACGTGATTTTCGGGAAGATAGTAAAAGGCATGCAAATGAAGAAGGTGGTTATGATGATGTAAGAGAGAAAATTCAACAACAAAAGGATAAGTTTGTAGCAGAATCCAATGAAAAGTAAGTCTTAGAATTGCCTTGGGTTCAAGGTTATTCTTTAGCTGCTGCATGTATACTGTAGATTTTAATCTTGTGAACTAATTAGGCTTGCCAGCTTTTAATCAAGTTATGTTTTCTGTTCCTAAATATTAAATGTTCTCTCACTATACAAACTCTCACACTCTTTACTGTGGAGATATATACTGTCAATAGCGGAAATTACCCGTTAAATCTTTTGCTAGGTGTAACTACTATCCGCTAGTTAGCTGAGGGGGTTAGCGGGGATAGACCAGCCACCCCGCTCACACCTGCACTAGTAACAAATTGTCGCTATTTATTTTAGCTCAGTAGAGTACAGATGTCTTTCTTTCCAGGTGTATCTGCCCATAGGGATCGTAACCATGCGAGTTTGTCCCGGCATCAAAGAGGCACTATTGCAGCACCTTCATGTCAGACTCAGAGACCAATCTGTACAGTGTGTAGGAGTCACTCTTGCACACAGGAGTCTCCATGCACTGAGTTTCAGAAGTGTTCTCCCTCCCAGTGGATGAGGTTTAGCAGGGGACAGAAGAAGAAGGCTAAGAGAGATTTTTCCCCTTCAGAGTCATCCTCAAAATATCATCTGACTCCATCTGCTTGATATTGCCATCCTGACTCTGCTAGATCGTCTTCCCTTGAGGGTCGGTCGAGTATGAGTGGCGCCCCTGTGACTCCAGGACAACCCTGTGCTCCGAAGACCTCCGTTGTTTTCCCTAGCAAAGCAGTAATGTATTAATTGTTATAAATTTGGACACCCATCTAAATTTTGCAAAAATTATAAAATGTGTGGTATTTGCTCCAAATTTTACCATGCAGAATGTGCACTTGAGGCTAGGTGTTTAAATTGCAACTCAAATAATAAATCCCCTGACAGGAGATGTGAGCTGTATAAGTTTGAAGAAGCTGCCCAAATCCAATTTAGAACATATAAGAGTGGGACATGCCAAAAGGCTATTAAATAAATCAAATAGCTATGCTAAGGCATTAAAATCAAATCCACCTAGTACTGCCATTAGTTCTAAAAAAGGAAATATACCATCTGATAAAAAGCTGAATGACGAGTTAGACGGTGTATTAACACGGGCCATTGCCCATCTCTGTAAAACGTTCATCTCCCAATACAAAAAATAGTACAATCCTCTCTCAGGACCGGCGTCAATGACCTCAGATGTCAGGATGCTGAAAACTCAATCAATCAATCTCTCAGGCCATGTCCTTGCTTGATTTGATGGAGGTTCCTCATATAACCAACTTACCTGATGCACCTGTTGTGGGGAAGGTGCAAAAACCTAGAACCTCATCATCTATTAATTGTAGGAGAGAGAAACCCAATCTTTCGCATCCCCTCCATTAGAAAAATTTAAAGTTATGACATCAAATAAATTTGATGTTTTGTCTGTTGATGTTTCTGATGATCCGGAAGATACATACATACATATACCAAGGCACTTCCCCCAATTTTGGGGGGTAGCCGACATCAAACAAATGAAGCAAAAAAGGGGACCTCTCCTCTCTACGTTCCTCCCAGCCTGACAAGGGACTCAACTGAGTTCGGCTGGTACTGCTAGGGTGCCACAGCCCACCCTCCCCCGTTATCCACCACAGATGAAGCTTCATAACGCTAAATCCCCTACTGCTGCTACCTCCGCGGTCAACCAAGGCACCGGAGGAAGCAGCAGGGCCTACCGGAACTGCGTCACAATCGCTCGCCATTCATTCCTATTTCTAGCACGCTCTCTTGCTTCTCTCACATCTATCCTCCTATCACCCAGAGCTTCCTTCACTGCATCCATCCACCCAAACCTTGGCCTTCCTCTTGTACTTCTCCCATCAACTCTTGCATTCATCACCTTCTTTAGCAGGATCCGGAAGATAACTTGAATAAATCAGAAATTCAAATTGAAGCCTCAACAAATAGATCAAAATGACACAAAGAAAAAGACAAATGTAATACCCAATATAACAAGACCATCTCTAAAGGAACCTACAGGAAATAATGTTAGATTAAAATCTGCTAATTGAAAGACTTCATCCAAGATGTCTTCCAGAAATAATCCATAATTTTCTCCTCCATTTTGTAATGGAATTGTCAGGGGTAAACGGCCAAATATGAAGAACTTAGTCTTCTAATTCATGAGCATTCCCCCATAATTGTATATGCACAGGAAAGCAAGCTTGATGCTAACACTCCTTGTCATCGAGAGTATGATAGTTATAGAACACCATATAATCAACTATCAGGGAGCCATGACAGAAGTCTCCTGTACGTTCGTCGAGATGTTCCCCAAATACCCTTGTCTATTCATACACCCTTACAGGCAGTGGTTGTACAGATTGATATACTTACCCCCAAATGATATTTTGTTTGATGATTTAGTAGAGGTGATTCACCAACACCCTCAATCTTTTCCCTTACTGGGAGATATGAATGGTAGATATCCTTTACTGTACAGGGTAATTTTTTAGAAAACACAAGGAGCATTATTATATCATCAATTGTGGAAAATGAGGATGTCGGGCTCCTTAATACAGGAGAGCCCACACACTTTCATATCCAGACAGGTTACGTTGTCGTGCATTAACCTGTCAGTAGCAAGCTCTAATTGCCTTCTCGACTTTGATCGGAGGACATTAGATGATTGGCGTACTAGTGATCATGCACCAATCATCATCAACACCAACAATGGTCCACCTTTACAGAGATCGCCACGATGGAATCTTGACAAGGCGGACGATAGATTTCATGAGCTAAGCGAAATTAAAAGGAATGCAGAAGAGTTTGAAAGTTTTGATGATGCCATAAACTTATTGAATGGAACCCTTCATACAGTAGGAGTTGATTCAATTCCCAAAACAACAAGGTTATTCAAATGACGACCAATCCCCTTGTGGTCTTCCCAACTAACTGCCCTGCACAGAGCAACAAGAAGGTCTTTAACTCGATTGCGCAGACACTGTACTGAGGAAAATGTAATTATATGCAAAAAGTGTAGAGCACAGTTCCGTCGTGCTATGAAAGAAGCTAAGCGCAATTCTTGGGTATCTTTTGTTTCCTCCATCAACAGTAGAACACCACCATCTTCTGTATGGGGGGAAGCAGGCAAATTCACTCCCAACCCACCACCAGTGTTGAAGGTGAATGATCAGTATGTGACTGAAGCAACCAAAGTTAGCAATTCCCTGGTTTTCAGTTTAGGAGTATTGAAGAAAAGAAAATTTTAAGTTTTGCAACAGGAAGGGAAGTCTTACACTTCTCCTTTTACTGAAAGAGAATTTGATTCTGCACTTGCTCTGTGTAATGATACAAGCCCTGGACCCAATGGAATTCCATATGCAATGATTAAATATGTACCTGTTAATACCAAGTTATTTATTTTAAGCATTATTAACGGAATATGACATGATCATAGTCATCCAAGTGTTTGGGAATTAGCCATTATTTTAGCCTTTTTAAAACCCGGTAAGGATTAGTTTTTAGCAGCAAACTATCGACCAATTGCATTGACATCTTGTTTATGTAAAGTCATGGGGAAGATGGTCAATGTAAGACTGATGTGGTACCTGGAAAAGAATGGTATTTTATTAGCAATCCAGTGTGGATTAAGGAAAATGTACTCAACGACTGATGTGTTGATACGAATCGAGTCCTCTATTTGTGAAGCCTTTGCTTGCAGGCAGCACCATGCAACAGTTTTTTTTTTTTTCTTTCCTACCTTGAAAAGGCATATGGCATTACATGGAGATATGGTATACTTAAAACCATTCATGATTTGGGATTACGAGGAGAGCTAACATTGTTAATTCAATCATTTATTTCGCATAGATTTTTTTCAAGTGAGGGTGGTGGAAACCCTATCTGAGAGGAAATGTCAGGAAGGAGGAGTTCCCAAGGTAGTGTGCTAAGTGTAACCCTATTTTCACTAGCCATTAATGGGATATCCTCAGTCATTCCTCAAGATATTCTCCCAACACTATTTGTTGATGATCTCTCCATATCATTTGCGGGAGCTAAAATAGCAATGGTTGAAAACTACTAATCTCAATTGATAAAATTATTCAGTAGGCTGATATGAGTGGGTTTAAGTTTTCGACAAGCAAAACTACTATTGGCCATTTTTGTTGTATTCGGGGAGTACATCCAGACCCCGATATATACATCAAAGGTCAACGGATCTCGTTTGTAAGTGAAGCTAGATTTGTAGGGTAGATATTTGATTGTATGCTTACATGGGTTCCTCACTTGAAAGCCTTAAAAGTAAAATGTCTTGAGGCTCTGAATCTTTTAAAAGTTTTGTCCCATACATCATGCGGGCCAGACCGCAAAACTCTCTTAAAGTTATGCAAGTCCTTAATTTTTTTCAAAAATTTGTCATGGATGTGAAATATACTCCTCAGCCACCCCAAACCAACTAAAAATTTTATATTCTATACACCATACTGGTATTAGATTATCTACAGGAGCCTTTAGAACTTCGCCTATCCCAATCCTACCTGTTGACCCTGGAGAATTATCTTTAGACCTTTACCAGAAGTCTTCTATTGTTCAGTATTGGTTTAGGTTGCAAAGACTCCCTAATTCTTTATCCTGTCAAACTGAAAAGCTTGTAAGGCATCATAGATATTTTGAGTTGAACCCAAAATCTCCTCAACCGTATGGTTTCCGGGTAAAAACATTAGTAGATAGTCTAGATTTAGGTAGAAATAAAGTGCTCCCATGTAGGATATCATCAACCACACCATGGAAATTACCGGAGATATCTTTTTGTAAATATTTTCAAGGTATAAAAAAGAGCATGACTGACTGAGAAGCCTGGTCACTCGTTATAGATAATGTTGAAGAACATAGAGATTCGACTTTTATATACAGTATACTGATGGCTCCAAATCTGATTCTGGCGTTGGATTTGAAGTATATAGTACTGTAGTGCTCTTAATTGTAGAGTTGCACTTCCTCTAGTATCCTCTATATTTACTGCCAAACTGTATGGCATACTAACCGCTATTGAGAAAATAGCGTTGAAAAACTAGGGCAATTATACCAGTTTTAGTGATGCAAGAAGTGTCCTACAAGCTTTAAAATAAAATTTACTCTACGTAGTACTCATGTCAACCGATGCAGACCCATAAAATAGTTTGTATCGTTACTTGTTATTTCAATAATGGGAATACTAATAGTAATCGTTAGCCTACTGGAAGGAAATCACTGTATTGCCCGGTTGCTTTCCTCCGGTAATATGACATCACCAGACATATGAAATCGTAAGATATTAAAACTGTTCTTAATGTACTTTTTACTGAAAATGGATACTGTATATTATCAATAAAAGAAAATAATAATTTACCAAGATAAATCAGTTTATTTTTATTCAAGAAAATAGATTATTTCCAAGGAAATATTTACCCAATTAGCGTACTATTTCCGATAGACTTGTGACGTCATCACCATGAAAAAATTTGTTGTAAAGACGAATCGTTATACGTCGCATAGGTTGTAAATCGAGAACTACCTGTATAACAGAGCATTTGACATGAAGGAGCACAGAAAAGATGTCTTTTTTCAAAGGAGTCTCTTCAATCGGTGCTAACTCATTTATTTGAACTAGGAATATGTGGGCTAGATTTACTTTAATTTTGTGCTCGTAATTTCTCACAAGTTTCAGATAAGAACCGTTTCAAAGTTAATCTTAATTAAAGCACACGCAAAGGTAAGGGACCTCGGAGGAGAACATAAATCACATTTTAATGTCTAAATTACAAAAGAATGGTACTTAGACTGCTTTGCTGATTCAGCAGTTTAATTACGCCTTTCAAGGCGACATGGTTTCTTTCCCATATCTTTCCCATGGTGGTGCAAGTCAGGGTCAGGGGTCACCAACCCCTCGCCCAGCTTTCTAACGACATTTTCCATTGCTCTACTCTACTCCCCTAATTTATGTATTTATCCAACAAATTCGTGACAAATTCCCCCACACTAAATTTCAGACTCCCCTAAGTCTGAGAAAAAAATTTACTCTTAAAAAGGATAATCTTGGATAAAGATTTACAAAACATCCATTCTACATTTTCTTTTAAAACATCTCATAACACAGTAAGTACTAATCGATCGGTAATATGGGCGTGTGACATAAGAAGAAATATGACAACTGGAATTTCTCTAAAATCAACGTATCTAAGTTACACTCTCTCTATAATTTTACTAAATACATATGCAAATATGACTTCATAAGAAAAAGGAGACCTGGCTGATTGCAATGATTACAAAGGCATCATACTTAGGTCAGTTGTTATGAAAATATATAGTTTGCTTATTCTAAAGAGACTGGAGAAAAAGATTGATGAAAAGTTGAGAGATGAACAAGCAGGATTTAGAAAGGGTAGCGCTTGTACTGAACAAATTTTCATTTTGTAATGTACAGCAATGCTTAGAATATAGAAATCCCTTTTTGATGGCATTTGTGGACTATAAAAAAGCCTTTGATTGTGTGCACCGGCCAATTTTGTGTAGAGTCCTGCATTATTATGGATTTCCTCTTGAATACGAGAATTTGATTAAGTCTGTTCGTGAGCATAGCAAGTGCAAAGTTAATGTTAGTGGAGTCCTATCAAATGAATTTTTAGTGAACAACGAAGTAATCAGAGGGAATGTGTTGTCACCTGTGTTGTTTATACTCCATGGATTTTGCAATGTGTAGAACAGTCGGAGATGGTTGAGAAGGATTGGTAATAGGAGATTAGCAGACTTAGAGTATGCTGATGTTACTGTCCTTATTAGGAAACACCACAGGTTTTACATGAGGTTGGGCTCAAGATATATAGAATGAAGACAGAGATGATAACGGAATATGCAATGGAAGATGAAATATCATTAGGAGGAGAAAGGATTAATAATGTGGAATCATTTAAATATTTTGGAACTGTGATCTCCAATACAGGGTCTTTAGAATTATAGTTTATGGAACGATTGAAAAAAGCAAATCAAGTAAAATTTGGAAATCAAATTGCCTGAAATTACATATAAAAGTCAAACTATATTTCAGTCTAGAGAGATCGGTGTTACTATATGGACATACGTCATGGTATAACAATGAAACAATATACAACTGATTTTATAGATTTGAGAACAAAGCCCTCAAAAGAATATTTGGAGTTAAATGGCAGGAGCAGGTTTAGAAATGAAACTATGTGGATGAGATCATGGTGAGAGGTAGATGGAGATTGTTTGGGCATGCTCTTCGGGCTCCCCAAGAGAGATTAGGTCACCAAACTTTTAACTGGGCTCCACAAGGCACTAGAAAAGTTGGAAGACCCATGCCTACATGGTTGAGGACTATGAATGGTGAAATAGATGATGAATGGAGAAGTATTGATTTAAAAGCTCAAGAGAGCGACAACTGGCGAAATCTAGCCAAAGTCCTTTGCGGTATTAGGCGTAGGATATGATGATGATGAAAAATTTCATAGTGACCTTTTGACACTGAATTACAGTCAATATCTAGTGATATCCTACATTCCAATTATGACTAGAACATTCTTCCCTTGTATTGAATAACTGTTATTATTGTTACTCCCCTTTTACTGCAAAATATTTTCCAACCTGCCTCCACACTTTCTTCAAAAACTACATCTAACATGTTTGACAGCGAATGTCATAAATTACAAACAAATGAGTCACTTCAAAAAGAGAAATCATGCAATAAAAACCCAAAAATTACTCAATGCAAAAAACGTTTTTATAACGATCCACACAGCAATAAGGACAATGGTTTTTTTTTCTTTATTCTTTACTATAGTTTTTAACACTGAAAAAAATTTATTCGATTGGTTACTTTCTTCAATCAATTCATGATAAATAATGCTCTTTAATTTTAGCAATACTCGAAGAAGGAAAAAAAGTTACAACCTTTTTATTCTACACATTTTTTACACAACATTCGTTATTCATGACAACTACAGATCTTTATACCACTTTACTTGACTTACAGGGTTGGTTGCTGTGGGTATCCTTATGTTCTTGGCCTACTGTGCTGTCTGAAACCTCTTCCATACTTTGAGGTTGTCATTATCATTCATGGGCTTGCAGTTTCTGCATTGTTAGGGCTTTTATCAAAGCCCCAACAGCTTCTGATGATAGGACGATAGGGGCCAATAAAAGGGTCCTGGCCCAACATCTTTGATGGCGACTTGCAATGCTGTTGCTCCTGCTATGGGAAAAAGGCATGTCAGCAATCGTGGGCGCAGTATTCCTGTTCCCCCCCAGGAATATTGCCATGTCTTCTTGGGGACAAGAGCAACTCCACACGAAGGATTCCTTCCTGTCACAATTATGGCAGGCTCCGGTCCTAAGTTGCTCTTGTCTCGGTGGTTCCTTCGTAGAGCTTAGGTTGTTTCCCATCGCCTGACTCAGTGTCATCAGTAGGGTGCTAGTGTGTCTCCTCTGGTGGTTTTCCATGGGTGGTGCCTCTCTTCCATTCCTCCTGGTTGCTGTCCCTGACATCAGCGTCAAGAGTTTCTTCATGAGTTTCTAGGGACATCAGTTGGTACCCCATGCTCTTCATTCATTCATTAAAGCGAACAAATTACTGCATTATCGATCATTGCTCTTCTCTGGTAGGGTTTTCTTTTTTGGAATATCTGGTGCGTATTCCATGTGCATTGTACCTTCTTTCCCCTTTTGCGCTTTCTTCTTATTTTTGTATTATTTGTTTATACTGTACACTGTGTCTGCTCAAGTCGATTGTAAATAGCACTGGTCATCTTCTTTAAGTTTTTGTGCTACTTCTTTTGACCATTTTCAAAGACTTGTTTCTTTCTGTTCCTTCCGGCTCTGTTACATCTCGCCGCAAGCCGCCACTTTTTTAGTATATAATGGAACTTGAACAGTCAAAATAATTAGAAATGGGGTTAAATAGAGTGTTTAGACTATAACAAAGCATGTATCTTTTCTAAAGTGTTTGACGAAAAAGAGCGCAGGATAAATGCCTTTTTTCAAATGATTTTCTTCAGTCAAAGCTAATTAATTTTTTGGAACTAGGAACATCTTGGTTATATTTACTTTAATTTCGTGCTCATAATTTCTCAAGTTGCAGATAACAAATATACAGTTTCAAAGTTAATTTTGAAGCACACGCCAAGGGAAGGGAACATAAATTACATTTTGAAATGTAAGTCACAAAAGAATGGTACTTTGAAAGAAAGAAAAAAAAAAGAGAAAGTTGTGTAGTGTTCGGTCATGTCTTGTGGACTTCTTAACACCAGTCTGGCCAGCTGATTTTATTACCCAACTTAATGAGGGGCTGTGAGGTTCCGTCCGCCTCCCTCCCTCTATTGTGTACCTGGGAGATAATACAGAATAGCGTCAGACTGCTTTGCTGATTCAGCAGTTTAATGGCGCCTTTCAAGGTGACATAGTTTCTTTCACATAATGGTGCAAGTCGGGGTCAAGGGTCACCAGCCATTCGCCCCGCGTTCTAACGACATTTCCCTAATTTATGTATTTATCCAACAAATTCATGACAAGATCTTCTACCGAACGATTCCATCACTTCGTCTTTATGCCTGGAGGAAAAGAGAATAGCAAGATACTTTCAGGAATCGTTTGTCACAGTATATCTGGCAAAATGGTCCGTCTTTTGTAGTTGGTGTCCTGGACGGGATATCACTCCTGTCAATGTCACTATCCTAATGATAGTGGAGTTTTTGTTGAGCCTTAGGGAGGAAAACTTTGTTCTGTTTCGGTGGTGAAAGGCTATCGCTCGGCCTTAAGCCTTGCTTTGAAACTTAATGGACTTTAAAATTTCCTCCTCCATGGAATTGTCTCTCCTCATATGGAATTTGGAGTACTCCTGCCCTCAGTTGGAAGACAGACCACTTTCTTCGTATGTAGTGAAAGTACTGCATTCACTGAAATGAGCGCCGTACGAACCTTTTCGTCAGATGCCACATCATGACTTGACTTTGAAGACAGTCTTTCTGCTACCGAGCTACATGGTTTGCCCTATGACATCACCCATTCAAGTGGATGGGGGTAAAGTGACTCTCAGTTTCATCCCTGAGTTTGAGTTTGTGGCAGTGACTCGAAATGCAACTGTATAGGATCCTAGATTTGGTCCCTTCCAGGTTGAGAGTATACATTCTATAACGGATGACCCTTATCAACTGTTATTCTGCCCTGTGAGGACATTGAGGAAACTTTCTAAAAAGAACTTCCAGAGCCCACCAGCAGGCTCTTTGTGAGCAATGGGAGAACCAAGAGGAAGATCACAAAGAACTTCATCTCTTCCTGGATTAGACAGGTAATCGAGAGAGCCACAAAACCAGGCTCCTCACCTTCCAATCATTGTCCCCATACTCACGACGTCAGGGGTGTCAGTATGTCCTTGGTGTTCAAGATGAATTTCTTTGAAGCAGATACTATAAGTGGGCCGTGCGGAAACGGAAAACAGCATTCACTGCCCACTGCCTGAATGACATAACCCAAAGGAACCTAGAAACATCTACCTTACGATCTGTGGTGGCTGCACAACACGTGGTTGGTAACACCTCAGCTCCCTTGTAGGACAAGTAGCTGTTTGTTGAGAGATGTTACCCGCAATTAGGTCCAGGAGGAATGTTTGAGTAACTTGCCACTTACTATTTCATTCTCCCTTCTCTTTGGGTCCAGCATCTGAGGAACTATGCAAGTGGACCTCCTCTAACTGCAGGTGGGTAGCATTGTCCCATGTGTAACTTATATGTGTTGATATATTTATGTCTCCATTCTCAAGCTAGGTGGTGTCAGGCAATGTCTAGAGTAAGTGAGGGGTTTATTCCAAATTTGTGTTTACCTGATCAAGTCACATTGTTAAATTCTATAGCTAACACGAATTGGCCAGGCCGTCGACCTGCAAGGTTGGCGAGTTGTCAGGGTATCCTTTAAACAGCTTGTGCTAAGAATGGAGTGTCATCTTAGGACAGTCACCATCCAGTTGATTTTTGGACTTCCACCCACCAAAGAGTGAGTCTCCACTGTAAAGAGTGTAAGGGTTTCTATATAGTGGTGGAACAAATGACAAATTTGGAGGTATTTTTTATTTTTCCCAACTATACAAACCTGGAGCTCTCTACACATACTGGTCCCGCCATCACTTTTCCCTGGAAGTCTTGCTGCAATTGCAAAGTGAAGGTTGTATACTAGTGCTGCTGTCCACGGGGTGGCTGGTCTACCCTAGCCCCATCCGCTAACTAGCGGAGGGTAGTTACACCTTGCAAAAGATTTAACAGCTAGTTTCAGCTATATCTGAAATATATCTCCACTGTAAAGTGTTCCAGGTTTGTATAGTTGGAAAAATACAAATCATTTCTAAATTTGTCATATATCAAGATTGTCCTCAATACCTCTTCTATGAATGCCAGTGTTTATATCCCTTTTTCAATATCAAAGAAATTAGTATAGAACAAGGAAAATTATGCTCATGGTTATGATAGTTTTGTGCTCCTTTTTATATTAGTATTCTAAAGAAACTTTTCTTTCAATTTTCAGCAATCACAAAATGAAGAAAGACGCTGGAAGCTCGGAAGAACTAGATGGTAAAATGCATTCTGATGGTGATGAACCCATTCTTAAAGAGAGTGCAGCTGTCCAAAAGGAAGGTAAGAAAAATATCTGGCTAAAATTTGCAATACTGTAACCCTTCAAATTGAAATTTTGTATTATTGTACATTTTACTTTGCAACATTCTTAGGCAAGACATCATTTGTGGATAAATCTTTTGAATAAAATGATAAATAATATTGCTGTTAGTTGTGGGACATATTGAATTTTTAAGTGTAGTCTTTACTAAGGGACGTCATGTTTAACAAATTTCGCTATTTATCAGAAGATTAGATCTTTGAAAAATCTGATAAGTTAAAGGGCTACTGTATAAGGTATGTGAAGATTCAAACCCAAATATTTTATGTGTCCTTTTTTACTGTTAAATTTGGCTTTCTAAACAAGTAAGGTGTGGTATACAGTATACTGTATACAGTATTACTGATAATTTGGAGCAGTTTACTAATGGTCCCGGGTGGGGATCGATCTGCTGCCATGCGAATGCTAGGCAAACATGTTACCTCTGTACTAGCCAGCAGGCTAGTTGTTGATGAATCTTGGGATTCTAGTCAATTTCATAAAGTCAATATTTGACTATTGCAAAGCATTAATTTTAGGGGTGAATATCAATGTATGTTCCTCTTTGGGCTTTTCCATTCAATATGTAGATGACTTCTCATAAATATGATATTGCTGGAGAAGATTATTCCATCACACCATTATAGTAGCCCTTTAGAAACATTCCTGCTGAGTAATCAGCAACCTAACTATCCTTGGGAGTTAGAGATGGGGGTTTGCGGGAACCTGTAGGTCTACCTACCGAGTCATCAGCAGCCATTGGCTGGCCAACCCTGGTCCTTGCTTGGAGAGGGATCTTGAGCTGTAATTATATATAAATATGGTCAGTTTTAGGGGCTGTATATCCAAACTCAATGCTTTAACTGATTGCATGGAGAGACTACCTTATACTTGTAAAATAGGTTATCATGGCTCTCTAGCTTGTTGATTTTAGTTTCTTAGTGAAAATATCCCAACAAGTCATGGATTTTGAAATGCGTAGAACAGGATTGGACTGGATTGGTAATAGGAAATTAGCTGACCTAGAGTATGTTGATGATGCTGTCCTTATTAGCAGAACACCACAGGACTTGCAAAGCCATTAGTTTGGACATCCTTGTCACTGAGACTTCATACTTAGTTCATATTTGAGTGTATGAAAATCCAAGCCAATTAGTACGTTAAGGTCAAGGGCGAGAAATATGCTGCCATGGCATTGGTCTGCTCTCTACTGAGTGCCCCTCTAGTTTTTAGATATTCATACTTTATTTTAATTTTAGTTTATTGTTAGATCTTCATATTTCCTCAGTCAAAATTGTGTTTGTGCTTTATCAAAGCATTTTTGTATTCTATTTTTCAATTTTTGGAGCATTTGGTTGCGATCAGATGATCTCAGAGTCCTGCTACCATATCAAGAAATACGTTCATACAAGTGACAATGTGTAGTTTATATAACTTCTTAACTTATTCAAGATATCTTTTTAATGAATATTACATCAGCACTTATGTTATAGGATATCATAGTTTTCATAGTTTTGTTTATAGCCATTATTATTTATTATGCTTTTTTCTCTCTCCATGTTATGAATTTTTTCATTATTAAATCTCTAGATTTCTTTGGGCATTATTAGTGATTCTTGGTATCATTACCCAGTTTTGATTATGCAAATACTATCATTCTTCTTCACCTAAGGGGTTAACTGCTGTACTTTAATTGTTCAGTGGCTACTTTCCTCTTGGTAAGGGTAGAAGAGACTCTTTAGCTACGGTAAGCAGCTCTTCTAGGAGAGGGACACTCCAAAATCAAATTAGTTTAGTGCCATAACCTCAGTACGGTAGTCTTCCACTGTCTTGGGTTAGAGTTCTCTTGCTTGAGGGTACACTAGAGCACACTATTCTAATTTCTCTACCTCTTCTCTTGTTAAAGTTTTTATAGTTTATATGGGAAATATTTATTTTAACGTTAATGTTCTTTAAATATTTTATTTCTCCTTTTTCCTTGTTTCCTTTTCCTTACTGGGCTATTTTCCCTGTTGGGGCCCCTGGGCTTATAGCATCCTGCTTTTCCAACTAGGGTTGTAGCTTAGCAAGTAATAATAATAATAATTATAATCAAAAGTATTTAATTTTTATAATGTAAAAGAAAATAATTTCTAAGAAAATATTAGTCCTATTAGCGTACTTTCATTAGATAAATGTCGATCTACTGTCAGAGATGAAATAAAACTAGCATAGTCAAATATACGCTAAGTAGTACTGTACTCAGATACAAACCCTCAAAGGATTTTGTATCCTTACTTGGTATGTCGATAATGGGAATTAATCGATAGCCTATTAGAAGAATATCACTCTGCCTGCTTGCTTTCCGCTGAAAATATGACGTCACCAGACATGACATGAACTTGACATGTTAAAACTTTTCTTAATGTATTTTTTACTGTATAATATCAGTAAAAGAAAATACTATTGTTCCAACACAGAGTACTTACCTAGAACTACTTTCTTAGGAGTTACTGGTAACTCTTCCCAACCAACCAGAATTTTGTGTAGTTTACCCTATTCCCATTTTCTATGGATGACCTCAGGCGGAGTGATACGCGCCCTGAGGCGACCCGGGGTCAGAGAGCGTGCTAGTTTAGGTTGTGCTCCTCAGTAAGTTTCTGGTCGCGACGTGATTCACATCTCGCCGCGCTCTCTCTTACCCAGTGCGACCCTTTGTCCCCCCGACCCTTTGTGTTTACCACGTGGTTCCTGTGCCCGTATCCTTACCCCTTTCCCTTGTGTCCTTGTGTCTCTTGGTGTTAGTGTTTTCATTATGGAGCATCCACGCCGTTGCCCTGGGCCTGTGGCCGGTAAGTCTTGTGGGGCTTTCCTTTCGAAGCCCGAGGTTGACCCACACTCGCGTTGTTCGTCATGTAGGGGCAAAGTGTGCTCCCTACTGCCACGTGCTCGGAGTGCGAGTCTTGGGGCGAGATTCAGTGGGTCCTTTATGGGACTAAGAAGAAGTCGGCCAAGAAATCGCCCAAGAAAGCTACCGCGTAATCTGCTTTGGTGTCCCCGGATGCCTCGTCGGAACGTGGTTCCCTTCCATCTTCCCCTACCCAGAGTAGGGGTCGAGGTAAGTCTGTTGCGGGGAAGCGGCCCATTATCCTTCCCCAAGAATCTGAATTACCTGTGGGGAAAGCTTCTGATGTGTTACAGGCATGTGTGGGGCCTGAGGGAAGTGTGGGAGACGAGGTCCTGGTGCCCGCAGGGCCAGTCTCTACCAAAGACCCGATGTGGGGGAAGTCAGGTACTACCTCTTCTCCCCCATCTTGGGTGTGTGTTTCAGGTACTTCGGCCGCCGGGGGGATGCCGAGAAAGGCCATTCATCTAATTCGGACCCCGCCGTTTGGGATCTCCCTAGAACACCCTGCAGGTCACCCTTCAGACTAGAAGAGGAGTTTGACCATTGGATCGCCCGGAAGAACGTCCCTCGGTCCCCCCCAGCGCCCTCGCGATGCTTTCGCCCGTCTTCATGCAGCCTGCGGAAACAGAGGTTCGTCATGGAGTAACCCCCGCGGAGTTGGACGCCTCAGGTGATTCGGCTGATTCCCTCTCCTCCTCCTCCTCGTCTTCCTTGTCCGTAGATTCATCATCAGAGGACAATTCCAGGTCCGCGAGGAGGAAGCGCGAGAGGTCCAGGAAAAAGAAGAAGTCCCGCTCCCGTTCAAGACAGAAGAAGGAGGAGTCCAGGCCATCTAAGAAGAAGGTGAAGAGGAGTAAGTCTATGGATTGGGTGAGTATCACGGTGCCCCGGAGCGAGCTGTTTAAGGTCACCACAGCCGCGGCCGCTTCCGGGTGGCTCCCTAGAGCCTCGTCCTCACTGTCTTTCCCCTCCTTCTCCTCCTACGGACAAGAACCTCACCGAGGGAGGCCTTTCCAAGCTCCCCGTGAGCCGCCTAAGTTGACGAAGGCCTCCGCTGCCTCTACTCTGCGGAGGGAGGCGCTCCGTCAGGTGGAAGGCGTTACACCAGACGCGGGCTCCTTGGCTGACTTCATTAAGCTCCAAGGGCGCCCTTCGGCCAGGGATATTCCCACAGATACAAGGATGCCCGCAGGGCAAGGTAATCCCATGACGGATACCTTCGCCTCTGCGGGTCCGCCCGTGACACGGGCAGGCCCATCCAACGTTGCTCCCCCTACCGTTACCGATGATACTCGTGCGGAGGGACTGGTGACAGAGGCCCTGGTGGAAGGAGGGGAGTGCTTGTCCGATGACATCTCCTCCTACCGCAAAGTGTTGGCCCTCATACGACGGCACCATAGGCTGGATGAACTAATGCCCACCACTGAACAGACCTGGCTCTCCGGACTTAGCAGGTTGGTGGAGAACCCTATACAGCAAAAGCCCTCCTTAGCTCTACCCTTAGCTCCTGACGTAAAGCTGGGTATGGAGCATATTGATAAGTTCCTGGACGGCCTGGCGGACGCCCTTAGGAGTCAAAGTGCCTCGAAGCTGCTTCCAGGACTGAGGGCACAGAAGAGGTTTTACGTGCCGGAAGGTCGTCGGGGAGGACCCCGCGCGACGGAGACAGCCATCACCTCGTTGAACCATGGTGCCGCTGAAGACAGAGCGTCCACGGCCCCTGTGTGTTTTTCCCCTTCGGAGACCTCCATGATGGAGGACATGGCCCAGGACCTAGTCTACGTGTCCTCCTGGTTGGACTGGTGGGCCTGCACGTTAGTTGGCTTTCAGTCCTCTCATGATTTGTCCCTACCAGAAAACCAAACCTTACTGAGAGAGCTAATTAGCTCAGGGGGCAAGGCCCTAAAATTCTTATCCTATCAATCTCTCTCCCAGGCTACCAAATGGGTCCTGAGGAAGAGAGACACTATTCTTAGCAAATTAGTGAGGAAACTCCCGGACCGGGAAGCAAGATGATTGAGAAACTCCTCAATCTGGGACGAGGCAATCTTTCCCCTTAAGTTAGTGGACGAGACGATGGAACGGGTGAGGAAGATGAAGGACATGGGAGACCATAGACCTCCCCCAATGAGGCGCCCACCGCACAGGAGGCCCTCCGTGGACGCCCCTCACACTTCCCGTTCATCTCCAGCCCAGCCTAGAGGAGAGCCCCCTGCGGCTCCCTGGCTGCAATCAACTCAGCCCCCCCCCCCCCCCCCCCCCCAGTAGAGGTGCCACAGCACCCCAGTCTAACTTTAGACCATCCTTCGGGAACTCAAGAAGAGGTCGGTCCGGATGCCCCTCCAGAAGGAGATAGGAGGCGAGGCCCCCTACTCCTACAGGAGCCTCAAGTAGGGGGATGCCTCAGACACTCTTGGCAAGCATGGCGGGATTACGGTGGATCCCTGGACGGTGACAATCCTGAGGGAAGGTTACAGACTACCCTTCTTAGCAGAACATCCCCCGCTTATTCCAGCCCTTCAGGCGGAGTGGTTGATTCCCAAGGACCCCTTGAAACGGGCAGCTCTGCAGGAACAAGTGTCGTCCATGATCTCCAAGGGAGCGTTGGAACTAGTCGAAGAGCCCGGCCCGGGGTTCTACAGCAGGCTCTTCCTAGTGGAGAAGGCAACAGGGGGATGGAGGCCAGTAATAGACCTGTTGGCCCTCAACAAGTTTGTGGCGGAAACCGAGTTCAAGATGGACACTGCCAAGACAGTGTTGGCCGCCTTGAAGGAAGGGGACTTCATGATATCCCTGGACCTCAAGGACGCCTACTTCCAAATCCCCGTCCATCCCTCCAGCAGGAAGTTTCTCAGGATAAAGTGGGATTCCCGAGTGCTACAATTCAAGACCCTTTGCTTCGGACTGTCGACGGCTCCTCAAGTGTTTACAAGAGTCTTCACGACGGTCTCCGTATGGGCTCACGAGTAGGGCATCCGTCTGATCCGGTACCTGGACGATTGGTTGCTTCTTTCAGCCTCAAAGGAAGAATTGAAGGAACAAGGCGAGAAGTTACTTCATCTCTGCGAGGAGTTGGGTATCACGGTCAACGTAGAGAAGTCCCAGCTGATCCCCTCCACCAGGATGACCTACTTGGGGATGGTCCTGGACACCCGACTAGTGAGAGCCTTCCCCTCGTTGGAGAGATTGGAGAACCTAGAGCGAGTTCTGCAACCCTTTCTGTTGGACCAACCCAGGAGGGCCAAGGATTGGCAGAGGTTGCTGGGCCACCTAGTGTCCTTGGAAAGGTTAGTGCCACAAGGGAGACTCAAACTTCGAGCGGTGCAGTGGAACCTGAAGGAACATTGGACCCAGGGGAGAAATCCCCAAAAACTGGTTCCGGTCTCCCCAGAAACGAAGGTAGTCTTGCAGTGGTGGCACGACAGGAGGAACACCGAGATGGGGATGCCCTTTCGCCCCCGACCTTCCGGAAGTCCTATTGTTTACGGATGCGTCGAAGGAAGGTTGGGACACTCACCTACTCGACCAATCGACAAAGGGAAAATGGTCGAGCGAAGAAGCAAAGCACCACATAAACGTGCTAGAGATGATGGCTGTGCTGAGGGCGAGTCGAGAATTTGTTCATCTCCTCTGGGGGAACACAGTAGCGTTGATGTGCGACAACGCCACAGTAGTAGCCTACGTAAAGAAGAAAGGGGGTCTAAAGTCGAAAGAACTATGCTCGTTATCGACAGAACTTCTGGAATGGGCGGCAGAAGAAGGGATCGAGTTCACAGCAAGGTTCATCCCGGGAAAGAGGAACGTCCTGGCGGACAGCCTCAACAGAGTAGGCCAAGTAATAGGGTCAGAATGGACTCTACACCCAAGGATAGCTCAGTCAGTCATACTGAAGTGGGGTTCCCCAGTAGTAGACCTTTTCGCCACACGTCTGAACGCCCAACTCCACGTGTTCTGTTCTCCAGTCCCAGATCCGTCAGCGGCGTTCGAGGATGCCTTCCAGCACCCTTGGGACGGCCTCGATGTGTACGCCTTCCCCCCCTTCGGAATGATACGTCAAGTCCTCAACAGAGTAAGGACAACAGCCAACCTTCAGATGACTTTGGTCGCGCCTTGGTGGCCGGAGAGGGAGTGGTTCGCAGGCCTAAAAGAACTGGCCCTTCTTCCTCCTTGGCCGCTCCCGGACAGGCCAGACCTTCTTCGTCAGCCCCACTTCCAAAGGTTTCACGAAAACCCTCGGTCCCTCCGCCTTCACGCGTGGAGGTTATCAAGCGGCTTCTGAAGAAAGATGGATTCTCATCGGGGACCGCGACGAGGATGTCGGGTTACTTAAGGCGGTCCTCTATCGCTGTCTACCAAGCGAAATGGGCAGTCTTCTCGAAATGGTGCGCTTCCCGGAATATCAAACCCTTGAGGGCCTCGATCCACGACGTGGCGGACTTCCTGGTGTATCTCAGGGACGATTTGGGCTCCTCCATTCCAGCAATAAAATGAGTGAGGGCAGCGTTAGGTCAAGTCTTCCTCCTGAAGGGCATTGACTTGGGAACCTCCCGGCACATCTTGATGCTCATCAGGAGCTTTGAGCAGTCATGCCCCCCACAGGAGGTGAGGGTACCGCAGTGGGACCTAGCCATAGTACTCAAAGTCCTGTCAGAACCTCCCTTTGAGCCCCTCAAGGACATCCTGGATAAGGAGCTCACCCTCAAAACGGTCTTCTTCTTACCCCTGGCTTCGGCGAAGAGGGTTAGTGAGTTGCACGGATTATCGTACGAGGTTTCACACTCAAAAGGATGGCGGGAGGCCTCCTTTCGGTTTGTCCCTAACTTTGTGGCCAAAACGCAGAAGCCAGCCTGTTGGGATCCTCGGTTCGAGGGCTTTTCGGTCCCAGCGATCCCTCGGTCGGACAACCCTAAAGACTTACTCTTATGCCCTGTCAGAGCAGTAAGAAAATACCTTGAAAGGACTTCCAGACTCCGACCGGAGATCAAAAGTTTATTCGTCTCAACCGGTCAGGTGAAGAAACCAGTCTCTAAGAACTCAATCTCCTTTTGGTTGCGACAGGTGATCAAGAGAGCTTACGATGTTTCGGGAATCCCTCTTCCAGGTAGGCCAAGACCTTATGATATTAGGGGTCTAGGCATCTCCCTGGCATTTGAGAAGAACATGGCCGTGGGCCAAATTCTGAAAGCAGGTACCCGGTCCAGACAGTCCACTTTCACGCAACATTACCTGAAGGACTGCTCTAGGAAATCCTTGGACGGGTTCAACCTTGGCCCAGTCATATCGGCCCTGCAAAAGATTTGAAGGTCATGGCCCCAGGGGTGGTAAGCCATGAGACACACATTCATCCCTTACCTTTCCCCCTTATCATCCTTTCCCTTACCCTTAATCCGCAGCGTGGGCGTGAATCAAGAGGTAATGGTTCAGAGGTAAGCCACTTAGACACTAAGTTACGGGTAGTTCCCCTATTTTCATTCAGTTTCTAGTGGAGGTCATCGGAACCTAGTTCCCCTTCGAGGTTCCCTTTTTTCGCCTGATCGTGCTCCTAACCGTCAGACCCTAGTCCCTGCAGGACACTCCCTCCTCGTAAAGTTTAAGTCTCCTAAGAAAGTAGTTCTAGGTAAGTACTCGGTGTTGGAACAAATCACAAATTTTTAAGTAATTTGTATTTTTCCTAACATACTTACCTAGAACTACTTTCGGGTTATGGCCCGCCCATCCTTCCCCGAGGGTCCTGCAGGGTTGAGGAGAACCCTTTTTGGCTATGAAACTTACTGAGGAGCACGACCTGAACTAGCACGCTCTCTGACCCCGGGTCACCTCAGGGTGCGTATCACTCCGCCTGAGGTCACCCATAGAAAATGGGAATAGGGTAAACTACACAAAATTCTGGTCGGTTGGGAAGAGTTACCAGTAACTCCTAAGAAAGTAGTTCTAGGTAAGTATGTTAGGAAAAATACAAATTACTTAAAAATTTGTGATATTCATCAAGAGAAATTGGTTCATTTTTATAAAAGAAAATAGATTATTTCTAAGAAAATATTTGTCCTATTGGTATACTATTTCAGACTTGACATTATCAGCGTAAAAATTGGCTATAAAGTCGAACAGTCGTAAGTCGACGACTACCTGTGTAAGGAGAAAGGAGGTAGTTGCCCCCTCCAGAAGATAAGATTTCCTCTGCTGTGCTCAGGGTGTCAGAAGCAGGTGGGATGATCAGCTTATCTTCAAGGAGTTCGACGAACCAACTACCATTTCGTCCAGTTCCTTCATCAGCATGACAGTGTTGTCCGAGAAATGGGAAGAGCACTTGCATTTTTTACCTATTGAACACCCCCAAATGACGTAGTCAATCATCATGATTGCTTGCTTTGCAAGTATTTGGAAGAGCTCTCCCAACTCTTTGAATTCCCAGATGCCAGTGATTACTCTTGGAAATATGGGCTCCGGTTCCATACCTTCCAATTCCTTAGTTGTTTGGCTGAATTCCGAGGGTTTTAGCTCATGGGATACATCATCTTCGATTGTGGTCCCTGAGGAGGACGACTAACTGCACCTCCTCTTCCTGTCTCTTCTCTAAAAGTGAGGGAAAAAATGTGAGCGGTTCCTCCTCGATCATCAATGGTTATAGTGTATAGTGCATAGAGGAAGAGGTGATCTGTTTCTGCCAGGTGAAGGTCCTTTTGCGGGGACCTTCTTGGCACTCTCTCTCTGAGGACACTGATCTGTTGTGGATACAGGAGTCCCTTCTTAACTTCACTGAGATGCACCATCCTTTCTAGGGTCGACTGTGAGGATGAAGCAAACCACCGACATCAGCTGCTTGCTTGGTGGAAGTGAGCCTCTTGCCCCACTGAAAATGTGCTTCTCTGATCATCGCCGGTGGCCATGAAAGACTCGGGACAGTGCCTGGAGTAGAATGAGGGCCTTCCTTGTTATTGTGACTCCCTGGGGGGAGTAACTTCATATGGAAACATGACTCTATCTCATCCTACTGGAAGAGGGCAATAATTGATGGGAGTTACAAACCATTCACTTCCTCTGAAGAAAGTTCACTCATATGCACCTGGCAATGGAGTGGTTACGCATCCTCTCTGTTGTCTTGGTATCCTGGTCGGTCTTCCTCGTAGACAAGCATGTGGGATGCTCTGGGGTTTGCTTGTGAGGAGGAAGTCATCTGACCTTGTGCTGAACCAGGTTTTAGCGAGAGTGATATCCTGGGTTTTTTTTCTTTGGCCACCATGTCCTTTGGAGTTCAAGAGGAGCTTGTCCCAAACAGCATCCACCTGAGAAGCAGAGGTTGTAGTCACCATCTAATCCCTAAGGTGGAGAATGACCCAGACTACAGATGTACAGTACTAGGAAATCTTCCTCTTCTCTGGAGAACTACCTTCGTCCTTTCCGCCTTTCTTAAGAGTCTTGTCCTTGAAAATCACACTCCGGGAGGCAGGCTCATCTCCTAAAAGCCTCTCCCCCTTCCGAAACACCCGCTCTGGTGAGATTCATGAAAAATCGAAGGACGACCAGATCAACTTAAGGGTCTTTAACGGTGCTAAAAGGCATACCTTGGAAGAAAGGGAGTGCCCCAGGGGTTACCTCGCCTTGAACACCACATATTGGCATGTAGAGACTGGCAGCCAAATCTGTGTTCTTTTCTCGAGAAGGTATGGGAGATGTGGAACCTGATCCCGGTTAAGTAGAAATGGGGTTGGCAGCACCCAATGCAGTCTTGAGAAGGCAAGTGATCCCTCTCCAACTTCTTACTCCTTCTGTAGTGGCCTGCCCATTAGTTCTCCGGACAGAAGGAACACGGTTGCCCTTAGGAAATTTCCGTAATGTCTGGTCATTACAGCCAGAGTATATATGCATTTCATAGGACTACTCCATGAAGAACATAAAAATAGAACTACATAGATACAAAACACCAAGAGAAAGCACATAACACTACACAAAGGTCAACTTAGGTTGCAGAAAGTGCCCATCCAGTAAAGGCCACGGCTTGCAATAGAAGAGAGATTTGGGCCATGTAGAATGCCCAAATCACTCTTCTCCCTCACAGGATGCATTGCTTACCTCCCGGCTTGGTTAATAGAAGCCAACTATTTAAAAGGATGAGGGTTTGTTTATATTCTATTGAAATAAAGGCAATTTTAAAAATGATGCATTAGGGGAAAGATATCTTACCTTTAGAATTTCCTAAGCATTGTGCTATTATAGTCCTGAGACTTTTTTTTTTTATTTTTAAAGATGATACAGTAGAGAGAATTAATCCCAATTAAAATTTTCTTTCTACTACTAAAGTATTTTTTTATTATACCCAGTGATTGTAGTCTTGTTTTTCTGCCAAATTGACATTGATATTTCAAAATCATTGCTCCCATCTTTTCATACTTGCCTATCACTAAGTGATTTTTTAATGCAAATAATACAAGTGGTTATTAAAGTGATTTGCTGAATTTTTAAAAATAAATTTATTGTTTCTTAGATCCTGTGAAGAGAGAGAAGCAGGAAGTTCTAGATGAAAATGCTTTGGATTATGAAGCAATGGATAATGACGACGAGGAAGAGGAAGAAGAGGAAGAGAAGCATAGTGTTAATGGCAAGATGGAGGTTAAAGTTGAGCCTCGGATTTCCCCAAAACCCATTGATAGTGATAAAGAAGACAAGAAAGAAAATGAGAAAGATACAATCATAGGTAAAAATAGTGAAGAAAAAAAGACAAGCAGGGATTCTAGAAGAACTCATACTGATCGCAGAGATGAAAGGTCAAGGTCAAGAGGAAGACAAAGAGGAAGGTCACGTGATTGGCGAGATAGATCCAGGGATAGAAGGAATAGGTCGAGGGACAGAAAGCGTTCTAGAGATAGAGGCAATCAGTGGAATAGATCAAGGGAACGATCACGTGATAGAGGAATTAGGTCCCGTGACAGGAGAGGTAGGTCTCGTGATAGGAGGGGCAGGTCCCGGGACAGAAGGGGAAGGTCTCAGGATAGGAGAAACAAGTCTCAAGACAGAAGATCAAGGAGTAGGGATAGAAAATCTAAAGATAGATCAAGGGAGAGAAAATCTAGTAGAGATAGATCCAGAGATAGAAAATCCTCAAGTAGAGAAAAATCCAGGGAAAAGAAATCTGGAAGCAGAGAAAGAGGACGTGGTAGAAGGCGCAGTTCTTCGAGTAGTGATAGTAGTAGTGATTCTGACTAGATAATGTAAGGGGATGCGAGTGTAGCAGTAGATGAACCTGAAGAGGAGTGGTTAGTGCAGATATTTCTGCTTGAGATTGATTGAACTCTAAATTTGATAGCTCTTATCCATGTTAATAGTACACAGCATGTAGGTGACACATAGGGATTGTATTGATCTTGGAATTTTTCCAGTTTTACAGTCAATTTTTCAATATGTTGTTGATAATGGTTTAGTAGTATACAGTTTAAATAAATTCAATAGTTTTCTTTTAAATATGTAAACATGTTGGTAATCATTATATTTACTTTGTCTTGTTTAAAGGGAGGGGACTTCACTCGCCAGAGTAGAATATATTATAATGTATCATTGAAACTAAGTTTGTGAAGTATATTTAATATCTTTTATTTTACAATTCAGCAGCTGGAAAATATAATTTTACATTCATTTAAAACAGAGTACAGTATACAGAATTTTGTTACATAACTTTAGAATATGAATGGCTGGTGTGAAAGCACGATTCATAAATTCACATCAATGGGAACATTATTAATACAGTACATGTATATTTTTTACAACTTACATACTTTGCAGACAAAGCAATAGCACATTGTGGCTGGGTATAATTGTAAAATATTAACAATCACAATGAATATTTTTAAAATAAGGCACCTACGGGAATGTAACTTTCAACAGATATGTCATAGCACTTAGCACTACTACATTTTTTAAAACTTAATGTAAATGTTGACAGTCAAATCTACTAGCAGTTGAAATAAAGCATATTTTCAAATTTTATCATTTCCAAAATATTCTTACATAATAGTGGAGTACCACAGATATGGCAAAATATAAATCTTGAGTCAATTTGCTTTTTCATTTCTTCCCCAAAAATATAAAAATTTATATGTACAACAAATACATTTGCCAAGTTGAACCCTCAAGTTTGGCACAAATGATCAAACTGTAAAACCAATAGCGAATTTGATTTTTTCAAGATTATGTGAATGACATTTCCTACAGCACCACAGTAAAAAATAAAATGATCCTTCAACATTATATGAATAACATTTCTTAAAGCACCACTTGTGAAGAATAAAGTATTAAAACTTGAGCAGCAGTTAATCTCCAGCACAAAAAAAAAAATTAAAAAATTGAGCTATGGCCTACCAATACACAACACTTAAAACTATTTTTTTTTAACCACGCGTCCACAATTAGGACAAAATACACAAAAATATATAGATGTATTTACATGTGTAATAAATATGTAATATATATTTATATATCAATATATACACAAACACATTCCTCATAAATACACAACTGAAAGGTTATGACTTGTACCAAACTACAAAATTTCCTACTACACTGTATTTGAACAATCACTCATGAAAATTAATACTATTTGCAGTAAATTTCGTATATATAGATCTTGGACATAAACATTGTAATCATTTACTGAGCAATAAACAGGAGCAAAAAGCTGTATGGTTGGACAGAAAACTGAAGTTTTGCGTTTTATATGTTTGATGAAACTTCAAATTACAAGCATTCCTGGGTGCATTTTTTAGCAATGAAATTAAACAAATTTACATCCAGCATTTAGGGAATGTATGCTTCATTGCAAAGTTTACACTACTGTATATGTATACTCAAATAAAAAAAAATAAAAATCCTGAGAAAACGTCTAGTAAGTTGACATTATTTCTGCAATTAGGTTTCCATAAATTCCTTATGCATAGACACAATCCTGCATAAGCTTTTTTAATAATAAGCTTGTCTTTGTTGTCATTTTAATTTTTAAACACAGAATTTTATCTTAAACTTGGAATTTGTTATAGGAAAACGAAAAATCCCCTTACTTTCAAAGGTTTGGAAAATCAATGGTAATCATTATGTGGAAGAATAAAAGTTTTGTTTCATTTGTTAATGTCGGCTACCCCCCAAAATTGGGGGAAGTGCCTTGGTATATGTATGTATGTACAAAGTGTTTATAGACACTGGCACGGATCCACAAACTAAATTTACCTACGCCTTCTAAAGAAAATGACACTAAAAGAAGAAAAAAGGTTACATGCCGTATATAGTTTCTGCCTCCAATTCTAGCCCTAATTTATAAGAAATAGAGGATTCAAGGAAAACAACTGAGATTAAGATTTTCATCTGGAGGTTCATCATCTTCAACAGACAATACTGTACTTTTTAGTAAAAAATAACCAAATAGTTTATAAAAACTTACATGTGATGTAAAGATATTCAAAGGGCATTAAGTAGATCAACAAGACCACCAGAGGCATTTCACGACTTTATACAGTTTATTCAGTGGATTTGTTCTTTTGAAAGGTTAAATTGCACGCACACCTAGGGAGCAAAAGATCTGAAGAAATTGATATAAAGTAAAAGTTGAATATCCATTAGGATCTCATGGGATGCTAAAAGGATATCACTGTAGACTGTAGTGTACAATATAGTGTACCAAGTCTGCAAGATTCCTTTCCCTTTTTATCATCATCAATCTCCTCATGGTCCTGTAATGTCACCTTACAACCTTGCACCAACTATAGTTTAGCATTGTGATTCAGGTTCTTGCCTCTTAGCCCTCACAATTTCCAGAGATGTTTGTCATTCGGTAACTTAGAAACAGCTGTTACCCATTATTTGCATTTTGATGTCGACTGATACTAGCAAAGAGTAGTAACCAGAAATTTAGGTTGCAATAATTCTTGCCTCAGGCATCAATTTCATTGTCTTTGAGGATAGCCACAATTTGTAAGATTTGCCTTGTACTTCCTTTTTCAGGCCAAGGCGATTTTCCAAATCATTCGGTGTACAAAAGAAAAAAAATAAAGTGGCAAAAAATTTGGCAATTACCACTTACTTGTTCTTTAAAAGGGAATTGGCAGGTGACAAAATTGCTAAAAAAAAAAAAAAAAAAAAAAAAAAAAAAAAAAGAAATTTTATAATAAAATTTATTACTCGCCTGATGTTCCTATTTGCTTCTCTAGAACAGTTTATCAATATTTCCCCCTTTTCTTTCCTTTCAATAGACACATGCTACTAGAAATGTAATTAAACATACTAACGGTTAATGGCAATAAGGAAAAAAAAGGGCGTTCCAAATGCTCTGTTATTTCAGTCTTGAAATTGAAACTATTCCCTATCCTCTTGACACCATAAGACAGTGGGAATACAGTACACTTATGAACATTGGGTGCATATATAAATAAGAAAATAAAGTAATTTATAAACTGAAATAGTATAAAATAATTGAAATTTCTTTTTTCCTAAATTAATTGCAACAAATCATCTCGAAATAGTTTATAAGTATGGGATGCCAGATTGTTTTCTAAAGCAATTCTAAATACTATATAGGACTTTAATAGTTCTCAATGATACTTTTAATCATTTAAATAATACATCAAGTTACAAAAACTAGAATTTTTCACAAAAAGAGAATAAATTAACCCAAACTCAAAAAGTTATTAGACCACATCCTGTGGAGCCACAACAGGGTCAAGAGCCCAGCAATTTCTAAGCAAACCTAGATTCTTCAAGATGATCTTTAGCAAATACCAACTTGGTATTCCACCGAGCTGGCACTAAAACTCTTTCCAGAGAAAGATTTTAGCAAAAAAATAAGAGATGTAGCAGCTCTTTAATCTAATATCAAGGGGACTTTAACCTTCGAGGATTTTATATAATTTAGATCCACTTTTTTGAGCTTCCGAGACACAACTTTTAACCAGAAAAACTATGTCCCAACAACTGTCATCAATGGTAAAAAAGGTGGGGGGGGGGGGGTCTTTTCTTCTCTGGCATGAAACAAAGACTCAATTGATTAAGATTAAAGAAATGCTCAGTAAAAAAAAAAAAAAAAAAAAAAAAAAAAAAATATGAACCACTAAGCAGTGCTACTACTGTATACAGGTAAACAGATATTAACTATTAATGAGTATTCATGTGATCATAATCGGTAGGTGAAATATGAAGTTGTCCTTGAACTATTACTTTGTTGTAAATAGTTTATAACTAATACAGTACTACACTTGGCTGGGCATAATGGCAATAGTAAAAGCACTGTCAGAAAATTGATATGTACGTAAACAATGATCTTACTTATTTCCTTTTTTATGATCACTGAAAAAGACAAAAGTTATAAGCATACTTTTCAGAGAATCAGAGCAATTTTGCAATTGTTTCTAACCATACAGCTTTTAACTATATAACAAGATTTGACTACCCTAAAACCATCAGAATCTATGCACAGTTTCAAATCTGCTACAGTGTGACAGTGCTTGATAAATCAAGTTTCTATGTTTGGACACTACTGGCTTTTTTGGGGGCACGTAAATCATTTAGCATTCATAAACTGAAATAATCATTACTTAAGTGAAGATCTCATAAAAATTAGTTTTACTAATGCTATTTGTTTTCTAAATTAAAACAGTAGACCAGATTAGTTATCTAAATACCACATAACAAGGTGCAAATTTGCTAGCACTCATTGATAACAAAAACAAATAACACAAGGTTTTGTTTTGTCTGTATTTCAAGAAAATCATATACTGTATGTACATAATGTTTCCAGTAAAGACAATTTCCAAGCAAATTTCTTTCCACAAATTTCCAAACACGATTGCTTACATACATGGAATATGGGATAATCATGGAAGCGTTTTCAATAACATCTTAGGCTAAGTTTGCTCTCTATGATGGTCACCAGTAGATAGCATTAGTTTCTGCCTTTTACTTTTCCTTTATTCTCTCTGGTGTCTTGCCTATGTTTTCAGTTTCTTTATCTTTACCTTTCTCTAATATTTACCTGATGAATGAAAAAAAAAAAATCAAGGTAAAACCTGCGTTACTACGGTATATGTAACTCAAAATATTTACATTACTACAGTATATGTAACCACTTAGTCTCATAAAAAATCTCCTAATAATAATAATGGTAACCTCTAAACTTTCAATAATTAGTATAATAAGCATTCGAGGCAACATTGCATGTACAATAATGACCTGAATGAACCATAAGGACAAAATATATCTACTTTTTTCAAGGATATTTAAGGAGAGGTACAAGCTGCTGGGTGTCTTTAAAGGATTAATGGTGATTGAAAATACTGTTTTTAATCATAAAAATCTTCTTCCTTTGATAGATATGATCACAAAGAGCATAGCTGTCTAAATCATATAAATCCTGTTACGAATTTCTGATTTACCCTGCATGAAACATCAAACACATCCTGCCGAGAGAAAATTGGGAGACATTGTCAAATGAAAGGAATGAATCAAGGAATCTACATAAAAGATACTATACTTGTACCAAGCAATTGATTGAGATCCATCACCAAGTTTGTAAATGGCCCTGACTTGTGTCAGTACAAAAGCCTCTTTACACTCTTTAAGTATGTTCATTGGAGGATCTCTGAAACCACATGCCTGCACATTCAAAGATATGTTGTGATGATAGACTTCCTTTTCAATGAAGAAGCTCTTGAGTCAATAAAATCATGGATCCCCTACTTGTGAAGTCTGACTGGGTAGACTCAAAAATTCAGACTAATTATTTAAGCTGTACCAACAATGAATAAATATGGATGACTGCCAAAGTTATCAAACAGCCTGCACACCCCTTCAAGAAAAACAGCAAAATTGCGGGCCAGGTTGGATAAAGCCTGCTAAAGGAGTGGTTCAAACAAAAGTTTACAAAGCATAGACAAAATTTAAGTAAAGAAAATTTATAAAGCATATACAAAATCTAAGAGTTGGAAGCAATTGCTTATAGTTGGCGGGCATGTTCCGGTCATCCTTAAATATCACTCAACTGCTCTCATCAAATGTCTGACAGAAAGCTTGTTGCTAAAATTTACGAACTTATACCAAACTCATTCCAAAAAAACGTCTAGCTCATTGCAACTTTTAACAACAAAAACTGCATTATCTTTCAACCATTTCAAGAATTAAACCACTGATGGTAACTTATGATCAAAGATATACAGTATTTTTTAGATATTCATGCACGAGCTACAAGAGCGATAAAAATAGACCAATATTATTCACGTCAAGCAACATTGTTCATGCATTATGCAAGAACAGTCTGCGACATAAGGTAAATAACAATGAAAACCTATAATTTATCCTGTAAAATATCAACACAAAATGAAAATTCCCTGCATAATTTGTATTACTATTCCTGAGTACTGACAGATGAGCTGGATATATTACAAAAGCATTAAAAAATGTGGCCTCACTAACACAGCAACACTATGCGGCAGAAAATCTTGAAAAGCACTAAATCTAATGCAAAAAAATCTGCAATGACAATCCTTTGTCAGGTGCAGGTGTACTCAATGGGAGCCATGTTAATGAAGGTGGCTGACTGCTGATAGGGAACTGAAATATGAATGGCAACAGAAAGTGATGATACCTTTAACAGAGGACTGACCACGTGTGGAAATAAAATTAGCATGCTGCTAGAGTCACAGTTGTAGAAATGCAGTGGTCTGACAGGTATGGGCCTCGCAACAGAAGCATGTATGGAGTGCAGTGTGCCTAAAAGTAAGCCTTAAGCTGGAAATTAGCCCAGCTTTCAGCAGATGGTTGGAAAGGGGAAAATGGCCTAAACTCTAAAATGATTCTTAGTTTCCCGTTCACCTTCAAGATCATTAACATTTAAACTATCTTTAATGATTGTTGGCTTTTAAAACACATAACTACATAACAAATGGCTGTTTCCTTGGTCATACATATGGGTACATGCATGACCTTCGGTTTCTGATTCACCTTTGGTCATGCACATGACCAAGTAGAGCATATAATTATCAAACTCTTTCCATCATCATCTCATTAATTCACAAGGCCTACTAGTTTTCACTGTAGAAAAATCATAAGCTAGGCAATATTTTCATGCTTACACACTGTAAATACAATGAAAAATATTTTTTTTTAAAACTAAAATTACTTCAATACTTATCTGGGATTTATGCACTATTTATTCCAAGAAGTTCAATGGCAATAAGAAAAACAAAGTATGTCATGTTGCATGCAAGACTTGGTTCCCACCAGAAAAGCTGTCAGTATGCCTCCATTTTTAATTTTCCATTCTTTCTAAAGTTTAAGAAAGTAATAAAGAAAAATAATTGTACCTCCCGAGGGGTGAGGTGGTTTGAAACTTCATGAATCCCAGGTAAAGATTTAAATACAGTTATTAACCTTAGTTTGAAAAGAATGGTCTTTTCAATTAAACAACCTGAGATTAATGTGCTGCATATTAATTTCCCCAGAAGTGACAGTTGTACTCAAGCTAAATAGATTAGGCCAATCATCTAATAAAACCAGTGTTAAAAAGAAAATCTTCAATTTCAATTAAATACCAACCAATTTATCGTACATTCTAATAGCTTACCCGTTATCTCTAAATATATTTAAGATCTTATCTAAGCTCTTCCTTATACCTATGAATTAAGATTTGAAAATCTCAAAAGAAAATTAAGTACAGTAAAATCTTTTTAACTGCTTATTTTACAATACACTATTGGAATTTTTATACTATTATAAAGAATATAACCAGCTAAATCACTCAACCATAGCCACCAAACTAAAAGCACCCTGCAAAATCTTCAAAGTGTGCCATGACATTGCCACTCAGTAGAGTAGGTTACTTTAAAGTCATGTTTTAAGAAAAGAGAATGGCGACACAAAAGCCTAAAAGATTTTCCCAATTCATTCCTCTTCTCTACTTTCTTTTATTATCTGCTATTTGCACATTTTTATTGTGTATTTCCACAAACGTCTGTTCCACATACAATCTTTCCCTTCCTTATGACGTTTCTTACTGATTTGACCAAAACACGTACATGATCAACATAGGGAACTAGCAGGATCTTATCTCCAGAGAGAACAATAGCAGAAATAGGCACATACTCTGTACAGTAGACCGACACTAACTAAGCTGCTAAAGTAGAAACAAGCTTATACAGAGTACTTGAAATCTCTCTGATACTATGTTTACAAATTGAAAGAGGTTGTGTATATTTAACTGAAGTCTATAAATTTTTCAATTTTCCCTTTTTAAATCATCTAGACCAAACACTTCTACACACTTCAAGGAGAACGACACTCCAAAATAAAATCATTGTTCTCTGTAGACTTGGGTAGTGGCATAGCCTCTGTACCATGGTCTTCCACTCTCTTTGGTTAGAGTTCTCTTGCTTGAGGGTACACTTAGGCACACTATTCTCTCCTATTTCTCTTCCTCTTGTTTTTTAAAGTTTTTATACTTTACATAAGATTTATTCTAATGCTGTTACTCTTCCTAAAATATTTAATTTTTCCTGGTTTCCTTTCCTAACTGGGGTATTTTCCATGTTGGTAGCATCCTGCTTTTCCAAATAAGGTTGTAGCTTAGCAAGTAATAATAATAATGATAATCCCCAAATAAATAACTTGTCTTAAAGGGATGCTCTAGCTCTAAGTGTAGGGGGGAAGGAGAAGCCCTGGAAAAAGAAAATTATCCCAAACTAAGAATTTTTTTCTTTTCTCTCACATTTAGCATTCACATTTTTAGCTGACCTGAGGTGGGGTCAGGGATTGGGTCATTCATATGAAGAGAATAAGAAGAAGTTTTGGAAAAATGTGTAGAGAGTAAGGAAGGCTGGCTCAAGAATTGAAGAGACAGTGAAAGATGGAAATGGAAGGTTGTTAAAAGGAGAGGAGGCAAGGAAAAAGTGGGTGGAATATTTTGAAAGTTTACTGAATGTTGAGAATAGGGTGGCAGATATAATTGCTGTTGCAGGTGTTGAGGTGCCGGTGATAGCAGATGAGAATGAGAGATTACGATGGAGGAAGTGAGGAGAGCACTAGATAACGAGAGTAGGAAAAGCATCTGATATGGATAGTGTAAGAGCTGAGATGTTGGAGGAAGGGGGTGTGACTGTACTTGAATGGTTGGTGAGATTGTTTAATATGTGTTTTGTGTTGTCAATGGTACCAGTAGATTGGGTTTGTGCATGTATTGTACCACTATATAAGGGCAAGGGAGATGTGCATGAGTGTTGTAATTCAAGAGGTATTAGTTTGTTGAGTATAGTTGGAAAAGTGTATGGTAGAGTACTGATTAATAGGATTAAGGATAAAACAGAGAATGCAATCTTAGAAGTACAGGGTGGTTTTAGAAGAGGTAGGGGTTTATGAATCAGATTTTTACAGTTAGGCATATGATAGAGTTGATAAGGAAGCAATGTGGAATGTGATGAGGTTATATGGAGTTGGTGGAAGGTTGTTGCAAGCAGTGAAAAGTTTCTACAAAGGTAGTAAAGCATGTGTTAGGATAGGAAATAAAGTGTGACTGGTTTCCGGTGAGAGTGGGGCTGAGACAGGGATGTGTGATGTCGCTGTGGTTGTCTAAATTGTATGTTGAATAAATGGTGAGAGAGGTGAATGCTCTAGTGCTTGGACAAGGATTAAAACTGGTAGATGAGAATGACCATGAATGGCAGGTAAATCAGTTGTTGTTTGCAGATGATACTGTACTGGTTGCAGATGTAGAAGAGAAGCTTGGCTGATTAGTGACAGAATTTGGAAGGGTGTATGAGAGAAGGAAGTTGAGAGTTAATGTGGGTAAGAGTAAGGTTATGAGATGTACGCGAAGGGAAGGTGGTGCAAGGTTGAATGTCATGTTGAATGGAGAGTTACTTGAGGAGGTGGATCAGTTTAAGTACTTGGGGTCTGTTGTTGCTGCAAATGGTGGAGTGGAAGCAGATGTACGTCAGAGAGTGAATGAAGGGTGAAAAGTGTTAGGGGCAGTTAAGGGAGTAGTAAAAAATAGAGTGTTGGGCATGAATGTAAAGAGAGTTCTATATGAGAAAGTGATTGTACCAACTGTGATGTATTGATTGGAGTTGTGGGGAATGAAAGTGATGGAGAGACAGAAATTGAAAGTTTGAGATGAAGTGTCTAAGGAGTATGGCTGGTGTATCTCGAGTAGATAGGGTTAGGAACGAAGTGGTGAGGGTGAGAAAGTGTGTAAGAAATGAGTTAGCAGCTAGAGTGGATATGAATGTGTTGAAGTGGTTTGGCCATGCTCTCTGCTAAAGAAGGTGATGAATGCAAGAGTTGATGGGAGAAGTACAAGAGGAAGGCCAAGGTTTGGGTGGATGGATGGAGTGAAGAAAGCTCTGGGTGATAGGAAGATAGATGTGAGAGAGGCAAGAGAGCGTGCTAGAAATAAGAATGAATGGCGAGCGATTGTGACGCAGTTCCGGTAGGCCCTGCTGCTTCCTCCGGTGCCTTAGATGACCGCGGAGGTAGCAGCAGTAAGGGAATCAGCGTTATGAAGCTTCATCTGTGGTGGATAACGGGGTAGGGTGGGCTGTGGCACCCTAGCAGTACCAGCCGAACTCGGTTGAGTCCCTTGTCAGGCTGGGAGGAACGTAGAGAGGAGAGGTCCCCTTTTTGGTTTCATTTGTTTGATGTCGGCTACCCCCCAAAATTAGGGGAAGTGCCTTGGTATACAGTATGTATGTATGTATGTATTTTTAGCTGTATAGGTAGTCTCAACTAAACGTAATTGGTCAGAAGGTCACTGATACCAAATTACACTTAAAACACTGCATGAGTAAGGAGCAGGAGACATTTGCACTGAATACCAATAATATTCCTAAGAGTAAGCAAGCGAGCACTAAACTACCAAAATCACCAATACAAACCACAGACTAAAGAAAAATCCTTATAGCCAATGCTACTATGTACTTTAGAAAGAATGAAGAATCAATATGATAGTAAGGTGGAGAGGATGCTCTTTATCCTTTCTAATTTCAACAGCATCACTTTTCAGCAGAAACAAGGGTCTTTTTGAAAAGTTATCTTATTCTTTTCTATTGTAGTATGTAATTTTTCATTCTTAGAATAAATAGCACATGAATCTCAGGTAGTTTCCTTGAAATAATTTTTTTTTGTACCAGAATAAAGACAAAGAGTTACAACCAATATCCTAATTTCTAGCATCTCAACCACTTTTTTCATCTTATTTATATTCAATCTCACCCAAAAATAGATTTTTCCTAAGTCAAAATCCCTTATTTTCTCGATAAAAATCTGAATACAGTACGTGTAATCTATCACAGAACTATATATTAAAAATGGGAGTTCTTACAGTTGATGTAACCAGAAACCCCAAGCTTGAGAATACAACTGTCATTTGACATCAACAGAATCTCAAAGGATTAAAATCCACTTCTTACACTTCGGCTCAACCTCGAACACTCAAGCACCATTGTGATGCTATGAGTGAAAGATTAATAAATTACATTATTACTTCCCTATGTGTAACTTTAAGACTCCTTTGAACATCTGAGGCTAGAGGATGCAACTGCAAGTCCAACCTTTAATTGAAAAAGCATCTGTTGGCATTGAGGGGATAACAAATGGAAAAAGATTTAAACAATTAGCAAATTTTATCAGGTAGCAATAAACTAATATTTTTGCAAAAATTTTGTTTCATAAATCATGAGCTCATGGATACCAGAAGGAAACATAAATAGTGGAACAAAAGCATAGGTTGGAGATTAATATACCTAGAAAATCTGTGGGGAAAATGTTTTCCTTCATCCCAAGACAAAATGAAATAAGAGAACTAGTTATGAGGATGACAGGAGACCACTAGCCTAAACAAAAAATAAAAGTACTCACACAGATACGACCATTTTCTTCTAAATTTGTACATATTTTATCCTTCAACTTTGACCAGCCAATACAGTTATGGTACAATTAGAATGATGTATAGTATTCCATTTGACCATAAATAATACAAAAAGAAATTTATAAAATTTCAATGTGAAACTAGTTGGCTTTAAGGAGCATTACTCAGCCCCATTAAAAACACGTTGCTTTGTGGTTACCTCAAACTCTCTCTACATTTTTGTTTCTCAGCTGATTTCTTTCATTTATAAAGCATTTGAAATATAATTTCATATACAAAAAAAGCCTGAAAAAGGACATTTTGATATCTAAATTTTTTATATGTACTGTAATATTTTATCAATGTATACTGTAGAAGACACTTTCAATTGTGACTATTTTCTTCAAGTTTTTCGATTATCAAAAGCAAAAAGTTATTTTCAACAATCTAGCCAATAAATTTTTTTATTTTTCGTGCATGTATAACCAAAATCAGTCACTGTTAAAAAAGTATATCCCATTATCTCTGAAAATTTGAAGTTTTGAGAAAACGAGCATCAGACTTTTTTGATAGATATTGAATAAACTTCAGCATATTTAAGTATGGGCTTTTACCACTGGGATAAGGACATATTCATCATATTTTATGGTTACTTACTAACTAGTGAAGAGCCTCTTCCATCAAATATGACAAATTATTCCTTGGAATAATTTGTATTAATCCTAACTATACAAACCTGGAGCTCTTTACATAGGAGTATTATTTCTTGCAATAGCTGAAACCAGCTACAGGGGGGGGGGGTAGTGAGTGTAGACCTGCCACTCTGCTCACAACAGCACTAGTAAACAACTGTCATTTTGCAACTGCGGCAGGACATCCAGAGGAAGGTAGGAAGGTGATGGTGGGACCAGTGTGTGTAGAGGTTCAGGTTTGTAGTTAGGAAAAAGACAAATTATTCTAAATTTGTCATTTGTGAAGGAGACTCAGTCTATGGCAGGTGGGATTCCCAAAACCGACTGGACGGAGACTGTTCCGGGGTGACACTCTGTGCTATGCACAAAATGTTCAGAGGACACCCTGACACCTTGTTAACCTTATAGTATGACAGTCTGGGCAATCAATAGGGGCTAGCTTAGAATTTAGCAATATGACTTAACCAAGTAAGCATAAAATTAGAACTAAGCTCCTCACTTGACCTAAACATTGCCCACACATATATCAAGTCACACAAAGGTCATGGTACCCATCTGCAGTCAGAGGTGGTCAGCTGCGGAGTTCCTCGGATGCTGAGTCCCTAGAGAGGGGAGGGTGGAATAGGATGGGTCCAGTCACTTGCACAATCATCCTAGACTAACTCGGGGGTAACAAGTGTCCTCAACCAACTGCAACTTGTAATACAAGCTGAAGTGTTATTGACCACATTTTGTGCAGCCACCACAGGACCTAAGATAAACATGTCTAGGTTCCTTGGATTATGTCTTGCAGGTAGTAGGTGGTGAATGTTGTTTGTCGTTTCCACAAGGTTGCTTGTAACACCTGCGTCACAGAGATGATGACTGGATGGTGACGAACCTGTTTGAATGGCTCTCTCGATTTGATTACCTGTCTGATCAAGGAAAATATAAAGTTCTTAGTAATCTTCCTCTCGGTTTTCCCTGTGCTCACAAAGAGCCTGGTGATCTGCAGGCGGGCTCAAGAGGTTCTTTTTAAGTACTTCCTCAGCTCCCTTATAAGACAGAGTAACAGCTGATCTGGGTCATATGTTACAGAATGGAGAAACTCAATCTGGAAGAGCCTGAATCTAGGATTTGCTAAGCCAGATTTTGAGTCTTGGCTACAAACTCAGGGACGAAACCAAGTGTCACTTAGCCCCATCCTCTTGAATGGACGATGTCGTAGGACAGAACATGTAGCTTGCTGATTCTCTTAGCAGAGGCTACAGCTACAGGAAATACTGTCTTCAGGGTCAAGTCTTGAACTGATAGTTGAGGAAGAGGTTCATATGGAGCTCCTTTCAGTGAGCATAGAACTTTCACTACGTTTCAAGGTGGTGGTTTGACTTTCGACTGAAGGCATGTGCACTTGAAATTCCGAATGACGAGTGACAATTCCATCGAGGAGGAAATGTTAACCCCATTCACCCTGAAAAAAGTCTCAAGGCTGAGCGATAGCCTTTCCCCACCGACACTGAATAAAGTTTTCCTCCATGAGTTACAACATGACTGCTATTGTTGGTGCAGTGGCAACAACCAGAAAAGACGGACCACTTTGCCTAATATACCATGGAGTTATCTTGCCATTCTTTTTGCAACTGGACTCGAAAAGCCTTTCTTTTTGAGTAGTTGCTGGATAACTTCCAGAGTGAAAATAAAGCAATGAAATAGCTTGATGAAAGATCTCCATGTGTGGTTGTCCGAGTAGATCAGGAAGTGAAGGGAGCTCCTTCGGTGCCTCTGTAAGCAGTTGTAGTAGGTCCGGAAACCATTCTACATGTTACCAAAAGCGGAGCCAATAGGCTCATTGAGAGATCTTGCGATGCAGTGACCTTGTTCAGAGGTCCCCTTACTAGGCAAAATAGGGGAAATGCGTAAACGTCTATCCCGTCCTACGGATGTTGGAAGGTGCCTTGCCAGACTGCCTGAGATCCAGTACTGGAGAGCAGTACACCAGAAGCTTCCTGTTTAGAGACGTCACTAACAGGTTGATTATCAGCGAACCCCACAAGGTCAAAACTTTGTTGGTTATCTGTTGTTTCAAAGACCATTCAGAGCCTACTATCCAAGTCCTCTTGTAGATTATCCACCATGTTTTTCTTGCCCGTGATGAATCAGGCTGAAAAGGCTACCGTGTTGTTTTCTATACATGAGGATTTTTACAGTCAGCTGACAGAGGTGCTGTGGAAAAAGTACCTCCTTATTTGTTTGCGTAACACCACTGTAGTGTTGTTGCTCATAAGCACTACGGTGTGCTTTGAAAGGAGCCGATGGAAGTGCTTGAGGGCAATTCCAGGTTTATGTGGCACTATTGCTCACATTCGGACCATAGCCTGGATGATGTGAGGGGCAATAGGTGAGCCTCCACCCTTCTTTTGATATGCATCTGTGAAGAGCAACAAATCCAGGGGAGGAGAAAGAAGGTTAAATCCCGAGCCGGTGGTGTCCGACACCCACCAACTCGGGTCTCTCTTCTGCTCGACCTACCGGCACTACGATGTTTGGTGTGTCTAGATGCTGAGACTAAAATGTTTTCAGCTGCTACTGTAGAGACCCCATCCGTAGACGGCCGTTGAGAAGCAACTTCTATACAGAAAGTGTGTCCCAGCAGCCTTTGCCACTGATCTGCAGGCAACTTGTCTCACAAGGTCTGAGCTATCCCTCTCAGTCTCCTTACTTGTTTGTCGGATGGGAAAACTTTGCCTAGTCTGGTCCCTATTTTCATCCCTAGATATACTATCTCTTGAGAAGGTTGCAGATGGGAAGGTGAGACTTTTCATATTTACCATGATCCCCAGAACATGCCAAAAAGTGAGAAGCCTGTCTCGATGGAGGAGAAGGGCCTCCCTCAAGTTTGCCAGAACCAGCCAATTATCTAGATAAGTAAGGAGACGAATATCATTCTTGTGGGCCCAGGTGGACACCAGGGTGAAGATCCGAGTGAATACCTGAGGTACTAGACAGGCCAAGACAACTTCTTGAACTGGTATATCTTCTCTCCTAGTTTGAATTTTAGGTACTTCATTGAGGATGGATGAACGGGGATCTGGAAGTAAACATCTTTAAAGTCTAACGATATCATGAAGTCCTATGGTTTGAGAGCCTGACTGACCATCTGAGCCGTCTCCATCTTGAACGGAGTTTGTTGTACGAACGCATTCAAGGCTGAGAGATCAATGACCTTTCTCCAGCCTCCAGATGCCTTTTCTACAAGAAATAAAAGACTAGAAGCCTGGGGACCATTCCGAGACCTTTTGAAGAGCGTTCTTCCCTAACATTCTTTGGGCTTTGGCCTAAAGGGCCTGTTCCTTCACGGATCCCCTAGCATATGGAGGGTCAGAGGGAGAGAGAAAGTAAACGGGACGATGCATCCCACTCTGAGAACGGAGACCGACCAAAGTTCGGCCCAGTAGAGCATCCACCTATCCATCTCCTCTTCAGGCACCCCCTAACAATGGACTGGTCAGGGGAATGCCCTCAGAGGGATTGTCCTTGTTTACCTCTCCTGCCCCTCTTCAAGCCCTTAGGTCGTAAGGGCTATTTGCCTTTATCTTAGGTACCTAACCCTGGAATTTTGAGACTACCGCAACGCGTCACCTCAAAACCCAGTTGACCCACGGGTTCACGATGTTGTCTGTTAGGAACTCGAGGGTTCTAGCTCCCAAAAGGAGGAATGCCAACAAAGCCTCCCTCCTCTGAAGAGTAGAGGTCCTCATTCTTCAAGAGGTAGCCTACTGTCCCTAACCAGAAGTCCAGTCCTGAAACTGATTATAGAGAGCACTTTGCAAGCCAAAATTGCCAGATCCAACAATAGAGATCATCCTCTACGATCTTGTAATACTTCCCCTGCTGTATATACAGGAGGAAGTAACCGAGAGGAGTCAACTGTAACAAGAGGGACCGAGATGCTCCCGCCACCTGGGTTCAAGCCCTCTTCTTTACCACCTTCACCCCCCTTGATTAAGGCAAATTTACCCTAGTTTTGGTGGATTTTAGCATATCGAAGAAGAGGTCTTTGCTCTCCGCTGGGACTTTATCTGGCTCTCCTAGAGAATTGACCTTCCTTATGCAGGAAAGAACTTTCAGAAAGAGGTGGTCTGCATCTTTCTGCTCTAGGGGAGAGATCTTTGGGCCGGTGGACGCCGGCATTGCTCCATCAAAATGTTCCGAGACATCATCAAAATGTTCCGAGACATCATCAAAGGGTTCCGAGACATCATCAAAGGGTTCCTCCTCCTCCAAGCTAGCACCAATAGCAGCCTGGGGAGGGTCAAGGGGTCCAGGTCGTCACCAGATTTCCTTTTTACAGAAGAATGGGTTCTTGGAGGAAGACTGCTGTGCTCCAGTCATACGGAGACTAACATTAAAAATGAATGAGGTTTCCCTCGAAGTTGACAATCACTCATAGAGAAGCAATTCTTGGAGATGGTCTTGTGTCCTTCCTTTCTCTCGGACAGATGTTAAAATCCTCGAGAGGGAGCAAGAGGAACCTCTGCCACTATGGCAGGAGGCTCAGGCCAGTCAAACTCTATAGGCGAAGCCTAAAGTTGTCTATGAATGAGATCTCACTAGGAGATCTAGATTCTCTGCTCTTTCATTGATGCAAGGTATCCCCCGGCGAAGAAGTGTTTGTTATCCGATTCCTTTTTCTCCTCTGTGGCACGATGGGAATCACACCCAGCCTCTCCCTCACAGGGTCCTGGCTGGTGGGTGCCTTGATATTTAGATACTTCAACCTTGCTGACACTTGAGGATAAAGAGGCTTGGGCACGGCACGAAGAGGAAACTGTCTAGCAAATGCCCGGCAAGCATTGGTGAGGCGAGAGCTGATAAGGTGCACTTGTGCGTGCAACAAAGACTCGCCCAAGTGAGCACTACTCGTAGTAGATGTAAAGAGCACATCTTCATCACGCAGACAAGGTCGCCCGCCCAACTCTCTAGGCGACTCATTCGCTACATTACTGTTAGCTTAATTCTGAGCTAACGCGTCATGGAGAGAACTCTCCTGCTCACCTTATCCTCCTAAGGGGAAAGACAAGCCGTTTTCCTTTCCTGCAATGAAAAGCAAGAGCAGGCAGCTGCTGAGCACTTGCGTGCAGGCAACAAAGAAGGATCTACCTCGTGAGAGGTAGAAACTGAAGGCACAAGCACCGGAGAGTTTGGCCTGTACATAGCAAAAAATGCTATGTTGTGTCCTACAGACACGACAGCGAGGGGGAGGAATTGCAAGCAATCCCCTTCCATCATCGTCATCCAGCTCTGAAAAGCTGTGCTCCAATGAAATGCAGCAGGGCATGAATGAATCCAGTGCCCTTTGGTGGAATTCCCAGTCGGAGACCATTCAGGAGAAGGCCATCTCTCCTATAGCGGGAAGGACGATGGACCCCTTCAGCCCGTCGTCAAATCTCCTCATGGACGAGAAGACGCGAAGGGAAGCTCTCCCTCGTAAAGGAAGGCTGCCCAACATCTGGTGAAGGATGACTTTCCCTCGGAAGGAAAGGTTGCAACGCCTGAAGTGGACCTTCGGACAGCTCATTCCGTTTACTTTCTGTCTGAGCAAACCCAGCTAGAAGACCAACGTTATGAATTGTCCTTGGGATGTGACCAAAGCTACTTCCAGGGTTCAACCTGGAGGGATCCACAACAACTCACTCTGAGGAATACTTGCCAGCTACGGCCCACACCCGCCTGCCAAAGCAGAGCAAACGTTGGGGCAAGCATGTGCTGAGATAAAGACGGTCCGGTGCGTGACTTTTTCGGTCCTCGACCTACAGTCACGAGAGGGAAGATGGGAATCAACCGTTGGGAAGGATGTCTGCTCCCAAAGTACACCCAACTGCAAGACTTCCTGTAACCTTCCTTGTAGCAACTTTCCTATGGCGGTGGCCAGCACTGCTTTGCTAGGGGAAGAAATGGAGACCCCAAGCATGTAGGATTGTCCCAGAGTCACATGAGCACCACTCATTCTTGACAGATCCCTAGGGGAAGCCGACCAAGCAGAGTCAACATGGCAAGAGCGAGCCGTCTGAGTTTGATGGCGAAGTTTTTTCCCTTTTGGGGCATGACCCCGAAGGGGAAGAATACCTCTTAGCAAGCATTCTTCTTCCGTCGCCTGTTAAACCGTGTCAACTGGGAGGGAGATCACTCCCAACACACCTGGCATGAGACTCCTACACGCAGGGCGGAGACTGTGAGGATCTGTCTCCTCTACCGACATGAAAGTGCCTCAACGGCGCCCTTCATTACAAGGACAAACCTGTATGATTACGATCCCCACGGGCAGTTACACCTGTAAAAAGAAAAAGATAAGAAAGGAATTTGTTTAGCTTTTTTGAACCAGTTATATTGGGGAAATTTTTATTTGGTATAAATATGGGAGTAAGACAACCTTTGTACTCCACCAAGCCAAAATGAAAAGTGATGGTTGTTTATAAGTGATGGTGTGAGAGGGGTGGCTGGTCTATCACCCTATGCTAACTAGAAGAGGGTAGTTAACCTTGGCAAAGGCTTTAATGGCTAGTTTCAGCTATTGCAGAAATAATAATCCTATGTGAAGAGCATATGGTTTGTATAGAGCCGGAACAAGTAAATAATATAGGCTTCATGTACCTGATGCGCACACTAGAACAAGATGGGGCTAGCGTAATATACTCTCATCTGTACATTTTTTCTTGGCAAATTTTACACTCTTGGCTTACTTAGTTATTGTCTCTGACACTTAATGCATCTTTATGCATAATCATAAAATAAAAATTGTAAATATATAAAGAAGCAAAGAAATAAGACCATACATGTAGCAAAAGTTTTTTATGACCAATATATCGGGTATAAAAAAACTGATAATCTAATCCTCAAGAAATCATGGAAAATGGTAGGATTACTATACATGGGATTCTAAAAGAAATGTCTTTTTCTGGAAGTTTCGAAGAAAAACTACATACGAACCCAGGTCAGAAAATGGTTGCACACAGGACCGGATGAGATTGCTCAAAGTATTTTTTGGCAATAAAACCAAATTTCTTTTATTAAAAAAACTATTTGAAACATGAAATACTGATGTTCTCCTAACCAAAAATACAATACAGTAATATGAATTTCCAAAATTCCAACGAGAGATTGTGAGTCGTGCTTTTCATGTGAAATAATGGAAAGATGCAGTGCAGCATATGATAAATACAGTAGAACAGTATGGATAGAATTTGAAATATACAGTGCTTAAAAAATCTTTGTGACTGCCTCGGCTCTCAGTTTAATAACTGCAAAGCTGGAAAATATTCAGATTTTAGTGGTCAGAACTGATTAAAATCTTAATATAAACAAGATTTCATTATCAAAACCTGCTCTTTATACTGTACAAGCAAAACCTCATGATATTCCAGAATAAGTTCAACCATACTACTGCACCTGTGCTTCTATGCCTACTTTTTAACGAAAAATATCAATTTTACCAACAAATTACTGCATTTAAAATCACCATAAAACTAAATATTTCAAATTAAAAAGAAATAAGAACTTGTTAAATGGTATTTAAAATATTTTTTCGGTCATTAAATTCATGGAAATAACTAACAGTTCATTAATGTTACAGTGAATATTTTAAAGCATGCAAAGAGGAGAGAAAATAATGAGCATCGGCAAAAACTCTTACAAGATAAATTTTTCTTTTTAAATAAATTAGGTACGACTGTTTAATACTACTTCTCTACTCCCACGTGACGGTGCATCCACAGGCATTGGCCACAATCCTCGTAAAGCCATACGAGATCCAAGGCTTCTGACTGCAACCACTGGACTGGCTGAAGCTGAGGAAGGACTCAAGCGGTATGTTCGAAGAGGCACAGGACTCGGGCAAGCAGAAACAGATTCTGAAGGGGGGGATGTATGTGATGCTAAAACAGAGCTAACAGATAATGTTCGATGGGTGGGTGGGTGGCTATCTGCCTGCTGCCAACTTTCTATATAAAGATTTGTATCTACTGATGTAGAAGGGCCCATGACTCTTCGTTGTTCTGTAATAGTGGAAATATTATTACTCAAGTATTACATAACAAAAACATATTTCTAATAATGCAGTTTATTATTTCAATACTTAGCTGCGAGTCATTTTGTTAATATAAAAAAAGTGCAAGCTTTTAGACTTAAAAATTACAAATGTAAAATCCATATCTTTTTATTTAATATCCCTTCCCACAGGAAGATCGACCACTGAGGTAATTTTAAGTACGGATAGGTCATCACTAATCCGGCAACTTTGGGACCGGAGGGTGCCGGATTATCCATATATTACTGGTAGACGTCGACTTACGACCAATATAGGGACTGATGCGCATCGTAAATCACGAAAAATTATATTTTCATTATAAAATAAATTTTTGAACATACTTACCCGGTGGATATATATATAGCTTACATCTCTGACGTCACGGCAGAAATTCAAAACTCGCGGCAATCACAGATTCGGTAGCTACGTATACTACTAGCGCCACCACTCGCCAGGTAACTAGAACCATTCCAGGAGTCCTCAGATCTTCCATGCCCATAGGTTTCTAGAGGGGAGGGAGTTTAATTATATATATCCACCTGGTATGTTCAAAAATTTATTTTATAATGCAAATATTATTTTTAAACATCTGACTTAGCCGGTGGATATATATATAGCTAATTGACACCTTTGGTGGAGGGTTAGAGACCAGCTAAAACATTATTGGAATATTACTCAAGAGTTTTATAAAAACAAATTTAATGGTTCGTACCTGATAAGGAAGCTGACTTTTATGATTCTCTGCCTCATTAGTCCGCTGTCTTTATGAGATCCAGCGATCCACTCAGGGGGCTGAAAGGCCTCTAAGAGCTGTCAAAAACGGTGTAAATACCTCACTATGACAGGACCTCAACCAATACCCTTGTTCTGGGCGCTCTCAAGAAACAAGTTTGACCACCTGCTAAAATCAATGATTGCGGAAGACTGTCGACCAGTCTCCACAAACAACCAAAAATACAATAGTTTCAAGAGAAGAAAAAAGGTATTAGGATTAGGGGAATGTAATGGTAGAGCTTTCACCAACTACTGCACTCGCTGCTACGAATGGTCCCAAAGTGTAGCAGTCCTCGTAAAGAGTCTGGACACGTTTCAAATAATGTGAGGCGAACACAGATTTACTCCTCCAATAGGCTGTATCCATAATGCTCTGTAAGGATCGATTTTGCTTGAAAGCCACAGAAGTTGCCACAGCTCTGACTTCGTGTGTCTTCACTTTCAGCAGTTTGAGGTCTGCCTCACCACAGTGAGTGTGAGCCTCTCTAATCAAGAGCCTGATAAAATATAAGGCGTTCTTTGACATTGGTAAGGAGGGTTTCTTGACCGAACACCATAGAGCTTCAGACTTGCCTCACAATTTTATAGTTTTGTCTAGATAAAATTTAAGTGCTCTTACAGGGCACAAGACCTTCTTCATTTCTTCACCAACCACATCTGAAAGGTTTGGAATCTCAAAAGACTTTGGCCATGGATGAGAAGGACGTTCATTCTTGGCCAGGAAACCAAGCTGTAAGGAGCATATATCCTTACTATTACTGAAGCCAATATTTTTGCTAAAAGCATGAACCTCACTGACTCTTTTAGCTGTTGCCAGACTTACTAAGAAAAGTGTCTTTAAGGTGAGATCTTTAAAAGAGGCTAAGTGTAAGGGCTCAAACTTATCACTCATAAGAAACTTCAGGACAACATCCAGATTCCAAGCTGGTGATTCTAGTTGATGCTCCTTAGAGGTCTCAAAGGATTTGAGAAGGTCTTGAAGGTCTTTGTTGTTAGAGAGGTCCAAGTTCCTGTGCCTGAAAATGGCCACTAGCATGCTCCTATAACCTTTAATGGTAGAGGAGGAAAACTTGCGTTTTCTCCTAAGGTGTAAAAGGAAGTCAGCGATTTGGGTCAGAGGGGTACTGGATGAGGAAACTGAGTTGACTTTGCACCAATCTTGAGAAACCTCCCATTTGGACTGGTAGAGGTCCTCCTTGCTCTAGTGATAGCTCTAGCTGCCTCCTTCGAAAAGCCTCTAGCTCTTGTGAGTTTTTCGATAGACTGAAGGCAATTACAGTAGACGTAGAGCTTGGAGGTTTTGATGGAACCTTTTCAAGTGCGGTTGTCTGAGATCTCTCCGCATTGGTAGGCTTCTTGGCATGTCCACCATCCATTGAAGTACCTTGGTGAACCATTCTCTTGATGGGCAGAGGGGAGCAATTAGAGTCAATCTAGTTCCCTCGTAAGACTTTGTACAGGACTTTGAAGGGGGGGAACGCATACAAATCCAGGTGAGACCAGTCCAGCAGGAAAGCGTCGATGTGGACTGCATCTAGATCTGGTAGTGGAGAGCAGTACGTTTGAAGCCTCTTGTTCTCGAGGTTGCAAATAGGCCTATGGACGGACGACCCCAAATCTGCCAAAGTTTCTTGCAAACCTCCTGATGAAGTGTCCATTCCGTGGGAATGACTTAGTTTCTTCAACTGAGGCTGTCTGCCATCACGTTCCTCTCTCCTTGGATGAACCTTGTGAGTAAGGTGATGTTTCTTTCCTTCGCCCAAACTAGAAGCTCCCTTGCAGTCTCGTAAAGGGACTTTGAGTGGGTCCCGCCTTGTTTGGAAATGTAGGCCAACGCTGAGGTGTTGTCTGCATTTACTTGCACTACTTTGTTCAGAATCAACCTTTCGAAACCTTGAAGGGCTAACAGGCCTGCTAATAGCTCCTTCTGGTTGATGTGGAGGTTCTCTTGGCCTTTTGTCCACAGACCCGAGCACTCCAGTTTGCCCAGTGTTGCTCCCCACCATGAGTCCGAAGCGTCGGAACACAACACAAGGTCTGGGCTCCTTTGCTCTAGCGAGAGGCCCTCCTTAAGTTTGGTTGTGTCGTTCCACCACTGTAGGCAACTCTTGACAGACTCTGGAAGTGGAATACTTTCTGTCTCTAGGTCCTTCTCCTTGTCCCAATAGTAAGTGAGGTGAAATTGAAGAGGGCGGAGATTTAGTCTTCCTAGGGAGACAAACTGCTCCAGTGAGAAGTGTGTTCCCAGCAGACTCATCCACTGTCTCACAGAACAATTTCTTTTTTCTAGAAAAAGACGAATCTTTAGGAGGGCTTGTTCTATCCTTGTGGGTGATAGAAAAGCCCGAAAACTAGACTGAATCTCCATCCTCAAATAAAGAATCTTCTGGGATGGGATCAGTTGGGACTTCTCTGTGTTGACAAGAAGACCCAGTTCCTTTGCTAATGTCAATGTCATTCTGAGATCCTCCAGACAGCGACTGAAGGAAGACGCCCTGAGTAACCAGTTGTCCAGATACAGGGAGGCTCTGATACCTGTTGAATGTAGGAAGCTTGCCATATTTAGCATAAGCTTTGTAAAAATAAGAGGAGCGGTGCTGAGGCCGAAACACAAGGCCCGAAACTGGATGACTTCCTTCCGAAAACGAACCTCGGGTAACGTTTGAAGTTCGGATGTATAGGGATATGAAAATAGGCGTCCTGGAGGTCTAAAGAAACCATCCAGTTGCCTTTCCTTACTGCCGCTAGCACAGTTCTGGAAGTCTCCATCGAAAACTTTGTTTTCTGAATGAAAGCGTTGATAGAGCTTACATCTAGGACTGGTCTCCACCCCCCCCCCCCCCCCCCGAGTTCTTTGAAACCAGGAAGAGGCAGTTGTAAAAACCTGGAGACTGCAAGTCCTGTACCCTCTCTACTGCCCCTTTTTCCAACAAGAGAGACACTTGTAGAAGCAAAGCCTGTCTCTCTGAGTCCTCTCGGTGTCTGGGAGAGAGATCTATTGGATCTTGAACTAAAGGGGGTTTCTTTACGAAAGGAATCTCGTATCCCTCCTTCAGCAAAAGGACGGACCAAGGGTCCACTCCCCTTCTCTCCCAAGCCTGCCAGAAGTTGTTCAGTCTGGCCCCTACTGCTGTCTGAAGTCAAAAGCAGTCAGACTCTGCTTCGACCCGATCTTGATCCCCCTCCTTTTTCCTCTTTTCCCATCGGATCAGGAGTTACCCCTACTGACGGGTCTACCTCGAAAGGGAGGAATAAATCTAGAAAAAGGAGTATCCACTTTTGGTTTGTTGCTAGAAAAGGAAGCTGGAAGAACTTTTCAAGCTGTCTTGGAGACCAAGTCATGGGTGGCCTTCTGGGCTAAAGATGCAGCAACCTCTATCACAAGTTCTTGTGGGAACAGAGAATGAGAGAGCGGCGCAAACAGTAATTCAGACCTCTGACCAGGGGTGACCCCATGGAAAGGAAAGAACACACCTGAGCTCTTTTCTTGAGAACTCCAGCCGTAAAAAGGGCTGCTAATTCGTTAGAGCCATCCCTAACAGCTTTGTCCATGCAAGACATAATCTGAATAAAACTATCATTGTTCTTAAAAGAAGAAACTTTCTTCCCCAAGGCTCCCAGAGTCCAGTCGAGGAAGTTGAAAACCTCGAAGGCTCTGAAGACGCCCTTGAGAAGATGATCGAGTTCTGAAGTCGTCCAGAAAATTTTGGTACATCTCATGGCTAATCGACGAGAAGAGTCTACTAGGCTTGAGAAGTCCCCTGGGCAGAGGCAGGTACTCCCAAGCCGAGAACTTCTCCTGTCTCGTACCACACACTTGACCTGGAAGCTAGTCTAGCTGGAGGGAAAGAAAAAGTCGACTTGTCTAGATTTTTCTTGGACTGCATCCAGTCTCCCAGCAATCTTAAAGCTCTCTTAGATGATCTTGAAAGAACCATCTTTGTAAAAATAGGAGCTTGAGTTGCTGTCCCCAAGGTGAACTCTGAAGGGGGGGGGGGAGCGTGGAGCAACAGGAACAAAGTGAATAGGAAATTCCTCCGTAAAAACTTTCAGTATTTTCTTAAGGTCTAAAGAATGCTGTGCAGTCTTAGGCTCTTCTTCCTCTGATAAGTCTTCTAAAGGCTCAGCTGCGGAAAGGGGATCATCAACATCTTCTTTCGACAAGACTTCAGCTGGAATAAAGACGTCTTTGCGCGCCTGTGCGCGAACTAGACGTTGAGCGCTGTGTGCGCCAGCTTGACATCCAGCATCAACTTGCCGTTTGATGTCATGATCAACATGAAGTTCGACGTCACGTCTAACTTGATATGATTGACGCTCGACGTCACGTTTAACTTGACGTTCGGTGTCACGTTTGAATGCATGGTGAACGTCATTATCAGTTAACACGCCCGCTTGAAGTTCAGCTTCACGCCTGGAAGCTTGACGTTTAAGCTCAAGCTTAACCGAGTTACGACGCTCAGGTTGTGAAGCTTCATGACGCTCGGGAACTCGTCAATATGACTGCATAATTGAAGACAGCTTAAGCTGCGTGTCCTGTAACAGGCTCAACTTAGGGTCAACTTGTAGTAAAGTTCGGCCCGAAACGTCAGTGATCACTTCGCCTTCTTCCCCGCTCACGTCACGCCTGGAACGTCCAGACGACGATACAACAGATCCAGGAACTTGCATAGCAATCGCTGGAAGCTTGTCCGAACCAGACATTCTAAGAGAACGTTTGGCAGGAGAACTTTCTTCAGAAGAAGGCAATCGCTCTGGACTGCTCCAATGACTACAGCCAGGCATTTGAGGCGATAAATGACTCTGATCTATTGAAACCATTTTCCTCTTGAGAGGTCTGGAAACTTGATGCCAGTCGCGATTATATTCTTTACTGACAAAAGCGTCATCTGAAGATGAGGTAAACTTAACCTCAACTTTCCCATGGTGAAGGCGAGCGTTTCGTGAAACGTCAACAGAAACGCTTGAGGGGACGTCTTCTCGTGCGGTTACGCCTCTTGTTCCCTTTCGCCGATCGACATTCCTTCTCCCAGGGGTTGGGGAGCTTTGAAGATGTCTTAGGCTAGGTGAACGACAGTTATGAGCAGACGCACCCTCCACAGCACTGAACACATTCCCCGCACTTTTGGCACTAACACTGGCACTTTTAAGCATATTCACATCGGAAATAAGTTGGTTCCTGTCCATAGCAAGCGACTCGACCCTAACACCAAGGGCTTGAATAGCACTCATCATATCCTTAAGTGAAGGCTCAGCGGTAACAGTAGGAGGTTTATAAACTACCACTACAGGGGAAGGAATAGGTTCAGGGACACGGGGAGAGGGATATTCTCTAGATCGAGAAGAACTTCGTCTGACTCTATATCTCTAACTTACAAGTGTACCAACGAAATCCAGCCACTCACTTTTAGATAACAACACACATTCATCACATCGATCCCCTAGACAATTTTGACCTCTACATTTAGTACAAATAGAGTGGGGATCGATAGAGGCCTTAGGAAGGCGGGTTTTACAGCCTTTCACACACTTTCTATAAACTGGGGAAGGGTTAGCCATTTTGGAAAATTCCAGAGAGATCAACAAGCAAAGGTCAAAATAATTCAAAGAATCCGTAAGTAAATCCAATCAAGCGAAAGCCAATTAACCAAAAAAAAGTACTTCACCAAAGATACTGCAAAAATCGAAGGTTATAACGAGCGAATGTTCCAATGATGTTGCCAGCAATGGCGTCAGAGAAGATTTGAGGACTCCTGGAATGATTCCAGTTACCTGGCGAGTGGTGGCGCTAGTAGTACACCTAGCTACCCAATCTGCGATTGCCGCGAGTTTTGAATTTCTGCCGTGACGTCAGAGACATAAGCTATATATATATCCACCGGCTAAGTCAGATGTTTAAAAATGAAGTTTCCATAGATTTATTATGATGCATCATGATTCGGCAATCCTCTAAGTCATATTCTATCAACATTGTCTTACTGTATACCATTATCCCATTCTCATGTTTAATAAGATATACATACATATATATACCAAGGCACTTCCCCCAATTTTGGGGGGTAGCCGACATCAAAAAAAAGAAACAAAAAAGGGGACCTCTCCTCTCTACGTTCCTCACAGCCTGACAAGGGACTCAACCGAGTTCGGCTGGTACTGCTAGGGTGCCACACCCCACCCTCCCCTGTTATCCACCACAGATGAAGCTTCATAACACTGAATCCCCTACTGCTCCTACCTCCGCGGTCATCTAAGGCATCGGAGGCAGCAGCAGGGCCTACCGGAACTGCGTCACAATCGCTCGCCATTCATTCCTATTTCTAGCATGCTCTCTTGCCTCTCTCACATCTATCCTCCTATCACCCAGAGCTTTCTTCACTCCAACCATCCACCCAAACCATGGCCTTCCTCTTGTACTTCTCCCCTCAACTCTTGCATTCATCACCTTCTTTAGCAGACAGCCATTTTCCATTCTCTCAACATGGCCAAACCACCTCAACACATTCATATCCACTCTAGCTGCTAACTCATTTCTTACACCCATTCTCACTCTCACCACTTCGTTCCTAACCCTATCTACTCGAGATACACCAGCCATACTCTTCAGACACTTCATCTCAAACACATTCAATTTCTGTCTCTCCGTCACTTTCATTCCCCACAACTC